>NC_045487.1:5735000-6085000 GCF_009650955.1 Corvus moneduloides
TAAGAGAATAAAGAGGGTACTTTTTCTGTCACATATGAATTAAAATACTGGCCAAATATTTTCAGTATTTACTACTCAGAGGAGGTGAAAACAAATGAGTGTCCTGACCACTAGAAATGCCACAAATGCTGGTCACATCAACAGATGTCAAGGCCTGCTTGTGTATTCACATCTTGTAGGTGGCACCACCATATTGCAGGTAACATTTGCTGTAGGTGACAAGGAGAGCTCATCCAGCTGCCATGAGGAGCTCTCTGACACTGTCCCACGTAAGGGAGAAAACCGGGATTGTTCTGGTGACAGGTCACCATTAATGAAACCTTCAGATTTTTGTCGATGCCATGGTATTAATAGCACAAACATTGACTCAGCAAAGCACATGCTTAAAGACCTGAACAGGAATGCTCTCATTACTTCACTAGAACCTGGGTACCTCATGAAGTCTGTGTGGAATGAGACTGCACCAAAACAGGTTCTTGAAATAAAGACAAAGTTTGAGTATTTTTCTTTCCATTTTAGTATTATTTTCTTGAGACACCTCAACTATTTATACCAGTCTTTTACACAGTTCTTAAATACATTTGTGGTATCACTGTGCACTCCATCCTAAAGACAACTTGCACTTCCGTGGCAGGTGAAGGGATCAGAACATGGAGAAACCATTTGCCTCTCACTGTGGTGAGAGAGCTTTATATTTAACTAAGATTAAATTGATTCAAATTTGTATTGATATTCTCTTAATGAAACATCATAGCTGAACTCACTTAAGTCCTGGAATGAAGGTGAGGTAAAAACTGTGTGTGTATTTGCACGTGTATCTCTGCCCTGCACGCACACCTCTGCTCCCAGAGCCAGTAGTAACACATGCTTTTCATAATATTGAGAATATTAATTGTTGATTTGGTGTGTGCCCTGCAGGAAATCAACATCCAGCAGACCCCCTGCTCTCCTGACCACCATCAGCTCAGTCATGGTTTTGTGATGGCCAGCAAGCCCAGGAAAGCTCAGTCATTTTCAGATCATCTTGAACCTATTTCCTGTGAATTTTGCTTTTCCTCTATCCCGTGTCTAGGGCTCATTTACAAAAGAACTAAAGTTGCCTGAGTTTTGTGTTTTGGGAGAAATACTTCATGATAAAACCTGGAGGCACAGAGAAGCTTAGAAACAGCCAGATAAAAAGACAACTTTATTTGTTTCTTTTTACGTGGTTGTTTCGGGGTTGGCTTATTTAGTGGAGTTTATTGGAGGTGCTTTTTTTATTATTTATTTATTTTTTAATTTGAAGACATCTCACAGTATTGTAATCTGTCTTCTTTTTTTTTTTTTTTTTTTTTTTTTTTTTTTTGAGGGAGGGAGTGAGGTATGTGGCCTGGTTCCTACTCTGATCATTTGGGTTCAGCAATACTTCAGACATGCTGCATTAATGGGAGGGACAGAATCAGCTGCTGTAATTAACTTTTCACTATTTAAAAAGAAGCACAAATATGGTTTGGATGGTGCAGCATACAATGTAAGTAGAAAAACCATTGTAGCAGAGGGAAAAAAATTATCAGGGAGAGGTGCTTTTGAGCCTGTCATAGCTGCTGTGGCTTTTATCCCATATCAGACTGACAGATGAGATAAACACCCCACATTTTAGTCAGATCCTATTGTTTTGTCAGAGTTACTTAAATGTATTTACAATCTCTGAAGCACTTTTTTTATAGTAATGGTAGTGAAGCCCTTCCAGAAGGAATAAAGATGATATAACATTCTCAAGTACCTCTGTCTTCCTAATGGAATGACTTACATTGCAGGGGATATTGTTCTGCTGAGCTCCACTAAAATACATATTTACTAGTCAATCTGGTAGTCATCTTGGCAGTCAATGCCATGATATCACAGCGCTGTGTCTTTCAGGAGAACAACAAAGCAAGCAGAAATTCTTTCTCTGGGACCTTTTTTTGTCTCCATTGATACTTCTATATTTAAAAGAAGCCACATCATTAAATGAGAATGAGCCACCTCTGCTACACAGTGCAGTGATCGTGTTCCTCTTTGGGGTTTCATACAGCAATGAGAAATAGGGCATGCCAGGTCAGGGCTGTTGTAAACATTGCACGCAGCTGGTGGTGCCCAGGTACCTTAGCCAGGGCTGCTCCCTGCAGCACAGGAATAGAAGAGAAACAGGAAAAAAGGTGATCAACTGTTTTGAATGAACTGGAGACACCCCTTGGTATGAAGGTACTCCACGCAGCCCTTATTTCTTTTATTTATTGTAAATGCTATCACAAGATATTGTTAATCCTCGAGGAATACTGATGGGTGATCTGGAGTCACACACCTGCATTCCAGGTAATGCTGGGATTTCTGGTCTTCTTTGAGGAACCTTATTCCCTTTTCCCATTATAGCCAAAAGCTCAAGAGAATTCTGCTATTCAGGCTCTCAGGAAAAAAAAAAGATAAGACAACTGTGAGTTTTCTGAGAGCGCTTTTGGGGTTTCTGAGCTGAGAGAACTTCAACTGCCTGGCACTCCTGTAAATGTGCCCCTTATCCGTGCACAAGAAAATTAACTCAAATATGGGACAGTTTCTGCCTGCTCATGTCCCTTGGGAAGAGATCCAGTTCAAAAATGTCTTCCTCCCTTATCAGCATTGCACTGGAAAGCAACAAAACACGAGATAAACCCTCAAACACACAAAAGCAGCTATGAAAAGCTTTGAAACCCCATTCCCATAGCATTTGATCAGGCTGTTGAGCCAGGAGATCATCACACCACAGATTAAGCAGAGGGCCATTGTGACCTTCATTTTCACAGTGAGGCACCACAAAGTTATTTAGTGCCAGTGCTCCTGTAACGATGACACATTGGGAAAATTGAGTGCTCGGTGGAGCTCTGATTCAGGCTGCACTCTGTGCTTTGCTGGCCTGGCAGGGGTGTGCAGGGCTGGAACAAACTGCTCCACCACCCTCTAGGCTGTTTGCCTCTGCATGTGCCTCTGTCTTGGTCTAAGGTGGGGAAGGTGCAAAGGCTTGAGGTCTCTGGCAGCAGGGAGGAGTGTAGGGAGTCATGGGCATGAGTGTTCCCTCTTGGCACAGCCCTGCTGTGCTTACACCACCATATTCCCATTTACTTGTGGTTTGTTGTGACCATGTCCCTGTCAAGGAACACACATGAAAACCCAATAATAAGGAGAAGACTTGACAGGAGGGGGAGCAGACTGAGAGCAGCGCAGGCATCTCTGTGCAGAGAGTGCTCCAGCTTGGGAGGGAGACGGGACACTCAACAGCATTAAAACAAAACACCTTAATTTTGGCTTCAGCGGCTCTGATAGGTCTTCACTGCTTGTTTACCAGGGCGAAAAGGTGTCAGAGCACATTTCTGGGGTGTAGACAGTCCTGGAGACACCACACTTTAGGTATCTGACTGAGTATGAGGCACACCAGGATTTCATCCACTTCCTTTGGTGTCCTTTTCCATGACAGCACATTGATGCTTGTCCAGAACAGGAAGGGTTTTCTAGTTTTGGAATAAGGAGATGTAGTTCAAGAATTTATATGGAGCCAAATGATTGCAATTATATAATTTGAGCTTTATAAACTGCTTAAAAGAATGAACATCTTTTTTCAATGGAAAAGTGAATGTTTTCCAGAAACTGAAACGCTCTTATTTTGTACCTGTGTAACCTGTGATTCGTTTTGGCAGCTACCTTAAGGTGCTGCCAGCTGTGAAAAAAGCTATTGCATGTCCCCGCCGTTCAGTGTGGGTGAAATGATCTCTGTAGACGGAGCATGTGAATATCAGTTTGCTGCATTTATAAGGAGCTTTAGGGTACTTCAGCATGAAAGGTCCCATAGTAGTGAGAGATATTGTTACTATAAAAACATTTTATCCTGTTTTAGTATGATGGTTTATTGAGTTTTAAAGTACTTTTCATGGCAAGCATATATATTAACAGCAGCAGTAGAAACAGATGGGAATAAATACATGTTTTCAAATCAACTTCCTGGGCCAAATTCCATATGATGTAAACATGGAGTAAGAATGTTTAACTTGGAGACAAATCCCCCATTTTTATTATAGATTAAATTACAGTCTTTTGAATGATATTATGGCTGGTTTCGTATCTGAGTAGGAGTGAAGTAGCTCCTGTACTTCAAAGTTGATTTGGAAGCAGTCTGTCCTTCTCCAGTGTTGCTGCAGCTCCAGGGAAACACCTACAGTCTAGTTTGCCACTTTGTAAAAGTCTCAACAGTGCAAGACAAACAAATTTAATAGGAGAAATACCAATGGATTATAACCCTGAGGAACTTTCTGTGTAAATGTGGCATTGAGATACCACAGAGGGCATGGAGGGAAACATCAGCAACAGTTCCTGTGTGACTGACCACACCTACACCACCCCCTGGGAGGAGAGGGGAGAAACAGGGTCTGTCTCCACACCCCTGTCCTAAAGGCAGGTGTTTATGGAGGAGCTGATGTGAATTGTACAAGTGCTCTTATTGTTTATTGCAAACTGATTTTAAAGGACAAGCTGGTGCTCTTTCATGTCTAGCCAGAAGTCTATACATGGATTTCTGCATGTGCTGGAAAAACCCTCCTTGTGAAGCATTTTTCAACCTTGAAAAAATACAGGGATCAGTTTTGTAAAGGCAAGACAAAAACATTTGCATCCTTTGCAAAAGCCTTTCTCTAATAATGTTGTCTTTCAGTATTTCTATAGAACACTTAAGCAAATCTTAATAATTTTTTCCCTGTTTTGTATTTGCACTACTTTGTTACTACTCCTAGATAAAATAATGCATTAAAATAAGACTGTATTAATGATACAGTGCTGGGGAAATATATCTGAATCTAGTGTTGAAGAAATACATTGTACATGAAAAAATGAACAGACCCCTTGACAAAAAAATTAAAATGAAATAAAAAAATCAGCACGTTAATGAATAATTTAAGTTGCAATTTCTTCTCCCTCCCTCTGACAACTCTGCATCTCTTTACACCCATTTGGTAGAAATCATAATAAAATTAATACAAGTTATTCTTAGGCCTATAGGTGATATTGAGCATGTGGCAATGCATATTAAAAAAAAACTTGATATACTATAAAAATCCCATCCCTACAAAAAGGTGACATAGTCCTTTAAAAATAGCTCTTCCAATCCATTGTGCAAAGACACTGACAAAGATTGACAGCTTTTAGAAAGGTGTAATGTTCCCAAGCCAACTGCTAGCACAGCTCAACAAGATAAAGATCAGTAATTCGATCCAGAGGAGAAGGCTAAATGTTAGAGGTTAAGCTGCTATGTTCCTACTACTAATCAAGCTTCAACACCTTATTTTAGCATCATCAGACCTCAATAAGGAAATGGTGAATTATTAAAGCTCCAGCATCCTGGTACACATTGATGCTCTTCTGAGAAGCTGTGGCTTAAAACATGCTGGCTGTCGTCTTAATTGACACGTGCTGGATCTTTCTGACTAGGTACTGGTGTGCTATTTTTTCTTTCTTTTGCTTGGATACTGGTAATTTAAGGTTAAGATACTTTTAAGGTGCAGTATGCTGCTCTAATGAGGACTTAATGGAGTGGAACAGTGATCGTTTGTACAAACTACACTGGACAGACACCCACTGCATATCAAAACCGAGACACTACAGATCCTGACAGTGAGCTTACTTTTGTCCCAGCCTCCATCAGCACATTTTTAACCTGGTTCCCTAATGAAATGAGGCTCAGGTGGCTGTGCTCTGCACCAGATCTCTTCTCCCCTGATGGCTTTCAAACTCTCTAGCCAATGTCAGCCAAATCTGACTGACGGTAAAGTCCTACAAGGGAAAATCAGGGCAAGGAGCAAGATCTTCAATAGTTGGCTCCTCTGTCTGACAGTGGGCACTGTGATGGGTCTCTGAAGAAATTTTTCCTTCCTGTAAAAGAATTCAGAGGAGAAACTTGATTTTGAATGCTATGGAAACTGTTATTTTTTATGTAGAGTTGAGAAAAGAGTTTAAGTTAGACTTCATAAATACTTTCAAAAATTCACTATTAGCAAAAGTGCTTTGATTTATTTCAGGGGATGTTGCTTCTATGTATATTATACCATAAGAACCAGAGAGGTTTGAGGGCCAAATTCTGCTTTCATTTCCCACAAAATGCTCCATTTGAAGAAGACAGGTCAAGTTTCCAGGTTAGTTTTACATAAGAAAAGGGATACACAGAGCTGTCAGAACTGCTTCAGTTGCTCCCTCTGAGCCTGTGAGATGTGCTGCTTGCAGGGACAGTTTCCTTCACTGTGCTCAGGGCATCTAACAGGTCTGTTTGTATTTATTATCAGCCAAGTTTCCAGCCAACTTTAGGCTGAGTGTCATTATATTTAATGCAGGGACATAAATTCCATCGATGCTCTAATTTATACTAATGGTAAGTAAAAGAGTTAATCCAGAATTACACTGAGCAGTGCCCACTAATATGCCTAAAATATCCAGTGTGATCATTACTAGTCACAACCCTCCGAAGCTATTTCCTGGCATCTGCACTCCCCAGGGGCAGATACCCATAGCATTAGTCAAGCCAGGCACTCCTGCTGCTACTGCATCTCCAAAGAATACTGCTCTTAGAAAGAGACAATGATGATATCTGTTTTATTTGCAGTCACACTCACGTGATAAACAGCCCAGGGTTTTTTGCCACCAATAAATGGGAATTTTGTCCCAGATATATTTGCAGTACCTTTGGCGTAAACACTCTATTTATTTATTTAATAATGTTCTTTCCCAGTTTTCCATGTTTAAAGTGACTTTTTTGAGGAGCCAGTCTGCATTTTGGGAATTTTAGCTCACAAAAAAACAGTATTCTTCCCCAGCTCAGTAAATATAGTTCTTAGCTGATTGCTTCAGTGCTAATTTCATCACTATGACATCCCATCCATGTATGAGATTCAAAGAGCAGCCTAGCAGGGTTATGCTAAAGGAAATACAGGGAAGTCTGCAATTATTGCACAGATTGGTGTGATAGAAATGCAGCCTCTTTGTCCTTGCAAGAATCTTTTGACACCAAAAAAAAAAAAAAAAAAAAAATCACACAAAATGTTCCCATTTCACAAATGAGTCCTCCTGGCATTTTCTATTCGTTCCTGTAAAATTACTGACAACTATACACATTTCTATAATATTACTTCAATCTGCATCACTAGGAAAACCTAAGAGCTTATTAAAGAGATTTATTCTTTCAGTCTTCAAGGTGTAAAGCAGTTTCTTACAAATGTGCCCCATCAGCTTGATGCATGTCTGTGGAAAGGGGACTCTGGCTTAAAGAGGTTTTAAGCGAGCCGTGTTCGCTGCATTGCCAGGGTGGTGAGCAGGAGGCACTGGGGCAATTCCCATCCAGCAGCACGTTTGCCATTTAATTCCTTAACAAATGCAGAGGCTTTAGAGACACCTTGTAACTCCACAGAAACCTGGGTACTCACTCTGACTGTTGCCGTGCCATCCATCTGCTGTTGTCACTTTTGACCTGCACGTGCATCAATCCAGAAGCTGTCTCTGGTGGTGGCTGAAGCAGAGGGCTTTGGCTTTTGTAGTTAACACCACCAGTCACCTCATTTTTGGTTGCTTAGATTTCTCAGGGGTTTTTTTTTATCTATTTAATTTACAGATAAAAAAAGAGATGGGAATATAATCAAGTAGAGCTTGTATTTCCAAGCAAGGACAGTAATTTCTCTTCCAGTAAGACCAAGTCCCACTATATTGACAATGCCACGTAGAAATTAGTGGGACTCAGCAGAAGGAATGCTAGCAATATTGGTCCTGAAATGGCAGCTTGTGATGCACAGGAGAAATAGTCATTTTGTGGAGTTGTTCTCTTCCTTCTGCTCTCACAGCAAAAGCAATGAAAAAAACCAACACATATACAAGCCAAGGATCTCTCAGCATTTTAGAATTTAATTATATTGTATATTTTTTGCGTTTTATTTGAAATCTAGAATGCATTCTGCGTTGGCAGTCTGAGGAGAGCTCGTCAGTAATTTAGCAGGCTGTAAAACCCGTTGTAGCTGGAGGTGTTGATTGCAGAAGGGCTCCAGTGCCCAGTCCCTGAACAGAACAGTGACTGCAGGCAGTTTGCAAGTGTGTGGTGTAACAGAGGCCTGAACATGCTCCAGCATCTATCCAGGACCTGTGAATCTCCTTAGCAGGCTGGAAATTTGTACCAGCAGCAAGCCCAGGGCAGCCAGTTTGGGCTGTGTGAGCTGCACAGTGCTGGTGCTTCTGACAGGGAGGAGCTAAAAATGTGTTCGCATTGCTGAATGGTTTAAGGTTTTTAATCAGTCTTGGAGTTCATAAAGCAGAACTAGATTATCTTGACTATGTTGCCACCTAGAAATTTTCTCTCTGCAAACACCTTATCTTCTAGTCTGCATTACCAGGCAGGGAGAAGCCCCTGGCTCCTGCCATCACTGCCCACCTCCCAGCCCTGATTTTCCTCTCCCAAAGTGGCTTTTGGAGCTGTTCCAGACAATAGCCCTTGGCTTAGAGGATTCACAGGGGGAGGGTGGGGTTTTGTACACAGCACATAAATCTGTTTGTCAGCTCCGTGTCTGGACTCAGTTTTTCCCCAGAAGTGCCTGCAAGTACATCCATGTGTATTTGTGTACAATTGTGAGTACAGACATAGGTGCTTTGAAATCCTGCTCCTAACTGCAGGTTTGCCAGCCAGGTGGGTACTATAGCTCACAGGGGAAGGTCAACAATGAATACTCCCAGCCTGAGTGGAATCCATCACCTGGGAGGGGAAATTATCCCAGCCTCACACCCTTGTTGTTTCCTGATCTTGCTTGGGCATTACAGCATTGCAGGAGCAAGTTGAAAATTATCAAAAGATGAAGCTCTCCTCAACTTTACCTGAGTTTAGTGGTGGTGTGGGAAGAGGGAACAGCAGGGTCTGGGGGATATTGTTCCTGGGTTAAGTTTCCCTCAGTCTTCCCAGCCCTAACAACAGTGACAGTATTTTTAAAAGTAACAGCTTCTCTCTCTGCTAAAAAGCAAACTCTGCTCTGGTTGCATCTCTTTTCTGGGCATGTGGAGCTGTAAAGTGAGGAAGCTCAGCCTGGGAAATAGACTGACTTGAGCTCTTTCCAAATAACGCAGGCAAAGCTGGTAGCGGCAACATGACACTGTCAACAAATTGACAATTCACATTCCCTCATGTGGTGTCAAACAGACACTGCTGCACTTCCCTGTACTCGCTCCAAACGGGTCCCCCTGGGCTGCGGCAGCACACAGCAGCTTCACCACTGGAACAGCCAGCAATGGCAGGGCAGCTGCCAGCTCCAGCAAACCCCACGCACCCCGAGAGGGGATCCTGTTTGTTCAGCTCACGGGGTCTTAGCAAAATATTAGTAGAACCTATGAAACAGCATCATCTCTGACTGCCTCAGCAGCCCCCGGCAAACCTGGTCAGAGAAGGAGCTGCAGAATGTCACTGGAAGGGATGGATCCTTGCTCTGCTCTTCCCAAAGCTTTGATACAAGAAGGAGATAGTTTTTGCTCAGGAAAAGGCTGCATTTGGGGCTTATAAAGCCATGGTGGAGAGGTAATCAGTCTCTCCTGGTGATACTGGCAGAGTAGAACCAGAGGTGGGATTAAAAATGCGTCTCCAATCTCACTGTTGGAGCCTTTTCCCACCTTTCTGAAGGATGTTAAGCTTTGCAGGGTTTATCTCCAAATTCAGTCATGGGAGCTGCCCTCCTGTTTTTGAAGCAGGGTGAGTGTGCCTTGGCCATGTAGCTCCTGTGGGCAGGCAGAGCCCTCACACCCTGTTACAGTTAAAAATGGGGATGGTTTGAAAGTGTCACCCCTAAAGGAGAGAAAATGCCTCACCTGCAGGTGCCCGGTGTGACCCCGAGGCTCCTGCACAGGGCAGGTTCTCCAGGGGAATTAAGGTGGTTGCAGCCTCCTCTTCTATGGATCCATGAGTCCTGTAATGGAGGTACAATTGGCTCCTGAATTGGACAGTCTAATTTTCTAGTTTTTCAGAGTTACAGAGTAGTCCCTTGCAGGTACCTGTTTGATACAGAGGCTGCTCCTCACTTCTGAAAACCACGCCAAATGCAGAAGTCTAACTCAACATTACAGTTGTTAAAATGCTTGTCTTTTCCTTCTCTGAGAAACAAATTTGTGCCATTACAGCTGTATCCATCATACCCCTCTCCCATTCATTTTCTGCCAATGCTTAACCCGAGGAGTTTGACAGAGGAAGTGAAACACAAGAGCAGTCACCAGTGGTGATGATCTGTCCCCGAAGCCTGATTCAGTGAATTGAACTCATCCATTCAGGGAACAGAAGCATTCAATAAGACATGTGGGCCCATCTTTTAAGGTATTTAGGTCCTTAACTATTAATGTTTCCAGTGTCTGCTAGGTGTTCAGGCACTTTCAAGAGCAGGATCTGCCTGGTCCATGAAAAACCGCTTGCTCTGGAACATTCAAGCTAACTTTTGTGGAAAAGCTTACCTCTGCACTTACATTGTGATCAATGATGTGGGTTAGGATTAATTTCAACTAATTTTGGCCATGGAAAAACCAAGTGTCCCACTTAAGCTGCTCACCTGGGCTATCTCTACAGCAAAGGAGAGCAGGATCCCTAGAGGATGAATCAACTGACCTAATTCCAACATCAACCTTTGGGATTGGGTGAGTTGTCTTCTTGCTGCCCTAAGAAAACCTAGGAAAGCAGTTTAGGTAAACACCAAACTTTTAGGTGACTAAGGCGAGGTGAAATAAATCCCTCTCACTGCAAGTACTTTTAGGTAATGAATAATTTCAGGGTATTTTAATTTGCTTGCAGACACTTCAAGAACCAAAAATGAGGTAAAATTAGTCATGTGGTTAATTCATTATGTATAATTCCCCTAGCTAGAATCAGGGCAGAAACCTGCCCAATAAGTCTAACCTCATGACTCCCACTGACATTTTTACAATTTAAAGAAAGCAGAAAACTCCCCCAAATTGGCTTTTCACCTAGTCCCATGAACCAATTTCATGTCCAAGATTAAAAGACCTGAGCTTGTATGAAGGTTTGAACCAGAACTTTTGCTGTTTATGGTAATGCAGACAATCTTACTCTTAATGAATAATCTGAAATAATCAGAAAAGTATATCAGGAACACACATCTGAAACACACACATCCAAAAACCCATCCATCCAGGATAGGTTGTTTATAAAACTTGCTAAAAGGTGTTGAAATAAACTCGTAAGAGGTAATCTTATCAAGAGAAAGTGAAGGAGGGGGCAGAAATCTTTTATTGCCAATCCAACTTCAACTTCTTAGAGACAAGCAACCAGTCTCTTGTTCTGGGAGGTGAAGTTCACTCAAAAATATTTTCCACATGTACACAGCAATTGCCTACAAAATGTGCCTGCTGGGTTTGGTACGACACACCAGCACCTGTTGGTCTCTTGGAGGCACTGGCAGAGCTGTTTCCCCCACATTCTGCCTCCCTTCCCTGCACTGGGGGTTTGGAGATGCTGTGGGTGACCTTCATCCTTGCTGAATACTGAACCACAGTCCAGACATATCCCAAATGAAGAGCTTGATGTTCAGAGGAGCCCAAATTCTGGCTGGATCCCACAGATGGCAGCTGGGAGCCTCTTGCCCATGCTGCTGTATCCTGTGGCACTGGTGACCCTTCTGTGTGTGGGCAGCCACCCTCTTCCAGGGTGCTTAAAAATACACCACAAAACCTCCCTTGGTTTTGAACCTATGTGTCTCCATTGATGAAGCACCCCCTTGGTCCCTGACCTGGGGTCAATGACTTTAAAGGACATTAACTAGCATTGACTGAGAGATTTGCTAAAGGTCAGGGCTTGAATAATTCAAGGCCCATAAAGATTTCACTAAAGTTGAGGCCCTCTGGGCAAGTACCTAGTTCACGTGGGCAGGGTATCCATATGTCCCTGACAAATGGGGATGGTGCTGCTCACACAAGTGGTCTGGGGAGGCTTGTCTGGGATCTGTATATCTCTGCTTTATGATCTTGCAAGATGGAGTTCTAGGGCAAAGTGAGATGACCAAAGAGAGTGGCACGAGAGAAGGAGAGTTGGTTTTGTTGGCAGAAACCCGTGTGCACTTTTTCCATCCAACTTCTTCAGCTGTAATGATCTCTGCAGTTCACACAGTGTCCCATCTCTGCTGAACACCCTTTGGTTGGAGCCAGCAGCATGATGGCCAAACTGCTTCTTTCTGCACTAAGGAACTTCAGAACATGTTGTTCCTGGTCCCAACAAAAACATATCCCCAAGATGCAACAGGATAATTCCACAGTCAGTGTTTAACTTGTATTGAGAGCACGCCTTAGTGGGTGGGATGTTCTGCCTAGTGTCACCCTGTTCCTCTGAATGGAGCACAGCAGTGACTGGAGGAGGTATTTTGAGCTCTGTACTAAAATCCAGTCTGAAAATACCATTGAGATGGAGCATGTGTGTCTTGGAAGAGCCTGTCACTTCATCCCCTTAAGAAAAGACTATTGACTTTAGGGAGTTACAGGCCAGGACTTAAACATTCAACAGATCTGGGTGACACCAAAACCACCCTACATTATTGTCTAGCTCCTATCTGGGGCTCCTGCACTGGCGCACATCTGTCCCAGTGGTGCTGAGTCCTTGGGTTACCCTGGAGTTCAGGCAGCTGCCAAATGGACTTCTGCACAGACAGGGAAAAGGCAGAGGTCCTGGAGCAAGGCAGACAAAGAGGATGCTTCCTCCTGAGCTGGAAGATCTTCACAGCAGCCCATGCCTGTTCCAAAGGTTTCTCAAAAAATTGGAGGAAAAAAATTGCTGGTTAGGACAGGCTTGTGAGTTTTACAGGCACTGTGTCTTGTCCTGCAGCCACTCTCCTCCCCTTATGTGTAGCATCTCTGCATGAAGGGTATCCCATGCAGGGTAGGGCTGGGTCTGACAGGCACAGCCTGGAGACCTGTTTGGGAGAGCAGGTTGTGAGAAAGCTGTGGGTTAGGATGTGTCTGAAGGTGAAGGAGGTCTGCACTGTCAGATGCAGAGGTGAAATGTGTCAATATTTTACCTTTCTTTGGTGGATGTGACTGGTGAGAGGCTTTTCTGTGTCTACTTTAGGCTTTTCTAGTTCACCGTATGATACAAGCTCAGCCCAACAATGCATGGAAATAGATCTACAGGCTTCAATGAGGCTACTCCTATGAGTAAGAGCTACTTAAATGAGTAATTGTTAGCAGTCTTTGTGTCTCTGTTATTTTAACTTTGAGTAATTCAGGAATGACTGTAGACGTATCCGTATGATGACAGTTCTTTCAATGTTTTCATTCAAAGCTCTTCTGAAAAACAGGTGATGCTGTCTAAAAAGGGCATTTTATAAATGAACCAGACAGTCATTTGAAATTGTGTTTCCTTTGTTTGCTGTTAATAACAAAAGCATATCTCTTTATTTGAAATTTCTCTTTTCTTTTTTTTTCCTCTGCTGGAGCACAGAAAGCATTCACAGGGCTTTGTGCCGGGGCTGGGGCTGGAGCTAGCTCCAGCACCAGCTGGTCATAAAGCTACAAACACGGATCTATATGCTTTAAAAATCAAGAGAATTGCCTAGACAATCATTGAAATGGCATTTGGTTCAATTCCATGTTAAAAAAATATTTTGAAAGTTTGACCTGGTGTTATAGGGACTTTTTTTTTCAATTCTTCTAAAACTAATCCCAGTTTACCTTTTTTTTCTTTTCTTTTCTTTTCTTTTTTTTTTCCCCTTCAGGTTCAACCCCTTTTATCACACTAAAGTGCCAATCAATATTGTGAGATAGATGTTACATCTTAGGTTTTTATAACATTACTTGTCCCAGAAGGGATACTGTATCTTTAAGGAAATGGACCCGATATCCTGTTTCTGAAGGATTAAAACACTTTAAAGAGACAGAAGAGGCTGTAAACCCCTATCATATTCTTATTCTCTCTTCATTATCTTGTCCAGTATCTATCCCTGCTGAGTAAATCTGGTTGTGTGTTTCTCCAAAGTGGTCATAAGAAGAAATTTATTTACTTCTCTTTGCACTGGAGGGGCATTACTGGGTTTCAAGGCTCTCCGAAGTAATAAAGATTTTGCAGTGTGTGCAGAAGGAGCAGAAATTCAGAACTTCTTTTCCCCCTCTGAGGTCGTTTGGCCAGCCTAAAGGGGAGACACTTCTCATTTTCTGACAGGCTTTATTTCCGTAAGATTTTCCAATTAGCAGGAAAAGGTCACACTAATGTTAGTGCTGTGTGGAGGAAGGGGGATCCAACTATGCAAACAGAGATCTCCTTGAAAGGACAATATAAAAATACCGTATTTTCCTTCATTTCTTCATTAAAGCTGGGAGGGGAGAGGTGTGGAAGTGGGCACTGCCTGACGTGTGTGTTTGCCAGAGGGGCAGGGACGGCTCCCTCTGGCCTGGGATCAGCACTTTCACTCCGTTTCTGGACCTCACTTTTCTCTGTAACAGCAAATTGCATTCACCCCCCTGTCTGTGTGTTTTTCCACCTGGGTGGAAATCATGCAGCCCAGCAGATTTCCACCCTGCTGGGGCGAGGGGCAAGGAGACAACAAGCACAGAGCGCGGTTTTCCTCTTGCTCCCGATTGATTCTGGAGAGGAATTGCGGGTGGGGTTTATTTTGGATGGTTGGTTTGGGGATTTTTAATCAAGCTGAGCTGAAAGCAAACAACGCTGACTGCAGGCTTTCCCCTCTCTCTGCTCTTTGAGCCCTGCTAGAAGCATCTCTCTGTAGCTCTCCTGGCAGCTTTTGTTTTCCATGCCGGCTGCGCGTCCCCACGCACGTGCATGCCAAAAGCACAGGAACTTTTTCCAGCGAGGTGAAGAGCCGGGAGGTGTCAGGACTTGCTCACACTCAGCTTTCAAAGAAGCCTCACATTCTTCCTCCTCGCAGGCAAGCATCTGTCTCTATTTTTATAGCCCGGGAACAGCCGTGGCCCCAACTTGTGCCCCTTTCTCCACGGAGGGGCCGTAGCATTTAAATTTGGCTACGGGCATGGGGAGAGGCAGGTGCACAAGTCTGGAATCTCTCTGCAGGCATTGAAGTGGTCCAGCTCCTCCCCAGCATATTTCCTCCTTAAACACATAACTGGCTTTGCAGTCAGGGAGCTGGAAACCATCTCAGGAGTCAATTTGGGCTTGAAGGTGTTGTATTAGGGCAAACAGAGCAGAGTTCCTACCGACACTCCTAGGCAGACAATTGTTGCCAGGAGAGGTCCATGGGAGATAAGAAAACTGTTAATTTTAGGCTGTAACTTGCTGAACAGCACACATGCACACATATACATGTGTGTATGTGTGTGTGTGTGTATATATATATCTATATAGTCACCAGAGAATTATTTCACAGGAAATTAAATATTTGCAGCTCTCCCACACCATTTCATATCTTGCCAATTCCCATAACCCCCTTTTCAGATCACCAATCCCTGCTGGAGCCCAGAAACTGTCTATCATAACCAGAAGTTTATACACTGGGAAACATTTCTGCACCAAATCCTTCACCGGAGTAAGTTGGCAGGATGCCACCAAAGTCAGAGCCGTTGCAGTGATTTACACCAGCTGCAGATCCAGCCCAGAGAAATGTGAACAACTCAGTGAGCTTTGTGCATCAGGGAGTTACATGGCGAGTCCCTGAGATAGTAAAAGCTAAAATATCCTGATCTCCCAAGGAGCTGATCTGAATAGTATTTTTTTCATCCGCATTAAGCAGTAGGCTTAGGCTGCACCATGGAAATCGTCCCTTCCTTTTGTTGAAAAGTGATGTTTTATCTTCACTGAGTTTCCACTCTGACATTTATACCGAATGACAATTAACTTTCCTTTCCCATTAATCAAAAGTAATTCTCTTTCTGACAGCGTTTGGCGCTTTTGTCTGGGCGTGTGTGTAACTCTGCAGCCCTTCACATGGAGGGACTCCGTATTTTTGCAGGGGGACAGGGATCTCCCATGTGATTTCCCTATAAGAAAAGCCGCTGCAGGAGGGCAGTTTGTGGGGTTGGGTGAAACAGGGACTCATGGGGAAGCACTGAGAGCAGGACTTGAGCTGGGTGGGAGCATGGGGAAGGATGGTGGCTCCCCAGATCCAGCACTGCTGGCTTCCAGGGAGCAGCTTGCACTCACAGAAAACAGCAGTGGAGCAGGGAGACAAAGCAGATTCCCTTCACTGCCTTCCCCTTTCCCAGCAGAGCCATGGAGCAGCTGTCAGGCGTTTTTCCCACCTGCACCTTCCCCTTGTTCGGGTACCTGCCGTGTCTCTCTTCCAGCCCTCTCCTCAGGGACCAACCAGCTTTAGTCCTAGTCACAGGAATCTGGGTAATAAATCCCTTTTAGTTGTGGTTTGCAGGGTCTGGTGCTCCTCCAGATCCCCTGCAGAAATACAAGAAGATCTCTTGCTCGTGCTGGAGTGGGTGGCAGTGCTCCCATTTGCTTTAGTGGCACAGGATCAGACTTCACAGGGGATTTCTAGTGAATTATTTCAGCTGGGAATTAACCAGGGTCATATTTGGAAGAGAAAAAAAGAAGAGAATGTTTTCTTTTAGTTTAAATATGAAGCAGCAATGTTGCTTGATTTTTTAAGTAGATGTAAAAGAGAGAAAAGGTGAGAAACCTCTTTTTTTAACAGATTTTATGCAATGTCTGAGTGTATGATGCATCAGTGAAACCAAGAAAATTGCATAAATGTTTTAACCTTAGAAATATAAATTAACTTTCATAATAGCCCTCAAAATAGCCCTGTCTACTGCAGCACAGTTTGGAGAGGCGTAAGCTGACGTGCAGGGATGCTCCATGAGTCACTAATTGAGTCAAGTGCAGAACCTCAAACCCTCATTACCAGAGTTGCCTGTAGGTTTGTTTGCATCTTGAGGTAAACTGAAAACCTGCGAAAAAACTCGCAGAAGTGCTTGTGATCAGTGAAGCTGAGATTACTGTTCTGATTTCAATATTCTGTTCATATGCTGGAATTCATCCAGCCACCTTCCAAAAACGTCTACCTTCTCACTGATTCAATAAACCAGAAATTTAAACCCCAAAGGTGTTTGTTTAGGGAATGCATTCCTAGAGACTGGCACTCACTCTTGGTCTTGGTTTGCAAATTTGTTCTACTTACCTTTCATGTACACTAGCAGCATGTTGTCAACACTTGGTTTGCAGGGATGTTCAGGAAAATGAACGTTGGGTAAAGAGTTGGAATTTGTTGCGTGGCTGTGGTGATTTGTGATAAGTGGCTGTGCTTTGGAGATAGATAAATTTAATAAACACTCAGGGGATATAAAATAAATCAATCCTTACTGTTTATAGGATAAGACATGGTGCTTAATAACATTAATGCTGTTGTACAGAGTAGTCAAGAGCATGTCAACATCCTGTTTTTATCTAGACCATAGGAACTCACGGGTATTAGAGAGCACACATTTAGCACCAGATGTAGCTGTAGGGTAACCCCAAGCCATAATAACTGAGTGCCATTCAGTCCTTGGATGGCTGGATCTGGCAGTCAGTGCCTGCTGGAACTGGTGCCTTCCTGAGCTTTCAGGTATGAGTTTGCATTTTTACTTTCCTCTCCAAAATTCAGCTGTTTGTAAAGCTTAAACCTTGGCGTGTCCACCTGCTCAGCTGGCTCAGGCCATGGCTCCCCTGCAGGGCATGGCCAGAGCCCCACGCTGAGCTACATCCGACCCAGGACTTGATGGGACATTGTTATTTAGCTGAGCTGGTGGTTAATAAAAACAAAGCCAGACCAGATGTAGAAACCTGCTGGAGAACCTGGATTGTTTCAAAGATTTGACAGCTTGTGGGGCTGTGAGAATCCCTCTGCTGCAGGACTACCCCAATCCTCTTTTGTTGTGTGTAAGGCAGCTTCAAAAAGGCATTTGACATCTTCAAGTTGTTAAAGCTATGCAATGACGCACTCTTTTCTTTTTAATACAAGTGAATGTTTTAAAGAACATTTTTCAGAATTCAGAGAACATATCAAAACCAATGGAGGGCATATGTGTAATGACATTTTAAAAATCAAGCAGATAATTCCTGCTGGATAACTCAACATTGCCAGTACCACCTTGAGTACACAATATTGACAGTCACTTTACAAATAATTGAGTTATCTGAACAAACATGAGGAAAAAAGATGCAGCTATTACATTTTCTGTAAAGGGACATTGATGTTGGTCTTTCTTTTTCATGATGCCTCTAAGAAAAAGTATTTCTTGCTGTTACAATACATGCAAACAAGCAGAGAGAGATTTGCATTGAGTTGGCATTAGTTTTGTTAGGGCTGCCAAAACTGTGGCTCTCTGCAAGTGATATGTTTCACATTGCAGCATTCCTCTCGAAACTTGCAGAACTAAATAAATAATGGCACCGTGGATGAAACTGGAGAAAATGGAGCAATGCTCAAGCCAGGTGCCTAGAATTTCTATCCAGGCTGCCAGATTTTCAACAAATTAAACTTTTCAGATCCAATTCTGTAGTCTTTATGAAATTTTGATGCTAATAAAGCTTTGAATGGAAGGAAGTTTTTGTCTTTACAGAGTGCCAGGGATTTTACATATAGCATCTCAGCCAGTACCTGTCAAAACCAGTGGAGAGACTACTGCTGATTTTTATAAGCACTGATGAGGCCAATCTTGAGACCTTTTTGTTCCCTGCTTCCTGTTTGCTGGATCTGATTTCTCGTTGCCTCTCCTGTCAGTGCTTGGGGCTTTGTCAGCAGCTGACCATGCTGACCATGATTTTGAGAAGGTTTCTTCTATTTCTGACTGTTTTTATTCTTGTGAAACTTGTGATGTAACCTTTAATTGTACTGGCACAATTTTAACTTATAATTATATAATTATATATATATATATATAATGTCAGGGTTTGCTCATCAGCCTTATTTGCAGATAAAAACTGACTGCAGATGAAAACCTGTATATATATCTTGTAGGGAAATTTTAAAGCTTGCCTAATTTCAGACACCTGCCTAAATTTCTTTACTGAATAAGGAACAGTTCAGGCATATCCTTGCAACCAGCCACTTACCTATGCATACTGAACTCAGGCTGAAGTAGGTGAGCAGGTAGGAAACACATCTCTCCACAAAACAACTCCACACTCTTTAAAGAGGTTCAGAAGAAACTTCCAGCTTTGCAAAGTCTGTATCTGTGGCGCTCTGACCTCCTGGCAGCAGCTGCCCACTGAGTGTTGCTCTTGGCTGGAGTTCTCCTTAGTAATTTGGGTGATTGGATGAACAGGCATTTCAGTGACACAGACTAGATCTTCGTGCAGCAGCCCATCAGATCTAATCACCTGGCTGTTTTCCATACACACTGAGTGATGCTTTCATGGGGAAGGTTAGTGGAGGGTAACTTTTAAAACTGAAGAACAGGTTAAGTAATGGCTGTTGGATCTTGGCCTCAAAAGAAGAGAAAGGATTACTTTATTGGATGTGGAGCTAGCATGATGGTGACTCTTCAAAATCTGAGTTATTCACTCCTCTGCAGATACATGAAGAAACCTTGCATTCACCTGTACCATCACAGCAGTTCCAGCAGAGCATGTGCTAAGTTGCTATGTAACCTTTGCTTTCTTATTGGGCTTGAGTGACTGGACAGACTCAGGAGCTGCAAAATTCAGCTCCAAATGCCTGAGTTGAGAAAGCTTGTTAAGTCCTTTCCAGACAGAAAACTTTTACAGACTGTCTTTCAAACTTCATGAAAACTTCTTTGGTCCACAAAGCTAAATATTGTAAGATACACATTTTGAATGGTTGGCTCCTGGGATGGAAACTGAAAATCTGAAGTTGGGCTGTCTTAGCACAAAGGGACAAGGAGCAGAGGAAGTCTGAGCCCAGGTGCACTCAGAAGAGGATTTGTTTGAAGGCACCCTGAGCAGTTAGCTGGAGTTTCACCTAGAAGAAGATAATGAAAATAGAGTATGTTTTCACTCCTTGATGTCTCTAAGGTGCAGGTGTCTTAATGAGAGTTTCAGGGATGCTCTTTATCCCCAGCTTGACAATAAAATATCTTGTGTCTTTCCCCAGAAAGTGGAGATACTTGATCCTCTAGCCTATGCCTTGGCTTTCCTTCTTCGGCCACTGATCTGCAGCAGGAGTTGTTTTCAGGGGCTTTGATTTTGGGTAATGAATTACAAATTCTTCTGTGCAGAGAAGCCACCTAGCAAAGCCCATGTGTGTTGGGCTAGTCCAGGATGTGGTGTAAAAGGTGCCTCCTTGAGATATGGGCTGCTTTCCTCCAGAGCAGGGCGATGAATCTGGCCTGCCTACACACCACATGAGACTGTGAACCACAGTTTGGTACACCATGTACTAAAGAGTTCTTCCTTGATGAGAAGGAAACAGTAGTTTGTTTGTGACTTGATGGGTATATCAAGTACAATTTGAAAAATGACAAGCAGGTTAAGCTCCTCAGGAAATCCAGGCAATGGGAGGTCATCTTTCTGCTGAAGTGCTCAATCTTCCAGGAAGGAGAAAAAGCAGAACTGGGGAGGACTAGGAAGAGTTAGATCAGAAAATTATTTTAATGCCTTGAGAGCTCAGGAGCTTTCAGGCTCACAGCTTTGGCCTTAGGCACTTCATCTGCCAGTCAGGCACTCACCTCCTCTTTTTGGAACTGATTCTTCCTAAATTAAGAGTCTAAGTGCTGTAATATAAATAAATAATAAAATTAATAAAAAATAATAAAATTCAGCATTAAAATTGCCATTGGGAAAACCGATAAAAGAAAAAGCCACCAACCATGTAATGGCTACTTTTAACCACTTAACATACAGTTTAAATCTCTAAAGAGGAATAATAATACATTTATTTCTGAAGTACCTGAAGTTGCCAAAGGCACTCAGGGTGCTCTGCGATATAAAACCGTTTCCAAAAATAAATTAGCACATTATAAAAAGGCTCTGTGTAGTGAATGTACTTAGTGAGCAGGTGAAATGTTTCTGACAGAACATGTTTCTCTTGGAAGAGGCTGGTCCACTTGAACTGGATCCGTTTAAGGGGGTGTCCACTGTGAAGCTAGCCAGGCATTTCTGGATTTTTAAAAAAAAAAACTTCTGGAGGTGCCAGCTGTGGGGCTGGAATGAAAGGCAGATGGTTGACGTTGTTGGGGATGGAGCCCCTTGGTCACGCTCTGCGATGCCAGGGATGCAATGCCAAGGATGCAATGCCAGGGATGCCCAGGTGAGCCTGGGCTCCTCCACAGCCCGGTGCCACCTTCCCTCACTCCATCCGGAGAGAAAAGCCCTCCCAGCCATGCAGCCCTAGGAGCAGGTATAGAACCAGTCCCTTTGCCTGCTGCTCCTCCCCGGGAACCCAGGAGGGCAGCAGGGTCGGGAGGCTCCAGGGCCGCCTGGGCGCTGCCGTCCGCGCCCTGCGGGCATCGCTCCCGGGACGGAGCCCCGCGGCAGCGCCTCCGCCCCTCCGCAGCCAGCTGGCAGCGACCCCGGCGTGGGGCCCCGCTGCAGAGCGAAAAAATAAAGCCAGGAGGAGGATTCCCGAGCTGTGGAAAGGGGAGACGAGGAGGAGGGTTTGTTGTTACTTGCGGTGGCTTCGTTTGTGCCGAAATTCCTTCCCCAGCGAGCCGCGCGTCCCCGGCGGCAGCGCTGGCCGGGCTCCACATCAGCGGCTGCTGCTCGAGGCTTTTACGAGCGGCTCCCTCGCCCAGGCCCGGCCGCATCCAGGCCGCGGTGATGCAACATCGCTTCTTGGAAAGGAGCGGCTCCGGCCCGAGCAGTTTCCAGAGGAGCTTCTTTAGAAAGCTGGCTGCTGGAAAGGGCCTGGGAGGGAGCCGCGCTGCGCTTTCATCTGTGTCCTAGGGCCTAATTGAGTTGAATACAAATATAAACTTATAACAGACGCTTCAGTCGCTCTCTTTAGCTCGTCTCACAAAAAGCCGGTTTAATGATCTTTCTGAAGGCTGTTTCACTGAGGCAGCAGAAAGGCACCAGCTTTACATCATTACTGAATAGTGCATAAAGGAATTATTTAGCAAGATGTTCTGTTTGTTAATAGACCCAAATCACAGTTTCTTTTACCAAATACTGCTTTTATTTGAGGTCTTTGAATGAATTTCATTCAAACAATGCTAACATCTGATGATAAAAACCACTAATGAGAGGAAAATCATCCACAGTTTTGATCTAGAGCTCTCATTAATTCCAAACTTTGCTTTTAGTTCGTTTTGCTGATCAAATCATTAGAACAGTTTTTATTGCTACTTTGGCTCCCTCCAAAGAGAGTCAGCTTTCTACAAGCTTAAACTCAGTTCTCTTTGTTTTCCTAACACTGAGTGGCATCACTCAAATGGAAGAAAGTGGTCCAGAAGGGAACTTTATCCAATGCCCAGTGAAGAGACCCCCAAATCCAGACCCAATAAACCTGGGGACAGAGTTTGGTTACTTTCTCTTTAGGTCTTGGACCAAACACCTCAACTGATACGGTTTTGGTTTATGGGAGGATATTTTTCCAGATAAAATACGGAAGATGCTTCTTTGTCGAGGGACATTCAGCACTGCACTGTGGAAATTTTTGCTTGATGTGATGATTTCCATACTTGTTTACACTGCTCCTTATACCTATTAGCACGTGCTGTGCTGACTTGAAAATTGTTATTAATTGCTGCATAATTTTCTGCAGTAGTACCAAGCTGCAAGCTGTGCCTTTTTTTTCTTTCTTTTTCTTTTTTTTTTTTTTTAATAAGATAAAAGCCTCAAATTGCCAAGTTTGAAGATCTCTGAAAGTTTTTCGTGATGCTTTCCTCACGTCCCTGTCCAGGAGCTTGAGGAGGGATTGAGGGGTGGGTGCATTGTACCAAATAGATACAGACAACATTCAGTGGTGATACCATTCCCTATCCAATTATCCAAATATTGTGCATGAATCCTTGCATCCTTTTCCCTTGCACAGCCAGAATTGTTGACATATCCCTGGGAACTTAAAAGCACATGGAAAAAATAGTAAAATATAAAAAGGGAAATCAGCAAGGAAGGTTAAAAAACCCCCTGCCCTCCCACCCTGGCCTCCACCATGGTGCAGTAGGACATGGGTCAGGCCTTCAAACTGACTCCCCAAAACATTTGCCCTCTTAAATTGCCCCTGCCCTGGAGGCTGGAGGCCAGGCCATTGTAGTACTTGAAATTTATGAAGATTAATGAAGAAGGCAGTCATCAGTTCTGTGTTAGGAGACCAGGAGACAATTCAAACTACATTAATGGCAAGAAATAGAGAAAATCATAAATTTAAGGGATAGAAGTGAGGGGATTTGCATGCTTGTGTTGTAAACTAATTCACATTGCCTTGCACTGTCTCACTAGCTGATTTTTTTCCCCTTTAATTTAGAATCTGCTTATTATGTCATTTTAATATAAATATAGATGTAGAACAGTGAACAAAAGGCTGTATTTAAGACAAATGGGGAAAATAAACAGTGTTGCAAAATCAGCTTTTGCTGGTGTTTCTCACCATTCCCTTTCCCAGATCTTCCTGCACGAGTTCAGCAAAATGAATTATTGTCTAAACCATAGAGGCACTTTTAGGTATAGGTGGTTTACATCATGAGCAAGAAAATGTCCTGAGATCTGAAAAGAAGGGGTAAAATAAAAACAAAGTTGTACCCCTCTGAGTTCAGCTGTGTGTTTGAGAGGTGGCCTGTGGGAAGTGCTGGCCACAGATGAGTGGTAGGAGCTCATTTCCAAGGGACTGCACTGACTCATGTGGTTAAGTGGGAAACCAAGATTCACAGCGCTGTGACTCCAGCATTTGTTCTTCTTTTGGCATCTTCCATTTGAACAACTTTGCTGCTCAACTTGTTCAAGAACAATCCTGGCTTTGCTGGGCTATTTGAGGAGCATAACCTTTGCCCAGCTGGGGATAATTTTTCCTCTCAAATTCTAGAGCTTATGGCCCAGGTTCTCTTCATACCTTAGATTTTCTGCAGTGAGAAGATGCTCCTGTAAGATCAGATGAGGTTTTTTTGGAGACTCTTGTTGGAAAGCCATTTTTCCCAGTGCCCAGTGGTCATAAGTGTTTAAGCTTGGTATCTAATGTGAAAGATTTTTACAAAAGCAATATTATTTGGCTGGTGGGTCTAAGAGCTTGTACTCTTGAGCACCTTCTTGAAGGCTATAACCTCTTCTTTCAGTGTCCTACACCACTCAGAGTGAACTTCTCTCCTGCAGGAGACCCTCACAAGGCCCTGTGTGCAACTCCAGTGAGCTTGAGCTCTGTGTGAGGGATTTAAGAGGGAGTCAAGTCATGCATAGACTAACTTGAAGTGAGGCGTCTTCATTGGTGGGAATTTCGTCCTACCCGAATTCCTTGCACTGGCAGATTTGCAAAGTTTAGCCAAAGGTCAGTCTAAGTTTTATGTATATTCTAGCTGAAGGGAGGAAGAAAAGCTCTCCTTTAACCTAGTTTACTGCAAAGTTTTGAAAAAACAAAAAGTAAAAAAACTTCTGTATAAAATTTTTTAATTTAAAAAATAACTTCTGCAGGGAAGTGAGGCACAAGTTGAGCAGCAGGGGAAGTGAGTGCACTCCTCTCCTAAAGCTGCCTTAGCAGAGAGATGGGAGCTTGGCACAGAGCACAGACAGCCCAGCTCAAGTGTGCTCTGCTCAGTTCTTCAGGCTGTTGCTTCGTGGTTTTGTTTGTTAGACTGAACGTGGGTAAAGCTAAAGCAAACACTGGTATTCACTGGAGATTGATAAGAGAGAGGTCACCTCTAGTAATATGCAGTGGAATTATTCTCCACAGAGCTCAATTTTAATTATATACTGGTTTAAGAGTATTACTAGCACAAAACCCTGCTACCTGTTTATGTTTCCAAAACCTAATGGAGTTGTATTGAATAACTGAAAGGCCCCCAAATCACACTGACAACTTGTCTTCTAAACTCTGTTGTGTTTTGTCTTAGCACAAGTGCCAGTGCTAAAGATTATTGATGCAACTGCTTGCTTTTAGATGCTGAATCACATTAGCCTCCCTCCTGCCCTCCTATTTCATTAAGAATCTGGCTGCAGACCAAAAAATGTAATGCCTTCTTCATGTAGGGCCCCATAACTTTCACAAGCCCTAAAAAAACAACTGGCAGTGCATTGATTTCCCTCTTGGTTTTTTTTTTTTCCCTGTTCACTTGTTAGCTTTTGTTCTGTTCCTCTTTCATTCTTTTTTCATTCTTCCTCTTTCATCCACTGTCTTTACTTAATTCTCATGCTTTCTCTTCCCCTCCCTTTTTTTCCTTCTCTCTCTTTCTCTCTCTCTTTCTCCTCTACCTCTTTTTTCTCATGGAGTGGTGAGAGAGAAAAATAGAAGTAGGAGGAGGGCAAGAGGTCAGCATGTGAGGAATTCCAGTGTAGCAGACAAAGCCAAAACAATAATGTATGTTCATATTTTGAATCTGATATTTTTATATATCTGCTCAGAGCAGAGTAATTACAAGTTGTTATTTTGTTTTTCCATAGGCTATTTTTTTTTTCATTGTTTCAATTTGAACAAGTCAGAACTCTCACAACTTAGTTTCATTCTGAAAAAAAAATATCCTGTACGGAAGGATCTCCTAAAAGCTCTGCTGGAGCAAAGAGCAGAGAGTGACCTTACTAGAAGCAGTGGGACTCTTGCCAGGGGTTTGGATGGGGTCAGGATTCCCCCCTCGATTCTGGATTCCAGCCTGGGAATTAGGTCCATCTGGCCTGTAGGTGCTCTAGGAGATGCCCAGAGCTTGGCTCTGATCTTCCCAACAGGTTCAGATTTTAGGCCCAGATGTGGAGTGCAGCAGGACTGTAAGAAATGAGGGTTTGTCCAGTTTTGTGAGGGAAATAATTCCTGCAGAATCATAGAATGTTCTGCGTTGGAAGTTTCCAGAATGTGACTGTGTACCCTGCCTTCATGTGCCTGAGGCAAACAGATGTGTCCACATGGGTGCACAAGCAGGAATTCTACCAATACATGGACCTTTATACCTTCTTTAACTGACTTGCAGCCCAAATTTCTCCTGCTTGGGCATCTAACTGCCTTCCCAGAAACAGGAATAAAATCTTCTAAGCTTCTTAGAGACATAAAGTTCTTCTTTTAATAGACTGACTCAACATTTTTGACAAGCTCTTGAAATCAGTATTTCTCCCCAAATAGAGTAACTTGTGTATTCTTGCTGTATTTTTTCTTCCCCCCCAGCATGTCTGTGTGTTTCCAGTCAGAAACAGAAAGCAGCCCTGCATTTATCATTTCACCAACAGTGGTGTTCAGAGCTAAAGCAAATCAAAATCTTTGCTGAAGAAAAGTCTTGCAGTCACATAACACCCGTGTTAATATCTTGATTTGTTACTTGCTGATTTTAAGGAACATGTTTGTTTATTTTTTGACTGATTTAGTGCTATACAGCCCAAGGCATTTACTGGTATAACTTTTAAAGTTGCTTCATTTGGAACAAGTTTCACGTAAAGATCATATTAATTAGGTCCTACACCTAAAGTTCATCTTAATTAGCATTGTTTCTTTCCCTGAGGTTCTAGTAATTTGTTAGAATTCAGCGTGGATATTCTGGAGCCTTACAGAGGGATAATTAGTCAACTGTTCCTATTTGCACTGCCTTTAACGTGAGCAGGATTAGGCCTGCAAACCACGGCGTGTGACTCAATACAACCGTGGCAATACCATTAAACATTTTAATAAATCTCTCTCACAGAAATACCCATAAATGCACACATGCATGTGCATATCCAATCCCATTTATTCTGAATAAGGAGAATAACTCTGCTGTGGCAGTTGTTTCTCATGTACCATTTATTTTACCCATGTAAATTAATTTAGTTGTTTTTCATAACCATTCACATAATTCCACTTCATTTCACAACTAATTTCTGGGACTGGTTTGATAGTCAACTATTATCTTTTTGGATATATGTACCTTCTTCTAATTTCTTGTTGCCATAACTGAGCAGTTCCTTGGTTCTTTATGTAATATTAAAACAAGTCCTATGTCCTTAAATAGGGATAGAAGTAAAATAGGAAACTTTTAGTGGAAAAAATGCTTCAGACTGAAGTTGTACAAGGTCTGTACGAGACCTGTATGAAGTGTTATCATGTTTTTTGGAATTTATTTTTGCTGAGTAGGGAAAATTAGCTGAAACCCTGTAAAAGTAGTGTATGAAAACATTTCCTATGACAAAGTACAGGTATTTAATACTGCAACATATGGCATCATATCTTCCCTAGAGTAACCTTGAATAATATCCAGACAGCTGTAGTACTGGATTGTATAGAAAATATTAGGATTTTGTACGTATATGTGAAAAGCACCACTAACTGCTATAACGAGTGCAGCAGCAACAGGGCCTTCAGACAGATTTCTCTGAGTGTCAGAATATTTAATGCAGATAGATGCAGAGATGACTTCCCAAAATCACTGCAGAAGTTTAGTTTGGAAGCTCTAGGTGCCTTCTAGATGCTGTCACAGAGCTGGACCTTGTGTGCAGGTGTGTGAAGTGACATGCTGACGAAGTGCACCGTGTAAGAAAGGTCTGAGTTTTGGTTTAGGTGATTTTTTTTGTTGTTGTTTTTTGCATAACTTGTTTTCAACATGAATTTTGTATCTTTTCCTTAGATACAAGGAAAATATCTCCTTAGTGCCTGGTAGGTGCTTAGGAGAAAGCAGCTGATTTTCCTAGGCTCATTTCCAAATACCTGAGTTCTGTATCTCGGAGGAATTGAGGTGTCAAACTGAACTCTGCATACAGGTACCTCAGTCAGATTTGGTTTTGTCAGTTATGGCTGCTGGGAGAGGGTCAGATTCGGGATGACAGAATGAGACCAGATGAGGGTTTTCTGTGTGCATGTCTGTGCTGCAGGCAGGGACGTCCTGTCACCACCTGGAGATGCACTCCAGATTGCTTTGGTGCCTTCGTTCCAGTCCCAATCACATCCAGGGTGCAGTGAAATGAGCTTCATCCCGGGCTGACAGCAGAGGAACATCACTGCGGCCTCCAGAGAGCGTGGCCATCTCTTGCTGAGGTCGTGTCACTGACGGCTTTTCTGTGCTGCCTCCCAGAGCTGGCCCAGGACAGACTCTGTGAGCCCACACTGATCATCCTCCCTGCCCATGGCACACCCAGGGTGCCCTCGGAGCAGAGAAGGGTGCCCTGGGTCTGCCCCTGCTCCGCTGGAGAGGGACCGCTGCTGCCACGCACCAGTGCTGCCCCCGGGCTGCTCTGACCGAGGGCAGCCACACACTGACCACACTGACCACACTGATCACACTGACCACAGTGACCACACATCGACCTCATGCCGACCACAACAAACCACACTGACTACAGTGACCACCCTGACCACACACTGACCACACACTGACCACACTGACCACAACAATCACACTGACCACAACAAACCACACTGACCACAGTGACCACTCTGACCACACACTGACCACACGCTGACCACACTGACCACAACAACCACATTGACCACACGCTGACCACACACTGATCACACTGACCACACTGACCACAACAAACCACACTGACCACAGTGACCACCCTGGCCACACACTGACCACACACTGACCACACACTGACCACACTGATCACACTGACCACAACAAACCACACTGACCACAGTGACCACTCTGACCACACACTGACCACACGCTGACCACACTGACCACAACAACCGCACTGACCACACGCTGACCACACTGACCACAACAACCGCACTGACCACACACTGACCACAACAACTACCCTGACCACACACTGACCACACACTGACCACACTGACCACACATCGACCTCATGCCGACCACACCGACCACAACAAACCACACTGACCACAACAACCACACTGACCACACACTGACCACACACTGATCACACACTGACCACACACCTACCACACCCACCACAACAACCACACTGACCACATGCTGACCACGCTGACCACAACCACCACACTGACCACATACCAACCACACAAATAAGTATGATAAAAGGGCAAACCTAAACATAATTTATTCACTTTTATTCCAGAGTTTCAATAGACTTGTACAGATGTATAGTGAGATGAGAGCACAGAATGCTAGACATAAAACCTCTGGGCTCATGTACAATATGAGATGCAAGAGTGCCTTTCTCCTCTGGTCAGTGGAGAATTATCATTTCTCTCACCATGATGTATTTAGCTCGTTATTATGTTGAATCAGAAGAAAATTATGTGTTTTATCTAGTGACAAAAGTCATGTAATGATTTCTTAAATATAAATGGAATTAGAGTGGTAGAAGTGAAACCTAGGTGTTTTACTTCCCCCCATAACACAACCTGAGAAGTCTCCTGAGTGTGGTTAAAATATCTGAGCTGGTTTAATGGAGCTTGGCACACATTTAAAAGAGAAGTGGGGGTGGCACCGACCCTGCTGTTTCCCATCAAAGGCCAAGAAAGATGTAGAAGGGTACAGCTGGTGCAGTTTCACCCTGTGAATTCAGAGGCAGCACCGTTCACACCTCCTGGGCTCTGCCTAAGCCTTGGGGGAAGATTCAACCTGGGAAAGCTGGGTTTGGCCATCGGAAACCAAACTACAACACGACTTTCCATTCCCAGTGCTGGAAGTAGAGCTGGTGTGGGGTACCTCCTGCTTTCCTCACCATGGGGAATAGTTATGGATATTTCTGGCCCTACCAGACTGTTAGGGGGTGTTTTTCTGGCTGCTGAGGTGCTGTGAATTGTCAGTTCTACCTGCCAAATAAAATAAACCAGGATTTTGTGAAGACAGTGGGCCATAAAGCTTCTAAGGTACTTTAGAGATTGCAAAGCACTTGCCACCACTGACAATAAGAAGGTGGATAGGTATGCTCAGCTTTCATGGGTTTTTCCTGTTTTAAACTATGATTTTCAGATGAATTATTGCTTCCCATAGTGCTTCATGTAATCTATTCATGTGATGCTGGCTCAAGACACTCTAGAAATAATTTATTCCCAGACATATTAATTTAAGTCTGTCTGTGCATTCACCTCACTAAAGCACAATATAAGCATGTTCTCTATGATGTTCTGGAGAAAGAAAAAGGTTTTCTGGCAGGGAGATTTGGACCCTTTCAGTAGAATTGCACTTAAACACATAATATGGATTTCAGACTTGCAGACTTTGAAGACTGGAAATAATCAATTTGCATGACAAGATGAAGTTCTGGAACTGGGAACCGGTGCATGGCTCCAATATGAGCAGAGGTTCTGTCTCCTGTAACCTAGCAGGCATCCCTGGATAGAAATGGAGAGGAAAATTTTTGGCTAGAAAATGTAGAAGTCAATGGAACTGTAGCCATTTGTTCCAGCGGAAAATTTGTGCCATAGCAGTTTTCCAGGAACCTAAAGTGAAATATATTGCACAGCAGCACTAAAATAAATACCCTAAGGGTAATGGTGGACAGAAGAAAAGCGAAAATCTTGTCATTCCACTTGAACTGAAGATGACAACATTGCCATTTCATTTCATCTGTTTACTAATTCCTTCCTTGAACACAGCTTTGTTGTGCAGAGACTTCTCCAAAGAAACAAATATCCCCAGAAAAAATTATCTACTGTTTACTTCCCTTTTCTTGTCTTGGTAATACAAATTTTGACTCTCAAAAATTTTTGGATGGTGTTAAGCTTGTCAGAGTGGTACGTGAAGATATAACCAAGAGCAATGAGACTGAGGCAAAGCAAATGTTGACTGAAGAGCAGGAGATGGTCTGTGACTGAGGGCCCTTACAGGATGGTGTATTTTCCCAAGGGAGGTTATGGAAAAACCATCGCTTGTGACAACTTTCAGCCAAACTGGACAAAACCTTTGAAAATATATTTGAGGTGGTGAAAGTTTTCTTCAAGGACGTGGGAGCTAAATGATCCTCTTAGTGACCTGGCCAGGCTCTCAGACCCAGCCTTGTACCTCCACACCCTGGGGCAGCAGGAGTTTGTGCTCAGGGCCTCTCACCCTCTTTGCCACACAAGGAGGTTGTTACTACATTTGTCTGGGTTTTGCTTGTGAATGCTGTGGAAGGAGGAGTTCAGTGTGTAACCCCTGGATTTCCACAACTCCCCCCACCTCCTGTGGGAATGGGGAGACAGAGAAGCTCCGTGGGATTGCTGCCCTGGGGTGATAAAGGTGGATACCTCCACACCATGCAGGAAATCTGGAATCTTCCTGAGTTGAGAGATGAATTTCAAAGTCTAAAGCAGGAACCTGACAAGCTTCTGCTATTGCTGTCCTTCCTCCTCCCCCGTCCTTCCTCACACTGTGGCTGGACAAACAGAGTTTGTACATCCTTAGCTGTGAACCCTTTTTTCTGAAACAGCATATGTGAATCATGCCAGACTCTTGCATTTTAAACAACTTTCCAACTGAAATTACAGCAGAGACAAAACACTGAGCATATATAGGTAGAGTGGGTCCGGAATAATGAAAAATGCGTAAGCCTAAGTCTTTTTTTTTTCTGCCTTTTAATACAGATCAGGTAAATTCCTAAATTCCATTTTCTTCCCTGGAGATTTACATACTGAATTTTCTTTTAAGACAGAAGAGAAGGCTGCTCTGAAGTGGGTGGGTTTTGTGCTGAATGCAGTGATAAAATGCTTCCCTCCCATCCACCCCCAAAAACCCCTCCATAGCTCCAGTGTGACAGCAGATAAGTAACCAGGCTCTGAGAGGTGAAAGCAAACCACTCCAGAGCCCCTTGGGAAAAGTAACCCCTTTGGAGGGCATTTTGCTGAGCTCCCTGGTTAAAATCCGTGGCAGCAGCCAGCCGTGCTGCTGACACAGAGAGCTGGAGCAGTAACAGCTCATCTACTCAGCACCTGCCAGTGAACACTTGTTTCTGCCAAGAGTAACTTGGTACCAACTTCAATAATATCACAATGCGGTATTTAAATAATTTGACAAGGCTATTTGGATAACTACCAGGAATTGCTCAAGTCAGTAATTTTCCTTTTGGGAGACTAAGTCAGGATCTGCGTTTTCTCAAAGATAATATTGCCTCGTCCCATCTCTGAAAGAATTTTAAGGCATGAGTACATATAGAGAAAGATAGATATTAAGTGTTGGGTTTTTACATTGTGGAAAGGCTGATAGTGAAGCCCAGAGCAAATGGGTCTGCTGATACCCCCCTCCACCTGCCTGGCCTTGGAGCTGTTCTCTCCCTCTGTCCTCCTTCAAGGACAGCAGAAAAGAAGCTGTTACTGTGGAGGCTGAAGCTTTTTGTCTTCAGAACCAAGCCAATGGCTCACTAGGCCCTGTCTTGCTTCAATTCCTCCTTAATCCATTCCAACATCACTTTGGGAAGAAGCTCCCAGGATAAAGGTTGCTCTGTGCCTCGTGCTGGTCCAACCACCTCCAGGTAACCTGCATCTTACAGGCTGAAAAATGCAATTCTAGACCAGAAACCAGGGAAATGCATTAAATTCTAACACCAGGTCTTGATGTTCACCAAATGTCACTTTGCTCTCAGTTTTCCCTGTCTATGGACATAGTTGTAGAGGGCAATATTGAAATTTCCCTTTGTATTTAAATGGAGGTGATTAGTTACCTGAATCTTGGAGAGAATCTCTCTCAAAACATAAGAGTTGGACTTTGTGACAAGGCTGCAGGGGCCTGATCCACTTCCCACCCAGCTGAATCCTGACTGTCCAAACTATGAGACACACCTTGGGACTGCAGAGCGTTGCCGTATATTAACAAAAGGATTGGTCTCATCAGCATTAGGCTGGCAGAGATCAGCCCAAATGCCACTGTGAGGTCATGATTTTGATTGCTTTGGAACTCGTTTTCTTGATTTGAGTTTGCTGACACTGACGGCGTTTGGAGCACCCTGGTTCATATCCTCACGTTCCCCGACTGTCCGGATGCAGGCGTGATGGATCTCCTGGAAGCTGGGTGTGTGTTCCAGCTGCAGCACCAGGCTATTGACCTCGGGGTATTTGCATTATTAGTCAGTTTTCTAAATCCTTGGAGCTGAGTACAGAGACAATAAAAGATTTTCCATTTTGCTGGAGCTTCGAGTTGTCTGTTATGAATTTTACGAAGCACTCAAAAGGCTTCGCTTTCAGCCAATTTGCTACTCTGGCTATATTCTGTCTCATTTCTTCACAGAAAATTACTTTCTGCCAGCTAAATACAGTATGTTGATGACCTATTAATTTATGACATACATTTGGAGCTGGGAACAAATTTATAAACAAACTTTAAGTTCTTTTTCCCCTGTGAATTGTACCAGCATTTGTTTTAATTTCCCAGTAGTCATGCTTAATGTGTCAGAAGCTATGTTTGACTGCTTGTTTTCCTCCAAAAAGAAGGAAAAAAAAGGAGAAATAACTAACTAAAGTTCAGCTCCTGTCAGGTATTATAAGCAACACTTTGAAATGAGGTATGAATCCAAATAAAATATTTTAACTTTGTAGTATTTTACCAAAATCTGGAGGAGAAAAGGTTTACTTACTAAACAATCATTTGAGCTGCAAACCTTAAAATATTCACCAAGCTCCCATAAAGTTAAACAGAAAAGAAATATCTATCAGCACATTTTAATAGAAAGCAGAAGTCCTTTCTAGATAGTATACAAAAAAAAAACCAAAACAGCGCAGCTTTTAAAGGTTCTTTTCTCAAGTGATGCAGGAAAAATTCCTCGAGCTGGTATGGAAACTAATATAGCTGCAGGTAATCTAAATTTTTGGCATTCATTTGATGCTACAGCAACCCTGGGACCAATCCTGGGAACTCTACTTCAATTAATATTACTAAAGTCAACAGAATTCAACACAAGAGAAGCAGCAGGATGGCACAGCGTGGCAGCTGGGGGCTGCTGCCTCCACCATGGGCCTGGTCCTGCCCTGGCTCCTCTGCTCCTCCTGCTTCCAGATGTGTTAAAAGTGTTTTACTCCTCCTGCAAAAGTCTAATCATTTGCTCACGTGCCGCGTCGTCCAGCAGCTTTCCCGGAGGCAGGATTCTCACACGAGGAAAAATGTCTGGGCAGAAGGGTTTTTCCAGGAAGTTCCAGGGTTGTTCCCTTGCTGTACCCACCAGGAAGTTGGAGCAGCTGTTTCACAGCTGGACATGAAATGGTGTTTAGATGAAAACTGGTGTCTGGGCCACGTGGGACACGAGTAGGTATGTGGGAGCACATTCTTTAAGTGGATTTTGTAGCTGGGGTTTATGTAGTGCAAGAAGTGCTTGTGGTCAGCCCTTACAGGGACTTAAGCACCAAAGTGCATTTTAAGCTGCAAAAACCCAACGTTTAACAGTCCCCTAGGGAGTTCAAGTCTTTTGTCCAAACCCTGCTTCTACCAGAGGAGCACTGTTAGCAAAACATAGAAGGTACAGTGGAAGAGAATGAAAGTCTCTCCTCTGTTCTGATTTCATGAAAAAAAAGTACTTCCTCACATCACTGAAGGGATACCTGACTCCTAATTCCTTGGGGGAAATACTCCCTTTTCTCTCATTTTGTCACAGGCTTTGAGGTCCCTGTGGGGACTGAGCTAAGTCCTGCATGTCTCCAAGGCATTTCACACCTGGCAGCCCACACCAAGTCCTGGCCTCTTCCATGGGACTTCTCTGTAGCTCCGAACCCTCAGAGCAGGACATGTTAAAGCTTGAGGGTGAGGGTAGGGACAAGTACCCAAAGCTGGCCACAGTGATACCCACGTTGCTGTCTCAGACCTCCAAGAGCCATGACTGCAGTTCGGGGCCCTGTTGATTGCTTTGTGTCTGCTTGCAGCCCTATTGACCAACAGAGTCTGAGCCCTGGTGTTTCCAGACCAGCTTTTCTCACCAGACTGTTTTCCAATGTTGAGGACACACTCCTCTCACAGCAGAGCTCTCAGCATGTCCACGCTGCTACACAGTGAACTCAATGAGAGTCAAAGATTTAGCCAGCAAAGTTGATTTCTTGAGTCCATCAAAATATTTGTTGTGAACTGTATTCGTCAGGCAATTAGTTTTGGTTGCAGCCCCCTCTGGGTTTCCCAGTATCACCCAGATGGTTGTAGAAAAAATTTCCAGCCTATGAATTTTTTGGGAGGGAATCACTTTGAATACCCTGTATTTTCTGAATGTTTGTTTAAAAAGCCAAATAGTATCACTGAAAAACTTCCTGCATTTCAAAGTGAAATTTGAACTCATTTGAGGGGATGAAAATAATTCATCCAGCAGTTTTTTAAAAGCACCAAGTCTTGGAAGTATTGTCAGAAATTGTTTTTAACAACCAGCGACCTTCCCACTTATGGTACCAAAAAAAGCAGATAATTTCTTTATTTCCTCACTTGACCATGGTCTCCATCCTCTCTTAGGAATTAATAAGGCTCATGTGCACAAAGTAGAAAACTCTCCAGGCAGCTCATTCTGCTCTGCTGCTGCTCACTCAGCCGGTTTTCACACTACAGGTGCCCATTGCCATCCTGCTTCTATCTATCAACTTTTTCCTCTGTTACAACATGTTGAGGGTCCACCCTCAGTTATTAAATCACTGAATCATTCCCTCTATATGTTAATACCAAACTATTTGAAAGGATGGGGGGAAAAAAAGGGAGAAAAAAAGCCAGTAGCACATGGTCTGTCCTTCAAGCCTTTGTTAGTTATGGGCAAAAACAAACCCCATCCCAACCTAACCTCTGTGCTCTTGAAAACCATTCCCGTATTCCCTGAGCTGCCTCCGCAGCCGCTGCCGCCGCAGCCGCCGTCCTCTGGGAGCTGTCAGCAGCCTTATTCATTGTGGAGCCCAACTAATAGGAACCATCCACCTGCTCCAGGGTGACTCCATCTCTCCCCACTGCGATGCTTGCTGGGATGTGATCCTTGCCTGTTGTCATGACCTTGTTTTATTGGATGTTCTAATAGAAGCTGAAATGGATATTAGCTGTAATTACTCATTCCACAAGATTCTGTAGGTCACTCTTTGTACCAGAGTTGAGAACCTTCATTGTCTACATTGCTTAAATTACTGAACATTGTGCCATCAGTTCTGAATTAGTGCTCATTAATGAGCCTGTGGTTCGAGAAATTCCCTATTTATTATTCAGAGGCCAAGTATAATTCAGGCAGCTGCAATGCAACACTACTTGCCTGGCTTTTGATCTGTGATGGAAAGGCCTGGGTTTGGTTTTATGTTAGGTTTGGGGGAGCTATGTATGCAGGGGGGAGGCATACAGCAAGCAAAGAGGAATAGATTTTTTTCCCTCCTAGCCTGACTATCTGTCTCAGGTGCCAGACTTTTTACAATAAAGCAAACCTGGTTCTTTGGATGTACTAATATCTACTTGGTTACTGAGTGGATAATTCCAAGATCATATTAAATTTCTCTATAATCCTGGAGATGACTGGCCACTGCATTAACCCTCTGCATTAAATACCCTTTTCCTCTGACTTTCACTTTTTCACCTGCTTCTTCTCTGTTCTTTCTCTCTGTCTCTCCTGAGCACACAAATCCCAGGCATTGACACGTCAGTGCAGGCTGCTATTCCCCGCTATTTTAAGATGAAATTATCTTTTTTATGTTTTCTAACACAATCCCAAAAGGTGAAGCAGTGCTGAATTTGTCATGCAGCACAGTCAGGTGCCACTCTATGAAGCCAGTGCTGACCATGCAGTGGCCCATCCGTGATGGTCAGGGCACAGCTGCAGTGTCATCCCTGGCCAGACCTCCCCAGGGACACTCTGGTCCCTTTGCTTTGCCCCACCTGCAAACAGGCTGTGAACAACCTGATGGGGAAAAGATAATACTTATTTTGGGGCTTGGAGAAGAATCTGGATGAGTAGGACCTTTTTTTCTGTGGGGAAAAAGGGAGTGCCTGAAGACATTCCCTGCTTTTGGGGGGTTTGCTAATCAGTGATGGCAGCACCCTCAGGGCAAGGGAGCCAGGAGGGAGCAGACACCCTCGTGGCACTGCCGCTCAGCTCAGCACAGCAGGGCTTTTCCAGGAATCTGCAGTCTATGACTGAGCATTTCTTGTGTCAATAATTAACACACATATCAATGTGATAACAGCAGGGGTGGAGATAAAGCTGGGTCTAAGACTATAATGGCTTAAAGAAGTGCATCCTGCAAGAATGCCAACAGACTGTGGTGCTTTGTCAGGAGAAAGCAAATCAAGCACTGACTGCCTGGTATTAGCCTGCCTCTGAAGAGAGGCTAAATGCTACAGCTTTTTGTCAAAAGCCCTAATTTTGTGCGGTTTGAAATCAGACCTGTGAAATTCCTACTATACAAACCCCAAGAAAATTTAACAAAATAATCAAGACCTCCAGAGTTTCTTCCTGCCCTGCTCTGGCAATGGCAGCATTATTGTCATTGTTTTTTGACTTGAAAATGGACCACGCTTGTTTTCTTGGCCAAATCACAGTTCAGGCAACATTTCACACATAATTATCTGTGGGGAATAGGGAACTTTCCGAGGAAAAGTCAAATTAGCAATTTTAATGCTAGAAAATTCTTGAAGGAATGCAGCTTGGGTAATTGATAGAGACCTAATCTTTACAAGTTATAGCAGTCTTTGAAGAGTCCCCAGCATATTTAACTTTATTCTGTAATTGTATGCTTGGGCTCTGAAGATATCTTAAGACTTGCTATTTATCTGCCTGGTGAGGCGCAACACTTTCTTATTAAAAACATATCTATCATGGTTAATGACTTGATTTTTTTCCTTTAATACAGTACAATGACAGGTGTAAAGAGAAGATGAGCATCAGATGCTTGAGCAATATGCTCACTGTTTCAAGACGCCTTGAACATCAGCATTCCTTCATGGTGCCAGAGGAAAAAAAAAATATGCTGCACAGATTACACGCTTGTGTTAGATAGAAAATAGTACCATTTGCAGTTTCAGTTAAAAGCATGTTGAAGTGCATATGGAAAATACCATTAGGAGGAACTCCAGAGCGCCTGAGTAAAATGGGTCATTAGGCTTTCGTTTGTTGGAGAGTGTCTCCCATCTGACAGTGCAGAATGGTAGCATTTTTAGCAGCTTATGTTCCCAGTTACATTAAACAGACAAACAGATTGACTATTTTGCATTTCTCATTTGACAACAGCTTGTCTTCATTTGCAGCACACTGGTGGCTGAGCTGAAAGCATGGCGGATGAGTGTATCCAAGGTCCTGGTTTTGAATAACAGCAGATGCCAACGTTTAACTTCAAAATCAATCAATTCTTTTTCCTGCATGCGGATAAAAGGTCTAGTGAAGTGCCTGAAGGGGGTTTTCTGCTGTTTACAGCTGAAAATATATTAAAAAAAAATTTCATTACAAAACTTTCTGCAAGAGATGCGGATGCTGGTGATTTTATGAAAGTAGGTATGTGAGAAAGTGTTTCTAATTGAGGGGTACCGAAAACATTATGCAAGGCCTTGTGGAGTTTAATCTTTCAATCGCTTACCTGGAAAAGTGCTCAATTGCTGTCAGATCTTGGGTCAGACAGCCCTGAGTAGTTTCTGGGTGATCACCCACTGTTCTGCCTATGCTTCCTCACACCATCTCCAGTAAGTGCTGGAACTCGTGATCTGCAGCCACAAGAGTTTATAAATTAATCATTGTTCAGATCCTGGAATATCTGGCCTGAAACCACTGTGGCACATAAGTGCTTCTCCCCTTGGGTCTAGTTGGGTGGTGAAGATGATGGTAAAATTCACATGGGGTCAAATTTGTTGAAAACTCCCAATCCTGAAAGCAGCTGAGGCAGGTTTGGAGACTAAGTTTCCCAGGAGAGTTGTAATTTGGCCCTGCAGATGAGCAAAGAGCTGTGATCTTGGGAGCTGCCAAGTGTCGTTCATCTTCCATCAATGTACAACCAAAATACAGCAGCAGAGGCTGGCATTTACCAGCTATCCACAACTGGGCTCCTGGTAGAAATGCAATGGCAATCTGCATTTTCTTTTGAAAGAGAGGGATGGGGCTATTGCCTCCCCTGGCACACACTACACCTGGTGATAGGACTCCCTGAGGAAACTGTAGGATGCTTTCAAGTGGGAGCAACATCCATCCCTTATCAGCAAGATTTAGCACTGTCCAGATGTATGAAAGATTCAAGAGATGATAGCAAAATGTGAGTGGTATAAAGCTAATCCTGGTGCCTGGAGCATTTGGCAGGGGAGATGTAGGTCCTATTACAATGTGAATTTTAAGTCTTTCTTCTTTTAAGTCAAATTCTCCTTCAATCAGACACATGAGTTTCTGCCCAGTAGCAGAAAAGACACCCAAACCCAGCACAGGGTCCTCTCACCACCACACCAAGCAAGGGAGCAGCTTCTCTTGTTGCTTTTTAATATTGTTTGAAGACACCACTGTGGGTCTTCACCTTGCAGTGATGGTTGGGGTTATGAAGCCTGAACTGAAGAAGTCCAGCCCAACCAACTAAAATCAAAATGCACAAGGCAAAGCAGTCTCCAGCTACTCTTGAGAGGCTGCTGGCACAGGGCAGGTTGGGATCCCAGGTCTCCCAAGGCACAGTGTGTGAGCCTAAGGGCTTGACTCCAGCCTCTGATTGCAGGGAGTAAAGGCTAGACATGACCATGTGCAGCACTGAGCCTCATCATCATTTTCTTTTTTGTTTTTTAATTTTATTTAGCCTGAGGTCAATGATTTTCTGCAGCCTGAGGGTGACAAGGAGAGTCCCCAGGGACTGATAGTACAGGGACAGGCAAAGCACACCCATGACACCCCTTAGTACTCCTGCTGGAATGGTCTCCTTCTCCCACAAGAAGTTCAAAGGTTTTTGGCAACTGCAAACAGCCACCAGTTCAGAAGCAAGACAAACCGTGTTGAGGGGAAACCTTTACTACTGAAATATTTATATCCTTCTCCCTCCCATCCTCCCTGAAGATTTCCTTCTTTAGCAGATCTGATCACATACACAGAGCAAATACTGTTCAGGACCCTGAAATAACACCTGCAGCCAGAAATCCCTTATTAGAATAAATGGTAGGTTTTCATCCTGGTTTTCCTTGCCACGTTGAAGAAACAATTTCTTGATTTTCTTTTTTATATAAAAGATGCTGATGTAGAGCATTCTAAAATCCTTCGGATATGCTTATTTTGATGTCAGGTCAGTTATGTTAGATTCATATTTGAAGATCTGGCTTGGTACTGCAGGAAACGCAACAAGAAAAACTAATTTTGAATCTGAAATAATTTTAGGAGAACACATCTGGGAAAAGATCTGTTGGTACCTAAAACATACAGATGAGCCCTCCTGCAGAATAGCTTACATTTACCATACAGGCACATCTGGTGCCTGTAATGAGTCAAAAAACTTGTTTCTGCCTTATAATTTCCTAAAGCAGTTTCCTTTTCTGCAGTTTAGTTTGCCACATTTAAGCATGAACCAAGGCTCATTGCACTTATCTCACGGGATGCTGCCAATTTGCACCCACACAGGTTTTTCCATGCAATCTGGGATGATCCCATGACCTGCTGCCTGCATCCCAGACAGCCTGGCTTAGGACAAGGCTTCCTCTGGATCCCTCACCCTCACACACTCTGAGCACTGGTGCCAAGGTATCTGCCAGCTCAGCTCTCCTCAATGTTCCTTGTGGGAACATATCCTTCCAACTCAGGATATTCTATGATTTGCACTGATTTGCTGGGGCTTTCACATGAGAAGGAATTCACTATGGATGCTTGATGGCCCATAAGAGGCAGTTAGGGTTGACTAGTCACTAACTAGTCCAAAAGGCTTGGGAATTATTGCAATGAGGGATTTTCCAAATTTCAGATTTGTCTAAGCTGTCAACCTCTGCACTGCCAGAAGTCCCAGCGTCAAAAGGGTCCATTATCCCTCTCCTGCAGAGGAGTTTTGTTTAATAGACTCTATTATGTGCTCCCTGGTATCCAAGTGTCCCTGTCCTTTCTGCCAGATTCATTTCAACCAGCCTAGCAAGACAACAGTACACAGCCAACACGTGGCTGTGCAATGGGCTGGAGAATCATTCCCACTCCACTCCTGTGCACAGAGAGGCATGGACAGGGTTTAGCCTCTCTCTGAAAAGTGAGGCTCTCCCCAGTGGAATGTGTTTTGTTCCATCTTCTTCAAATATCTGGAGATTCCTGCAGAACCATCTCTTGTTGTGACTGCGTTTAGTCCTCTGCGTTTCTGGCCGTTCATAATTTGATGCTGGTGTCTGCAGTCTATCGTTATTAAGGGTATGTAGTGATTAGAAGGAAAGAACAAGAGATTAGAGGAAACCAAGAGCTATCTGAAGCACACAGAAAGAAAAAAAGAAGGGGAAAACACTTTCAAGGCCACTGGAGTATGAGAGGTCTCAGCATGTGGTCGAAAGACACAAGCAAGGGAAAAGTTTGACAAAGGCCACTGCTTGGGCTGCTCGTATGATTGTTTCTCAGTAGAAAGAGCATAATATTGATTCCCAAAACACTGTCTGTCCTTTTACCTACCATATATTTTGGTAGTCAAAATTATATAGCTTTTGTGACAAAAGCATTAAGGAGTAGCTATGGAAAGTACCACAGCTTAAATGTCCATGTATTCTTTCTTCTCATTCTTTTAAAAAAATTATTGCCGTTGCCAGGACGTGCCTTTGAGCTCTTTGTTGTCTTAATGGAGACTGAAACATGTGTAGAGTTTGGCGTTTGCTTTTTTTATTCATCAGCTGAATAAAAAAGCCAAGCAGACAAAGCATTTGTAGTGCAAGAGTGGAGTGCAAATCCCTCCCTGTAAGCTGAACAAAAAAGCTCATTAAGAGGAGGTGGGATTTCCTGGTCACAGCTTTTAACTAAAGGGCAAAGGTCTCCTGTTAAGTACCATACAGTCTAAACAGGGCTGCATAAAATTATGGGGAAGGGGAGAGTCAAATATTTGTTCTTAATTCTCAAGTTAGTTTATCCAAAGTGGCAACCAGGGAAGTGTTGGGAATGATTAAACGGCTGCATTGATGCTACAAATTGCTGCTACTTGCTTTTGTAGCTGGACTTGTTGCAGTTGAGTGATGTCGCCCATCAGTGCATTGTGTGCACAGTAAAACAGTCGAGCAGTGACAGATAGACTGAAACTCAGAGCTACTCCATCACCGCTGAAGGATCCTGCTCACTGGGAATTGAGAATGAGCACAAGCCACGCATGTTGCCCAGGAACAGCTGCTTTCACTCCAGCCCAGCTCCTCAGCTGTCCAGGGCAAGCAGCAACTAGTAAATAAGCTTTATCTCTGATCTCACTGGGGAGAAGAGCCAAACAAAACACAAGCAAAATAAATAATTTGGCAAAATGCTGTACCAATAGGCCTAGATGTTCAGGTTGTAAAGTTCCCAGCCAACAGCACTCTGCGTCAAGTGAGAAGATGATTTGCAAGAAGAGCTTGAGGTAGCAGTGCTGGGCACCAGCTGGGAACTTGCACAAAGACCTCTGACAAAGAGGCACTGAGACCCCAGCTTGGTCCACCCCTACCACGGCTGCAGGAGCAGGGCAGAACCTGGGTTGTGGGGACTGGTTTGCAAATGCTGCCTCTGGCACAGAAATGGTCCCACAAAAAAGGTGAGGAAAGGTGATCTTGGTGGCATGGCTGAGGGCGAGGGCAGCAAGGAACTGAGGAAGCGTGAGCATCCTTTGGGAAAAAAATAAGATGGTGGCCAAAGGACTTGGTCCAGTTTGCGTGTTTCTCTTCTGCGCCTGGCTCAGCCCTGAGCGCAACCTCTTCTGCACAGAGTCCCTGTCACGTAGGCAGGGCTTTATCAGCAGGATGCCTTGGCTGCTGTGCGGCCTCTCTCAACCAATCAGAGAGGAATAGGCAAAAGCACCTTTTATAACAAGTGCCTTGCCCAAATTTGTTCAGTTCTGCACTTTGCCACCTCACTCTGCCTGTCCACCCAAGGGCAGGTTCCTCCACCAGCACTGCACCGAAGGGAGAGGGAGAAGCACCCCCAGCATCTTCTCCCCACTCGTGTGTCTCTGCCTGTTTCCTCCTGCGGTTTCACACCTCTGCTCACCGGAGCACTGCTCGCTGGTGCCTTGGGTTGCTGTTTTGTTGCTCTGTTGATCGGAAAAGATGACAGACAAACACAGTATCCATGTAAATGTGAAGGTTTAGAAGACTTCTGGGAACAGGTGAATTTTGGGCTGAAAAATAGAGGGAAATTTAGATTATGCAGATTGTTCTCACCAGCTGTAGAATCAGCAAATTTTATGTTTGGGTTCATCGTGAGATTGAAGTGACCGAGGCTTAATATATGTTGTGAGTTCTAATTGAAAGTATTCATTAACATTAAAGCCAAATTCCTCCAATCGCATGCTAAACAGAAATCAGGGAGAAGCAGGTAGGCAGTGTGGATATAATTTGGCATTCTTTCTGAGACACCGATTAGCATTTAGAGTCCAATCCTTTGCAAAAACTCATTAATGGGCAATTCTTTGCAATTTGTACCTACCCTTAACTATGTGCAGAGCAGTAGAAGCTGCATTAAACATTGGTACAAAATCAAAATAAAATGAAACCGCACCAAAGACAGCAGTTGTGCCAAACTTGAATGTAGTTTTCTGTACTGATGTCAGCTCCCTATTGATCAGGATAATGAAATCTATCCCATGGAAGGCCCAGAGGAACCTCAGCATGAAGTTATGAACTGTCCCCTGTAATTGTTTCATTTTGAGGATGAATTTTGGTGCTTCTATTTTTGTACATGTTCTGGTTTTAGTCATGAGCCAAGATGGTTGATGACAGGCGGGTACCTGCACTAACATCCTTGCGCTCTGAGCATAACTGCTTTTAATAAGAGCAGCCCATCATCAGGATATGGAGTATTGGACAAACAAGAAACTGCCAAGTTAGAAAAAGACCCATTCTAGAATTACAAGATTTTTACTTTTTAAAAAAATTGGTGTGGCTTTTAATCAAACCTGGTGCCTTTTTTTTTTTCCTTTGGCTTCAGGTGGAAAAAAAATGCAGAAACCTGAATGTCAAAGAGAAACTCAGAAGGTGAAATAACCCATGTGAACTGAAACCAGAAACAGCTCACACAAACCTACTGAGAAGCAAAACTGCCTTTGCTTAGGCATGAACCAACTCATTGTCCTTTTTTGTTTTATTTATTTACGTTTCAGGAACTTCAGAAAGCCCAAATCCTTGCAGTTTGCTGGGTGCATGGATGTCAGGTAACAAAGGAGAGAGGGAAAGCAAGAGAAGGATATCAAGGAGATTCAGAGAGGTTGCAATGCCACAGGAAAATGGAACAAATCATGTATTATGTTGTTGTGAACAGGAGGAAGCGGAGAGTGGCTGCACGACCCAAGGGCAAACAGGATGTCTGTTAGGGCTGGGAAACAAACACGGGTCTCTTGTGTCACCCTGTTCAAAGTGAGTTTTGAACCCAGGTACACAAGAGAAGAGGTGTGGGTATTGGAGCAGTAGGACAGGTAGAAACAAGGGTTGGTACAATGGGCCCACGTGGGAAGTAGCACAGTTTTGATGTGAACCAGTGAGACAACATTGATTTTTGAGGAGAAAGGTTTTGACGAAAAGCCTCCAGGTCTTGGCAGCTAAATGAACCACACTGAAGGTGCAGCATGTGCCTCCTGGCAGTGGGAAGGGGTGGATGAGTGCAAGCAGCAGAGTCTGGGAATGCACAGCTGGATGACAAGAACTTGATGTCCTCCAAACCTTAAACTGAAGAGAAGGACTTCATACTTTGTGTTTTCTTTCTTGAAATAAGAACATGCAAATATGTGACCATCTTTTATGGGCAGTATGAATCAGTTTATGGGCAATACAACATCCAATAATCACAGAGTCATAGAAGGATAGAAAGGCTTGAGTTGGATGGAACCCTAAAGATCCCCTAGTTCCAATGTCATCCACTATCCCAGGCTGCTCCAAGCCCTGTCCAACCTGGCCTTGGACACTTCCAGGGATGAGGTGTCCACAGCTTCTCTGGACAGCCTGTACCTGGGCCTCACCACCCTCACAGGGAAGAATTTCATCCTAAAATCTAATCTGATTTTTTCCTCTATTAGTTAAAAACCATGTCCCCTTATCCTGTCACTCTCTGTCCACGTAAAAAGTCACTCTTCTTTATTTTTTATAACACTGTTTAGGTAAGGTCTCCCCAGAGCCTTCTGGTCATGATGAGTTGAAGGGATAGAGGAGCCAAATATCTTATCTTGCCATGCTTGACCATCATTCAAGGAACTGAATTTCACCAGTTTGGGTTGTTGCCTGATTCTCTCCAAGTGCGAGGGGCAGCAGGGCCTTTTGTCTGTGCTGTGTTACACAGCAGAGGATGAACATTTGAACACCTTGCAGTGTTGTGAGCTGACATTGCTCAGGGGAAACCTAACCATGGAGTGATTCTTCGTAATAAATATGAATAATTCTGAAAACTAATTCACTGAATAAAGGAATCCAAGAAGATAGGCTAGATAATTTTTGGACATGAGAGAGAGTTCCTGATGGCTCCCTCAGGTATTAATGAAGGAACTGAGATGATCAAAGGCTTTGCTGTCTTCTAGAGCCAGAGCCAGTTACATCAACCTTCTGGAAAAAACCACAAAGCAGGTAATCAAAGATCCTTGAAGAAAAAATTCATTTTTACAGCATTAAACTGCTGACTTATTTGTAAAAAAAGTAGATTAAAAATTGGAAGAGGGAAAATGTTTTGAAAATACTTTCATTATTTATTAATCATTATTTCACTAATGCCTGCCATCTTGACCTATAACTGATTGACCATGCACAGTGCATGCATGGGGACATTTGAATCTGTATCCATGTTGGTTCTGTGGAAGAGGACAGTAAAAAAGCATCTTACAAATAGAAACAACTTCCATCCTAACTAATATTTTTAAGCTGCAAGTAAGTTCATCTCATAGAAACCAAACACTATTTTTCAAGGGACTTCCAGAGAGAGTGTTTTCCACTACATATGTATTTTTGTCTTTAGACCAGAGGGATAACTTTAGATTTTTAGTTTTTCACTGGTGGCTTCACTGAGAGGTTTGCCATGGATAGACATCTGTGTCTTGGCCATATTCAGCCATGACCATCATGCAGCTGCACATGTCCAGTTGTCACCTTCACCATTTCTGAGAGCATTCCCTCGCTGAGTGCCTCACATCCTGGATGGGCATTCAGGGAGAGCCTAACCTCATATTGCTGAGCAGTGTGGTTTCATGGAAGCTGCCTTTCTGCCTGCCACGTCTGGGCTGCAGAGCAGGTCTGAGCAGCTGCTGAGGGCTGCATGTGTTCTCCTCCAAAGGCAACATGTGAGGAGCTACTGAGGCACCTGCCAGCTCCTCCTCCTCCTCCTGGCAATGCTCACCCAAGAAAGTCAACACACACCTCTTCATGACAACCTTGCAGGGTAGGTTCTTCCTCAGTCCTTCCTCAGTGCTGAATAATTTTGGCATGTAGCTGTTATGCACAGGAGCTCGACTGTGTGATCATACTCCACTTTCCTACCAGCACTGCTTCTTTCAGTACAGAATTCTCTTTCCCATCACCAAAGTACAGTTACTTCTGTCCTGTTTTTCCTGGTAGCAGTTTAGGATTGGAAGAAAAAAAATCATGCAGCATCTTAGTGAAACTGCAGTCGCACGGGCTTTTAGCGCACAATTAACCACCATCACGGACTTTTAGGTATACAAGGAAAGGAAAAAACACCTTGAACTCTGGTGCCTCGAAGGGACGAGGGGAAAGAAATGGTTATTCTAGGTTTCACTCTCATTCTTTCTTAAAAGTCTTCTCCAGTAAGCTCAAATTGTAGAGCTGATGAAGTGATTTTCTGTGCTGCGAGTATTAAGGGTACCAGCTAATTTAGCTATCATGATAAATACCTGCTAGGAGCCTATTTTCTTGAAAGAGCAAAGAAGAAAGGAAACCTTTTCTGAAAATGGGTAGAAATAACTGTATTTTAGTTTGTATGGAAAATATTTTGAGGGAAAATAACCTCAGATAATGTGGGACAACATGGGCTAAGGTGCTATTTAGGGAAAGGACATGAGATTCAACTTCTGAGACACGGATGAGGGAGGAGAGTGGCAATACTATGTCCTTGTAAATCTGTCTGGTTGCTGGCACTTGGCTGCAGTAATTAGTGGAGCTGTTGTAAAACAGTATGATCTTACAGAGGAAACTATATTAAGCAGCACCAAGCTGCTTGAGGTGTCTTGGGCTACCTGTGGCCCAGATGGGCTGTACAGACAGTCAGGGGTTTGCCAGACATCAGAGACTGCTTAGCCCAGCAGTAACTTCATGGTCCAAGGGGTACTAGGAAGAGTGACAACCCCATTGCCTTGCTGTCCCACCTGAGGTATGGTGCTCTCAACTGGTTATACTCAGGATGGCAGGGCTGACTGACCTTCTGTTAATTGGATATTGCAAGGCCAAGAGCTGTTCCTTTGTGTGATCCCACATTTGAACGTTTGCCATTTACCTCCAAAGGTTTACTATGGAGAATTTTGGCGTTGCTCTGTCTGAAGGGTTCCCTCTTAGACTTGGGAATGGCAACTGCAGAAAAAAAACCAGGCAAGGCAGGTGCAAACCAGGAGAGAAATCAGTTGGGGAAATTATTTAAGCCATGTTTTGTCCCTCTCCTACATGCATGAAGACAGCAGGCATTGGGTGTAGGCAGATGGGCGAAAGGAGAGCATGCCTTGATTCTTCATGCAGGTTTTATCCCAGGCTGCCATCTAAGCGGAAAAGCAGCCCATGTTCGGCCTCTTTGTCCCTAGCTAAGAGTGTCCTTGGCCCTGAGGATGCTTAGTTCTCCTTACACCAGCCACGTGAAGACCCCAAACCTCTTGCCCAGCCTCTCTCTGACAGAAATGCCAGGCAGCTGGGCACAAAGCTTTGCACAGCTCCCTCCTCATCTCCCTCTATCACCACAGCAGAACCATATATAGATCTGTATGAAAATTATTATAAATCGCTACTCTGAAAATGGGTGCGTATAAAAAGAAAAGTTAACTCTTCAGCTGAGCCACTGAATCACAAGTTTTTGCCTCGAGCATATTTTCACAGCCCCTGCAAAAACAGAGGCATTAATGGAAAGTCTGACACTGCATTAACTCCTGCTGTACTGGGAGTGGCTGCTGAGTTGAAAATGGTCACCGAGTGTTTTCTTCATCTTCATCACAAAGCCTCGTGCTTGGAAAACCACACATGACAGTGGCATTGCAGGCTACTCCACTCCTTTTTCCATGACAAACTGCTGTTTTAACTAACAGTGCTCCAGTGCCAGGCCCCATGCTTTTAGCAGCCCAGCTGCCCACAAGCCCTTTTTTTGTGGTTCCCTTGTCTAGCTCAATTTAAACCCAATGTGACTCTGGCTAAGAGAGGCATTTTGCAATCGCCTACCACAAAGTGATAAGAGGCTGCTGCAGCAGATGACTTGTGTGCTTCCCCAAACAAGCTCTTCACTTTTAGGAAGGTCGGCCGTGTCATTTCTCTAATTTTCTAGCCACAGAAATTTATATTTAGAAAAGACCAAGGAAACTTCCCTTAACCTAAGCAATATTGCATAATGATGGAGTAGGGGGATTAATGCAAAGGTTTTTCTTTGAGCAGAATTCTGAGAGATTGGGAGCTGGAAAGCCTGAATAATGACTTATTTCAAATATGCAAAGCCAGGGCTTTCTGTGTGTTTCAGATTCATTCCTGTTTCAGGTCAGTGTTTGCTACAGTGGGTGCAACCTCTGCAGCCGTGGCCCATGTCTTAGTCTGTATTTCCCTGGTGCTGTTCTCCTGGAGAGCCATGGTCCCTCCAGGATGCTCCTACCCTGGGCCTTGGCATTTACAAGCACAGCCTCCTCCCTGCCAGAGCCCCTTGCAGTCCTGCCGACCACTCCTTCCCTTGCTATCCTCCCCAACTCCTGCCCCTTTATAGGTTTTAAAGAGATTTATGCACTGCTGTTATTACAGTTGCACTACTGGGCTCATGAGTCTGAAGTGTTCAGACACAAATGCCAAGAATAATAACAAACAGTCCTCAGTGCCCTGGGGCTGCAGCCACAGCTCAGGGATGAGGTTCCAGCCCCTGCGTGGGGAGAAGCTGAAGAGGGGGAATCCTCCTGTGCCGAAGGTGGGTGGCAGGTGAGGTGCACTGTGGTGAGATCTTTGCACCAGCACTCTCCTCCCATGGGCTCATGGCTGTGAGAGATAAAAGAGCCACGTGGCTGGTTTTGGAGCTGTGAAGTTGATGTGAGGTCACCTGGGGATCTGCTGGGGATGGGCACTGCCCTGGGAGGGACTGTGGCTCTGCAGGGGTGCTGGAGGGCACACTGCTGCTGTTATTTCAAATACAGAAGCTCTCAGCCTTCTACAACACAGCAAGGTCATTTTGGCCCCTTTTCAGTGTTTTCTGGCAATTCCTTCCTCAGGGATCTTGCTCTCATGAAGTGTCTATGAACCCCACCAGCTTGAGTGTGGAGAATATATTGGGTGGCAGCTACCTACCAGCTGGGTGTTGAACTATATAATTAACCTCATCAATCTGTCCCTCTGGGCCTGTGATGCTTTGGGAAATGCAGCTGAAGCTCTCTGAAATCCCTGATTTCAGCACACACAGAGAACCAATGAGGTTCCCTCCTGTCTCTCCAAATGGTGCTTCCTCTAGCAAAAGGAAAGTTCTCACGATGATGTTCATCCAAATCTGAGAAACTTTTGTTAGGTGAAAGGCTGTGGCAATTAACAGCCACAAATACTCATATGTGGTTGTACTGGACTCGTGATGGCTGGGGATTTCGAAGAAATATATGGTAATTAGGCCTGGTTGGGAATTGAACCATTTTTGTGTCAAGAAAATTAAAATGGTTTGGAAATTATCTGTTTTGCCTGGCCTGGCTCAGGGTATGAAGCAATCATTGGAGCAAAATGGATACAGAGAGTTCTGTTCATTAAACCTTTAGGAAAGGATGTTGCCACTGCCTTGCACAACGGCCACAAAAAAAAAGTTAGTTTGGGAATGACTAATTGCGGCAGTGGGAGTGTGATATGTGAAAGCAGAGGCTTGAATTGGGAACATTGTTCCAGTCCTTTCTGATGGAAGTTTGAATTGTAACAGTAATATTAGCACCTCATTTTCAAACACGATTCTGGAAAAATACTGTGAAACTTTTCTATTTGGAAGCGTAACTTTCTGACAGTAACTCGGCAGTGGTTTGTCCCTGTGCAGAGCCTAATGGATCAAAAGTTCAATTTCTGCATAGTCTATTACTTGCATACTCAATAAAATAGGATGCACGAATGGCTTAGCCTTTTTTTTCTTTTTTTTCCCCCCACTAAATGCAATTTTTCCCCTCAAAGATTACTGAAAATTACTTTTGCAAGTCAGTATGAAGGCTTATCAGTCCAGTGGTGTTCAGATCCCATATTAACTGCCTCACATTACTGTGAACAAGAACTGCTGTAGAAACCAATGGACTAAGAATGTAAAGTACATAGTGCTGATGTATGTCCCTGCAGTAACCCTTTCCCATCTTAGGTACTTGATAGTCTCTTCTTCCACAAACAATTATGTCTTATTTAAAAAATGCTACATTGTAGAACTTCAACTTTCCTGATGCTTTGGGGCCATATCAGTCGCAGATTTTGTGACTGATGGGCACAGAGAGCAAACACTCCCCACTAAGGAAACATGTAGGAAGATTGCTTTCACAGCATGCTCAGGGCATATTAAAAAAAAATATGTTTCAGCACAAAAGGAAAAGAATTTAGCCTGTGCCTGTCAGGCTGCTTTAAATATTTTATTTTGCCTGTCTTCAGAATCAGTGTATCCCAGAAGAAGTCATCCCTTGGGGCTCAGCCCTTCAAGGGTATGGTATTCTTCAATCCCACTGATTTTAGTGGACCTTGAAGGCACTTAGTACTTCATAGGCTCAGTCCCATCCTCTAGAAGGGTTACCCCGTGCATGTTCACCTATTACAGCCGCCAGGAGATCTAATACCCTTTGGTTTAGCTGACAAAGGGAAGGTAGGCAAGTTCACAATAAAAACTAGAAGCTGGTTTTCAATAAAGAAGCCAGTCTCCCATGGATAAAGTTACCAAAGGATGGGCTCTCCCATCCTATAAAGAATGTACAAGGACTCTACCAAGGACTCTATCTTATTTTCAAAAAAAAAAAAAAAAAAAAAAAAAAAAAAAGAAAAAGAAACAGGTTGTGAAGACTTTGTGGATTGCATGCAGGAACTGCAAAGTCAAAGTCTCCTTCTGCAGGATATATATATGAGATAGAGTATCGGAACTGATAAAAACCCAAATGCAAATATTTCAAAAGAACTTCAGTGTTGAAAAATGAAGGGCTTAAATGCCTCAGCTTTGCTTTCCTGCAGGACTGTAAACTGTCTTTCTTGTGTGTGTCAGTCAGTGTTTGCATCATCACCAGTCACAGGCTCTGGATTTCATGCAGGGCACACGTAGCCACTCAATATTTCTTTTCATCTTTATCCCTCAACAAGTAGGCACAGACCTGACACAGAAAGGCTTCAGATGCTGTAGTGCTCCCTGCATGATGTGTTTCCTTTCCTGCCCTGACCTGTCCTCATCACACAAGGGCTCCACAGTCACTACTGAACACATTTCACATTCTGCAAGAGGAGGAAGCCTGTAGAGATGAGGAAATGAGGCACAGAGCAGTGAAGGTCAAAAGTTTCCATTTATTTTTGGTGCCCAGTTTGAGACATTTCAGTGTCATTTCTCAGAGCTCAGCATCACCTTTGCAGGTGGCAAAGCGCAGGGTGTCCCTAGTGGGCTCCTGCCTCAGGTCTCCAGGGCCAGGGAGCTGGGCTTTGCTGATTCCACCCTCCACAAGGGCATTGGCTCTTGAGAATGACCATATACAGCAGGAAAACAGCTTCAAAATGCCACAGAACCACCAAAATAGCCTTGTTTAGTTGACCTGGCATAGCATGCAGGGTTCCTTAAACCATACAGAGTCAACCTTTACGTGTCAGTCAGTTCCCAGCCAGTGACCTCTAAGCTGGTGGTCTCGGCCAGCTGCTCATGGCTTGCCATCTGCAGGGAGGCCATGGGCAAATTACAGATGTGTGGCAAATTACAGATTGTTGGTGTGTCATCATGAAGGACACTCTCACCAAAAGGTAGACGGCAGGACAAATGTCAGACGCTTAGAAATACCCAGAGATGGTGCAGTGGCAACACGAGGCAGAGGGCTTGGTTCTCCAGGGAGCTCTCCTTTTCATAGAATCATAGAATAGTTTGAGCTAGAAGGGACATAAAGGTCCCCTCATTTCAACCCCTCAACCACAGGCTACTTTCATATATGCACCTTTCAGTAGACCACGTTACACAGAGCTTCATCCAGCCTGGCCTTGAACACTTCCAGGGACGGGGCAGCCACACCTTCTCTGGACAACCTGTTTCAGTGCTTCATCATTTTCACAGTAAAGAATTTTTTCTTAATATCTAATCTAAACCTGCTCTCTTTCAGTTTGAATCCATTCCCTCTTGTCCTGCCCTTGCCTCTAAGCTTAGAGGAAAACCAAGAGCTGCCAGATCTTCCACTGGATCTACAAAGTTATTAGGAGAGTAACTGAAAGCAAAACAAAACAAAACCCCCACACTCATTTGGTTTATTCCTGATGTGTATGTTGGGTTCCTGTAAAATAAAAGAAAAAGAAATAATTTTAAGCTGTGCCTTGGCACAGGCAGTCATGGAAGTCAGAAGTATATAGATATTCAAAAATGAGTATATGAAATTCATTCAGGATGCTAGATGCAGTGTTTGTGATGCCTTTCCTTTTGAGGAAAAGCTGTTCCCTCCAGCACTGCTCCTTGTCCCCCTTCCTTCCACATCCTCCCAGGGATTTGCACGTGGCCAGTCAGAAACCAACAGCCAAACTGGATGAACTATAAATCTGATCCACTCTTGAAGTTCCCCCAGTCTTAAATTTGCCTGCCCAAATATCATCTGGATAATGCTAGTTGCAGCCTGGACAAAAATACAAATAAGCCACGTGGAGCAGGACATTGTGTATGCAAAGTAAATCAGTGTGCAGAAGCTACAAAATCAAAAGTGTGCAGAAGCTACAAAATCAAAGACATGCTACTGACTGACAGTAGTTTGCCTAATATAAGAAGTAGGTCTGTCCATAGGCACTAGGAACATACATATTACCTTCCCTCCATCCTGCAGAGCTCTTTAGGTGAGCAAGTGCTTGTCTCGCTCAGGCAATTTACGTGAGCGGAAATGTGACAAACGGGGACAGTCCCTACCTTGAAGTAACAGGCCACAGAAGGGAAGTTTAGCAAAAACAGGAGTCCTTAATAGTCATTCCATCTCGCTCAGTGAAGCTTAATTAAAGCACTGATATGCTTTTGACTGACCTTATTTTCATACCTGCTAATCAGTAAACTCATTACCATTTTTTAAGCTTGGTTTTGAATCTCGCTAATTAGCACTCTGCGGGTCAGCATCTAAGTTTGATAAAGACATAGAGGAAAACTCCAAGATCTGCATATTTTGGATACTCCCTGCAAAGGCAAGTGGTCATCAGGTAAAACCATCAGCACAAGGCTGACCTGGCACTGGTCTGAGGTGTTCTGAGGTACTGGGTGAGCACTAGCCACCAGTGGGGACAGGACAGAGAGGAGTTTCCAGCTTTGACAATCCGGGCCTAAAAAATATCTCAAACATCAGCTTTCTACAGCTGGATCCTTTGGAGCTCTGATCTGTATGAAGCAGATCTGGAGAAGAGCAGGGCACAGATTTCACACGTCCTCGCTGCACTTGCAGGTGTATGTGGGAAATGAATGACAGGAAAAGAAGAGAACCAGTTTGCAGCAGTGGCATTTCCAGGAGGGAAATGTGGCCTTCTCGGTGTTCAATGAGATGCTCAGCTGCTCATGGGGCAGGCCCCACCCCAGGCTGGATAAACTTTTCTCTTGTACCCACCATCCTTCCACCTGTTGACCCTCCTAGACTTCTCCTCCTGCTCTGAGCTTCCTCAAGGTCTCAGCCTGCAAAGCACTCAGTGGGAGAGGTCCAGGAAGGTCATCCTGAAATAAACATGAGCTCCTACCACAGGAGACACAGCTGTGGGCTGAAGAGTGCAAAATCAGTGCTGTAAACTGGGATTTCCTACTAGAAAACTGTCAGGAGGAGATGGGGACAAGCAGTACCAGGCAACAGTTGCAGTCCTTTCTCTTAGAGGAGGGCAAAGAGCCTCAACCACATTGGCCAGCAAGTAAGGAATGACAGTCTGGGCCACATGTGGTGCTCTTTTTGTGGTCATATCTGTGCTCATCATTCCTATGCAAAGCAAACTGCTTCCATCTTCAGCAGTCAGGAATCACCAACGGTTTAAATGCTGAGAAAACAAATAATTACAATACTTAGCACCTGGCTTGCACTTTGCACATTGACAGCGCTGCACAGCCACCAGCTAATGAACTGAATGAGGTGTTCAATTACACAATGATTGTTAACGCTCAGTTAAAATCTACAAAACTGAGCACCAAATGGTGGAGCTGCAATTTCAGCTGCCGGCTAGTAGGCACTTCCTTCATAATCATGGATGGTGCTTAGCAATACTTAAAACAATCTATTTCTCCTCTTCCACCAGCTTTTCCTGATGTTTATGTGCAATGGCCTGTCCTTAAATGAGCCTCTCCCTTTCTGCGAGCTTGTAAATCTTGTGTTGTAAGACTCTGTGCAGTGTATGTGAGGTATGCTAGGCAGGCTGTTGATATTCTTGGATGAAGGCTCTGTTGCAAGGCTTTGCCAAACCCATGGTCCACCCAGAAAATAAAAAATAAAAGGGGGGCAAGGGGGTAAGCAGAAAAAAGCAAAAAAAAAGACCGGTCTGTAAAGTAACTAAACCATTCAGCAAACAGTTTATATCTACCATAATTGAAACCTGACCAAGTCTGGATTTTTTTTTTATAACTTAGAATTTGACCAAACCTTCAGCATCTCCTTTATCCATGCAGACATGCAGGCATAGTTATAACAGCCACATGATCAGCTGAAAAAGTAATGGCTGAATCATGTGATAAATTGTGTTTATTCTTCACCTTTAGCTGTTTCACCCATATGTTGGCCATCTCCTTCGTCCTGCACACAGTGAGCCATCTCTGTGGGACTACCTCTCCTGTCCTGCTCCTCCCTGCAAGAGCTGTTTTTTGCCTTTCAACAGCCAGCCATAAATCTGCTTCTTCCTTTCTGCCCTGGCAAGACAACAGGAGCCCTCCACCCCCAAAGGCAGAAAATTCCTGTTGCTGACGAGTCCTAGCCCACTGATTCCCTCTGTGCTGCAACTGTTCCCAGAACCAAGCTCTGATCTGTACAGAGCAGATCTGGAGAAGAGCAGGGCACAGATTTCACACGTCCTCGCTGCACTTGCAGGTGTATGTGGGAAATGAATGACAGGACAAGAAGAGAACCAGTTTGCAACAATGACATTTCCAGGAGGGAAACGTGGCCTTCTCGGTGTTCAGTGGGATGCCCAGCTGCTCATGGGGCAGGCCCCACCCCAGGCTGGATAAACTTTTCTCTTGTACCCACCATCCTTGCCACTTTCCACACTCACCTTGCACGAGGAATCCCACACCAAGTCAAACAGGACAAGGTTCCCACTCAGTGATCATGGAGGGCTGAAAGGGTGCTTCACCCTCCTGCTATGTGTACTCACCATGATTTATAAATATAGCTCTGGAAAATCATTCATTAATTAGTTGAAATTGCATTAATATAATAATGGAAGTGATTTTTTTTTCCTTTGGACTGAGGGAATAAACAACTCTCCTACAAGACTCTTTTATAGAACAAAGCTATGGAAGCAGCAAAGACGGTACTTTTAATGAAATGTGTACATTTACTTGTAAAAATGCTCTACGGATGCATATGCTGGGCTATAAACAAAGAGCTGAAAATCTGTGTGATCAGCAAGTCTACAACTAGCTACTAATTAGGTGTATCTCATTTAGGAAAACCCACTCGGCTGCCTGGGTTTTGTTTTGGGGGGGGACAGGACAGGAGAGAAGGAGAAGGTGATGATTGTGCTGGAGGAGCAGCGAGAGCAGAGACAAAGTGAGTTTGAAGAAAATCTCTCCCATCCTCTATCCCAGACATGCAGGCCAGACCCATTAGCATCTCTTCTAATAGACTCCGTGTTTTAATTTTTCCCTTCTCCATCTCAGAGTTTTTCACTGTCTGCTAGAGAGAAACCCCCTTGGAAGAGGAGTGTATGACCAGGGACCCTGCACTGGGCTCCTGAGTGCAAATGGTGCAGGGCCAAGGTCCAGCCCTCTCTCCAGGTCGAGGCACAAACACATTTTAGAAACAATTAGAGCAGCTGTAAGGAAAGCAGCCCTGCTCTTGGCACCTGTGAAGAAATAGAGCACAGTCAACAACACATACAGTAGTCCTTAGAAAAAGAAAAGTTTCATAAATGAAACTTTCTTGGCTATGATCATTAAAATAAATGGAAGCAAAGAGATTAATAATGAAGTAACCCAAGCAAATCAGACAACATAGCCTGTCTCCCATCCATTTCCATCTGAAGTTCATTTTGGCTCCTGCATCTGAATCTGAGTGAGTTTTCCTGATTGATGGATGATAGCTCACATCCAGGTATGATTATTTTTTTTTCCTTCTTTTTACACTCAAAGAGTTTTAGAAGGTATGGCTTTGGAAATACCCATTGTCTCAGCCCAAAAATATACAGGTGGTTTCTAAATTGATTTTTGTAGACAGATGCTATTTCCATTTCATTTCACTTGAGAAGAAGGAGTTATCTGTACAGTTATCTTGCCGGCTGTGACAAACAACAGCAATATACCAAAGGAAAAAAAAAAAGAAAAAAAAAAAAGTAAGAGTTTATGAAAATGTTATATCTAGACAAAGAGATAAAAAATAAAGGCATTCACTTATCCACCAAATTCAGTGTGAGATCATGATGAAGATTGTGGCAGTAACCTGGAGAAGCATCTTCCCACGTGCTCCGCACATGAATAACCCCAGTCAGAGCCTACCCTCGCATGCCTATGGTTAAGCACACGCTGAAGCACTTTGCTCTGCAGTGTCAGCAGATGTTTTGCAGTCCTGCACCCCACTCCTTTGAAATCTTGAGGCTGGATCTGAAATCTTGATCATCCACAACCTCTTTGCTGCGCTGAGCAGCAGCGCCCAGCCCAGTCCCTGCTGTCGGGGGAAGGAGAGGTGGCTGTCAGCGACCCCCTCCAAGGGTGGGGACTGGGTCTGGGGCAGGATAATCCCACTTCTGAGCATCTCCCAGCCCTGCTGCAAAAGGCATCTGGTTTGGAGAGGGCTGCAGGGCTGCTCCCTGCTCAGCCAAGGGGTGAGAAGGCATTCTGGGAGGTGACTTGTTGGCTGAATTCCTGTGGAAAGGACTGGACTCATGTGGCTGGGATCACACTGCTCTATAAAGGGCGTGGCAGGGTTTACTGAGCCTTGTGCAGGAGTCCTTTTATTATTACATAACTCCAAATAAACAAAATAAATAAATCATATCATGCTACTCTGGCAGGTACAATGGAAAAAGCAAAGATGGATGGATAATGTCACATTTTAGCCTAACAGCTGTACAGTTTCATGTTATATTTACACTCTTTGATATTTAGCTGCATCAGTATCAGGATATTAAAATCGGATATTAAAATAATTTTTTAAAGATCAATAATTAAACCTAGATTTCATTATTATTCAGAGTATACAAATTCACAGACCTGCTGTATTAAACACAATATAAATATCAGACTGTTAGTAATTGTACTCGCACTTAACTGCGCATTCTGGCACATTATGGGGTAATGATGCTTGAAGTTACCAAACAGGTCAAAGATGAAAGGCCATGCAGTCAAAAATTTTAAAGCTCCTGATTTGTGAATTTATGGTTAATGTACTAAATTTGATCTCTTCCCCTCATATAAATAACTACATATAATTATATAATTATATAATAATTAGCCTGTAGTCCCACAGCAATTACAGAGTTATTCCATGGGTGTCTGAGCCCTGATGGTGATGGCAATAGCTGGCATTGCCCCCTGCCTCCCACTCTGCATCTCTAACTTTGCACGTGTGAAAATATCCTGAGCTTTCCGTGTCTGTTTTGCTGTGGATTTTGCCAAGGCTCTACTTTTATCTCTGGTTGCTGGTTCTGTTTAATTGGTAGTTTGCAGATAATAGAAACACAGAGGAATATTATTCATTCATCTTCAAAGAGCTGGAAGCAGAGAGTCTGGTGAGGCACCCAGGAAGCCTTGCAGAAGTCTGAAATGGGAAGGCAGTGTTTTTATCACCTTCCTCATTCAGAAAAAGAGAGAGAGAGCAAGAAAGAGCAAAGCAGCCTGACCAGGAGCCAAAAGGAGATGATTATGTGGTTATCCAGAGGGATTCTTTCTATTACTTGAAAAATCAGAGTGCAGATTTAGAGAGACAGGTTGATGTGCTCAGTAAGATCAATGAATATGAGAGGGTCATTGATGGCATATGCTGGGGTTTAGAGGTAAGTGGCAGCTTTGGAGGCAGTGACGGGAGGAGGGAAGGAAGCAGCTGGTGGTCAGTGGCATGTCCTGGGGTCTGTCCTGTTAAACAGAGTCCCCTCCCCAGGAAGAAGAGGTGGCACTGTGGCCTCGAAGCAGCAAAGTTGAATGAGATTGCAGTCATAGATGTGAAGGGGTGAAATTTCAAGAACAAGCAAGTGCAAGAGAAGCTCTGTTGGAGCTTAAGATGTGCTGCTGGTGGGAAATGGTGAGGAAGGGGCTCAGCAATGCCTGCAAAACTCAAACAAATAACTCACCTAACCAAACACTCTCAGTATCCCATGGGCTGAGAGGGTTTTCAAGCGTAAATGTTTGCCTGCATGGTTCTTTTATTAAAACACCTTCCAAACCCTTGTCATGAAGAGTTTTAAGATGCCCTCCTGTTCTCTGCAGCCCTTTTATTTTTCCTGGTCTGCAGTCACTTCAGCACATGCACCCAGCCCGTGGTCAGCCAGCAAAAGCACTTGGTCCTGCTTTTCAGCACAAAAACCATCCGTCTGTTATGCATTGATACAGAGAACTGCTGAAGATACAACAACTAGAAATATTTTTCTTGGCAAGGAGGAAGAGGCTTGGAGAGAAAGCAAGTTAGGGACAATAAAGATAGCCAGGAACTCTGGAGCACTGACCTCCAGACGCATCCAGGGTCATCAGGGAAAGTATATCAAATGTTAACAGATATCAGGAGCCAAGAACTAATTTTAAGGAGGGCTGGAAGATATTCTTGCTCGTTCAGTCAACATTTTAAAGCAGTAGTGGCAATTTCTAACATCACAGAGCTTTTTGCCTGTTTATTTCACCTGCTGTCTTTTGCAGAGGTATCCATATTTCCAAAATTTAGAAAGCTAAAGTCATTGATTCTTAACTTAGGGCAATCAACAAACCCAGAAAATTTATTTTTCAAATGGTTGGTGTTGTAGAGGAGTTTCTGTCTGTACTTTATAGATGTGTGAGATATAGAGATATATGTAAGCACATATTTGCACATGTATATCCATATGTTCATGGACTGCATCTGGGAACATACAAAAGATGCCATTAACTTCACATTCAGGAGTGAGGGCACCCATGTGAACAACTGATCTGCCATTGAGAAAATATTTGAGTATTGTAAACTGCCAAACCAGGAGACTGATACAAAAATTAGAAAGGTTTCAAAAACCAGGGAACTGATATAAAAATTAGGAAATTAAAAGTAAACAGATTATTCAGATGGAGCTGCTGTATTTCATTCTAAGTGCAGTAAATATATGGATTACTAAGCCAATAAGACCACTGAGGCAAAGACTGGCTTCTGCTCTGGAAAAAAATGATTTCTTATAATTTTTTTGTAATTTCTAGTTGTTCATGGACATAAAGCAGATATTTAGCTGACTGACTGACCACTTTGCCAGTAAAAGTTTGGAGTGTAGTTCAATTGATCATCATGGATGGGTTTTTTACTCCCTTATTTATTTTGAAGACAAATTGCTGTAGTTATTTTCTCTGTTTGTTAAAGTCTGCCCATTTCAAGTGATCCATATGCAATTTACACAGTGAAATAATAAGCTCTTGTAGTGACTTATGTAATATTCTAAGCCCTGCTGAGCTCTCCCTGTGGCGTGTCACTCATTCCAGAGGTGCAGGAGTTCTGGGATGAGCATGGTCAGTACCTTTGATGGGTTTTTCAGGGCTTGAGTGTGTGCAGCAGTCTGTGCAATGGCATTTTTAGCTCTGTTTTTGGGCACTTAAGCTGTTTTTGTACTTCAACAAACAAATCACCATCTTTGTTTCAACTTTTGGGTGTTTTTTGCCAACCTGAGAAGGCACAGATGATAATAAGGAAATAGTTCACAGAGAGTTTCTCCCAAGAATATCTGGGGACCAGGCCAGGGAGGTGGTGGTGTAACCCACAGATTTGTCCTTATCCCTTGCTATGCTAACCCCGAGAAGGACCAGGGGAAATGCTGCCTTAGGGATTGCTGCTGTACCTCAGTCACCCATGGAACCTGCCTGGTGCGCCTGGGCTCTGAGTGAAGATGGGTTTGCCCTGGAAACCTCCTGCTATGGCCTGTAGAAAGGGATGACATACCCAGCTGAGGTGCTCTTTGAGATTATCCTGCAGGGGAATGGACAGGATTCAGCCTCTAGTTGTGCAAAGGAAGGTAGGAAATCCAGGATAAGTGTGAACTAGGCAGGATGGTATAAAGGTACTGGAAAAAGGATTTTTAAAAAAGCTGTTCTCTGGTTCATCTGCCATGGTGTGACGATGCATTCACAAGTGTGAAAATCTTGGTGAGGGAAAGCAGACTGACCTTTGTGGGCATTGACATGTAGCAAAGTGGCTGCAGAACAGCCCTGTTTGTTCACCAGCACAAACCAGAGCCACGAGTGCAGAGGCAATGGCAGAGCACGTGGGACTCTCTGCATTGCCTGTATTTACATAAAGAAATTTCACTTCACTTAAAGCTTCCTTGGGAATATGTAGGAGGTGCAGGGAGCTCTTCAGCGGAGGATGCTGTCTCAGCCTTATATAAATACCTGTAGAATTGCTCAAATAGTTCATTAGTAGCTTATGAGTTTGTGTGCCTGCATTCCTCACTAGCTCTAATTGCAAGGATGTTGATTCCTACTGCATCCGAGCGGAGCCGGCGAGCAGATTCTCTGCTCTATTGCACCATTAAATGAGGTGTTACTGTGTTTGACTCGAGCTGAAAAGGATCCCTTCCCAGTTAGTAAAGAGACCGGCTAGGGCTGACCTAGCTGGGGACAGATTTCCTTCCAAATCACAGAGAAGTACTCCTGAATATGAGATGTTAATTGTGGCAGGAATTAAGGATTAAACAGTCATGGCTTCAGGTTACTAGTGAGAACTGAAATCAGGATTACAAAGGAAACTGGGCCATGCCCTCACAATGCTATTACCCCAGTTCTTGAATCTAAAAAACCTTAGAAACTCATCCTCAGTGACCAATAAAAACTAGTCTAAATTGTGCTTACTGAGGCCTGAGGAAAAGAGTCATAATTGTGCAGCCATAGTTTGGACACCTTTCAGGGCAGAAGATAACAGCAAGGGCAAAAGAGTGAAATTCAGCCCTGATTCATACCCTCTACAACCTTTATTAGGGCCAAAGTTCCAGCACCAGCCACAACCGCATCTCTTGCTTGGGAGAGTCAGACCCCACACCAGAGCCAGCAATACCTTGCAAGAGCATTTCCCTTTGGGCAGAGGCACGTGAAGTCCCTGTGTGAGTTCAGCCTCCAGCCTGGAGGACTCGATCGTCTCGATGCCCCACAGGACCTCCTGAAGGGCTCAGAGTGAGGGCAATGACCTCAATTCGTGTTCTTGGGGGAGATGCTCACATGGACTAAATATTGATGAGGGCACCAAACCCTGCTCCTAACCCCAGAATAAAAAGCCAGGGAGATGAATGGGGGGGGAAAAAAAAGAAATTCTGTGGATTAAATTTACGGCATAGTAGCACATACTTAATAACCAATTAAAGCCAAGATTTATTGGGAGCTAAATTGCATTTGTATTAAAAATAGAACTAGAATATACTGTTACAGAATAAAAGCAAAACATTTTAGCATTTAATATTGTAAAAGACAAAGCAATCTAATGGACCCTAAATGTTAATGGGTGTAAAGATTTACACTTTAATTGCATTTTCAAGTCATCTTATTTTACTGTGCTCTTTCTTCTATGTACATAGAAATCAACAATGTGCTGCAACATTATACTTAGTAGCAGCAAGACTGACTTAAGGAAACCTATTATTATAGGCAAGATCAGTTTATTATGTATAAATCCTTGCAAACATTTTAATTGAAATGAGCAGTGGACTTTCACTGACCTTGGCTGCATGTGTGTGAGACCTTCATAGCAAATTAAGCTGGTGAAAAGTGCGTGTGAGAAGCCAAGAAGGGAGGGAGTGGAAACAAGACAATTTCTATATGTAAAGCCAGTGAATAAAGTGTATTAGATACAAGGGTTTGCTTTATGGCAGGTAAAAAAAAACCAAACAAAAAACAAAAAAAACCAACCCTAGCAAATTATGAAACTTGAAATTACATCTGATTAGATTGTCAATTAATAATATTGTATTTATTAAAGTATTATCAGCTACGATCCAATTTTGGGATGACATCTGAGGTTGGTGTTTTAGGACTGCTCTCATAGCATATAGAAATGCTACAAACTTCCCAGAAACTGATTCTTGGGCTCATAAAATTTCTCTTCCAGTTTGTGTTACTGCTTCAAGATTCATCAGCTGAGTTACAGTTATGGCTGAATCTAACTCATATTACATTTGAAAAAACAAATGTGCACTAAAAGTAATTAAAGCATGTTGGTTCATGAATAATACACCATTTTACTACTATTTGCAGAGTATAATGAGACAAGCTACTAAATTGACAATGAATGCTCTATTATGTGATTGCCAACTGTTTTATAAGATATTGAACAGATTCATTTATTCTATCATCATGTGCATTATCAAGCTATTGCTTTTTAATAAATTAATTTCTCCTGTGTCTCCAGAGCCTTACTTTGAAATCTGGCTGAAGGCATAAATGGAATTAATTCTGCGGTCTGAGTTTAAGTCACGGTGCCTCGCAAGCCCCGCAGCTGGCAGCGGGCACAGAGGGGATTTCTCCGGGTGGCCGCGGCAGAGGGGCTTAATTGCGCCGGCAAGGAGCGGCTTTTAATAGCCAGCCGGCAGAAACAGTCGCCCCTGCAGGGCAGGGCTCTCTGACAGCTCTTGTTTATCAGGGGCTCTCCTTGCCAGACATCCCCGGTCCCCTGCCCTTCACCCCCACCCACCCGCCCGCCGTAAATTGACCCTTTAATTGTTCGGCAGCCTAAACCTGGTGACACCAGCCACTGCCTGTAAAGCAGCACTTAATCCCTGGTTGGGTGATAGTGTCATTAGGAGAGTAATGTGATTGCGGGGAAGAATCTCCCATCTCGGCTGCGGACTGGGTTGGAAGGGAGGATTATCTGTGAGCCCTGGGCTGGCGCTGAGGCAGCACGGAAGGTCCGTGCAGCCCTGATGCTGCCGAGCTACTTCGCTCGGTGGTAAACAACTTCTAATTGCGGCTGTTGACAGGACTCACTGTGTGTAACTAACCTTGCTGCAATGTTATTATTTCTGAAGGGAGCCTTTCTCCATATTTTTAACAATAAGTCTGACAGGTGTCACATTAAAAACAGGGCTTAATTCTAATGCAACTATTCCCACCCGCCTTTCCCTTCTCATTTTTGTGCCTCTGTAATGCACGAATTTCTCCTGCTCATAAAGATTAAAGGAACAGCTTTGCTGCAAGGAAAATACTGGTTTGTTTGTAGTCCAGGTACATTTGAGATGGTCTCAGTACCAGCTCCCTTTCTCCTCTCTTCTCCAGCCATGCCGGCTCAATGCTGGGAGAAAAGAGAGGGAGAGAAATAAAGCTTTCCCTGGGATGAGAGGTAATTCAGGATCCATTGAAGCGAATTTTCAGGCTTCCTTTGAACTGTGACCCGCAGCCACTGTCCGGGCGCGCCGTGGCTGCGCGGCCTGTGATGCATGGCTGACTGCTGTCCACCAGAGACCCAGCCCAGGCCAGCAGTTCACTTACAAGTTTACACTGGATTTAAGTCAAAATGCTAAAAACGCTGGTGTTCAATCACTGCTAACTGCGCGCTCGGCAGACAGCTCCCAGCAGACTCCGTGCTTGTAAAATCCAATACGCCACGTAAAGTGAGGGTTTATGGAGGTGAGAGGGGTTCAGAAGACTTTCCTCTTCTCCATCCCTCCTGCTTGTTTTTGTTGTGATGCTGCTTTTCAGGTGCTGGGACAGCTTCAGCCTCGTCCCATCCCACACAGGCAGCAGCCCAAGGCACACAGGGCTGCGCTCAGAGAGGCACTCCCCATTTCCATAACCTTCCCCCTCGTCTCCTGCCCTTCCTCTCAGGCTGCCTGCAGAAGGCAAAGTCCATTTTAAAGCCATCAGTTCCGTGTTGATGTGATGATCAGTCAGGACCAACGTGGCTCCCATGCTCTCACTTCTCTCTCTCCTCCCTTTGCAAAAAGCTTACACGTTCCACGCCCGCCAGCATCACATGCGCTCCTCAATCCTGGCTAAGAACATTACAAAGCTGCTCAAACTGCTGCTGTTAAAGGCTAACACCAGCACAAGGAAAAGGGTGCCTTCTTTGCCGGGAGGGATCATAGAAATCCAATGTGCAAAGCCCCTAATTTAGCCCGTGCTCACATACCTGCAGGCACTGCACCAGACCTGTGTAGGGTTTCCATATGAACAACACACACGGCGCAGATCAGTCTCAAAGTGTAATGTTCAGTTTTTACAACAGATCTTTTAGAAGAGTGAAGATAAGCAGTCAAAATAGTCTCACCAGGCTTTTAGTGATCTGGTCTGTACCCCCTTAAGGCTGATGATTTTCTGGGACTCCAAAAAAAAAAATTATTTCTTCCTCTCTCTTTTTTTTCCCCTGCATAAGCAACTGCCCAGCAAATTGATAAGAGCCCTTTTTAATTAGCTAGTGAAGTTGTATGGGTAATGTTCCATATAAAAGGTCTATAAAACACAGCAGAATTAATAAAATGACTGCTTCTCGTTTAATTCAGGTCCTCCAAAGGGATCCATATGTCTTGCTTTGGTCTGTTTGTAGTACTTCTCTCCACCACCCAGCCACAAATTGATTAAAATCACATTCCTCACTTAAAACTGGAGCCCAGTTGGTAAGAGATACTGGATAGTAATTAAGGTCTGTGCACAGACACATGAACCCCCATAAAAAAAAAGTACCAAAAGGAATCATTGTGCATCGCTTGGATTATATGCAAACACAGCTCATGTTGACAGCTACCTCTGGATGACTCCATCAGTACACACTTTATCTCCAGCTGTCCAAGTAATTTTCCCAGGATTTCGCCCCTCTTTTTCACTCCTCTCCACACAGATGGATTAGAGCAACAAACGGTTTACATGCTGCACATCATTAGCTATCCTCCCTCACTACCCAGCAGATAACAACTGGGCTCTATCATCAGGACATTCATAACACCTTGACACTTTTACAACTATGCTGTTCTCTGCCAGAGCAATCTTCTCTTTTAAAGCATGAAGCTAATTCACAAAACACCCCTTGGAAAGTACTCTGCAAACACAACAGGGGTGGGGGAGAGAAGGAAAAGCATAGCCCAGAAAAGGCATCTAGTAAATAACATAGTTAGCAGCGGAGGAAAAAAACAAAAGAAACTCAAGAGAAAAGCAGCAGCAAATTCTTTTTCTCCAAGGTACCTTTCTATTTTGCCATTTCCTCCATCCCACAGTGAAGGGCACCAGCAAAGGGCCACCCATCTGTCTGCTGTATTTCAGTGCTTCCATCACCATGTCATTCCAGCGCCTTCCAAGCCTGGCACCAGCCTGTGCAGCTTCCTCGCTGGGGAGTGTGCCCCTGGTGATGGTTCAGCTGCTTCCCTGGGCATGGGTTTCACCAAAGGACTCTCTCATGTGTTTACTACTGGGTGTTACTAATGGCTATTTTAGCTTTCCTAAACTGCCTCCAGTCTCGGGGAATCTTGACTCTAAAAGATTTGTTAATAAAATAACACTTTCCCTGCATAGGCTGGGACCCTGCTTCAGAACCCACTCATGCTCGGATATGGGTTTATATTTAGAATAAAATACAAACCTACATCAGCCACTGTGTGAAGGAAATGCACTTTAGCATCATTTTCCAAGCTTCTCAGCATGCCCCCTGCCGCCCCAACCGTACATTTTAATGTATAGTACACGCTTGTTTAAAAAAGAAATACATAAGGAGAAAGAGTAATTACCGTAGCTTAAATTCAGCCTGATAAGAAGAGCTTGCACAGTCTGAGCAGCTGTTCCACTGCCATTCAGATTATGAAAATATAATCCTAGAGAACCTTGTCAAGATAAATACAGAGCATGAAATGTATAGGCAATTTTTCCCCAGCCACATATAATGATCAATTCCAAAGCCACAAGTGATACCAAAGGACAAAATAAGATCTGTCTAGACTTTCTCACTTACAAGATATTGATCATTCCAATGGTAAACTGGTTAGTATAAGTGTGTTTGGCTTGAAAGGTCATGAGCTTAACACCTGACAAGGAGTTATTCAACCTTGATATAAGTCAAATTATTGCAGTGTTGCTGGAAAGACTTCTCTAACAAAAAGCCCTACCTGGCCTGAGAATATCTGGGATTTGTCTTCCAGATGTCAAAAAAAAAAGCAGGAAGGAAAAATAAAAGAAGTCAAGGTTTGGCATGGGTTTCTGCTGGTTCACCTCCACCTGATTTGGCAAGTAGAGGTCCCAGCAGTCAGTGTGTGTCTGGGCAGAACAATGGACAGCAGTGGAAGCTGCCACTGATTGAGAAGGCACCTCCATTCCCCCCGAAAGCTTCTGGCTCTTCAATCCCAGCAAGAGAGTTTGGTCGCTCACCTGCATGTACTTGAAGATACAGGGCACCGATATAGGGTCAAAAAATCACCATTAAAATGGGAACTGTTGACTTTGGAAGGAAAGCAGGGGGGAAAGGGTCGAGCATCGCCCCGCAGCACGTGGGTAGGAAATGATCCGCGGCATCGCCTGCCAGCACCTCCCCTTCCCAAAGTCCTGTGGGGCCTGAGCCGTGCATCAGACACAGCCCTAACCCAGGCTCCTCCTTTTTTATAGAGATAACTAGCAAATGCTTACTAGGACTATTAGGAGCTTGGTGTGAATTTGCTGGATCTTTTCCAAGAACTATAAATACCCGATCTATTTTGCTTTATTCAGTTCTTTTTGTTTTGCTGATATGATACTAGTTAAGGTTAATGGGGTTTGCTTTAATATTAGACACAGGATCACTTAACTACCTTTAATGAACACTGGAGTCAATGCATTGTGGAGTAATTCACACAGACATTGCCTCAGGTAAATCAACCGGAAAAATGTAAGCCAGTCAAATAAATAAATCTGACCGGCTGTAAATGTGCCAAATTTTACACCAAAATATATTTGAAAGCCAATGACTTAGGCACATCTAGGATATTAAAATGGAGGGTTTGGAGTCTGTTTCTTTTCAATTGCTTTTCCTTTTTTAATGTTCCCTGCACATCCCTCCTGTGCTGAAACCAAACTGAGATTGCAAGAAAAATTATTTTCACAAGTGTTTCTAATAGAAGCGAGGGCTCTACAGCTTGGTGTCTTGTTTTTTCATTTGGAAAAAGCCTTTTTTTATACTGGCTATTGCAACACAGGAGAGTGAGATACAAAGAGGAGAACAGAGAGTGGAAGAAGGAAAATGGAGAGAGAAAAAAATGAAGGAGAGGAAAAAAGAAACGGAGAATGACTGAGTGAAATAAAAAGTAAGAAAGAAAGAAAGAGAGAGCAAGTAATTTTATCTGCATTGGAGAAAATTATGACAGTGAAATTCTAGACAGGGAAATACACTGCTGTCCAGAAATAAGAACCAGAGGAACCCAAACAACTCAGTGAAGTTAGGGGTTTGCTTACTTCATCCTAGTGCAAAACTAAAACTATGCTAACGTTAAAAGTGTTCTTACCTTGTAACACTGAAATAGAGAGTGGGGTACAGAGCAAAAACACACAAATGTTCTTTGAAGGAAGGCAGGCAATATCCCTAAGTACTGAATTCTCATAAAAGCGGGCAATATTTCAGCAATAAGGAATGACAGGGAGTTCATTATCGGTTATTAATGTTTGCCTAAATGGAGCATAAGGCCCAGGCCTTCAGGGGAGTGCAGAGCTCCCAGCATCACTTAATTACTGCCTCTTCTGAACCCAGCAATGCCAAGCTCCAGTGCAAAGCTGTGTGGCCGTACACTGCCTGTGTTATACGAGAGTAATTCTGTCTGGCTATGAAAGGGAAAAATAATGTGTGTGTGAGGGCTGTTGCACAGGTGACAGGAGTTAATCACTTTTCCCCCCAGATAAACTCCAGGCAATACAAGGAATTTGGCTGTAACCATCGCTTCAACTTGCAAACCCTTCAACCCAGGCCATGAATTTTCAGACATTGCACTACACCAGCATCTGGTCTGCGTAGCACAGACTGGAGAAAACTTCTAGCAGAAAAGAAAGACCTTTTTTTTTTTCACTCTGCAAAAGGCTGAAAAGAGGTGTTGTTCTTTCTGGAATAGCCCCTTTTATTTCTTTATTCCACCAAACATTTCAGTGCAGGATGTGCTGCCCTTGGGGAAGGGGCTGCAGAGAGTCGAGGAAGATGAGTGGGCAGGATTTGTTGTCTTCTGAAGCTGTTGCTACAGAAGTGGCAGAGCAGGGATAAAAAAAGGCCATATATTCTTTACTGCTGCTTTGGGAAAGACTGTGGCATCAGGTAAGGAAGCAGACAAGGAGGGAGCAGCTGAGGCTGCACTTGGGCAGAAGCCTTGACTTTAACTCCTGTTCAACAACAAATCCAGTCCACTATGATTGCAGACAATAAAAATCATGGAAGGCAGACTGTTAACAATAAAGCACAAATAATAAGGGGATCAAATAAACTTCTATTAACAATGTGTCCTATTTATTTGTTTATATTCTGTCTACAGAAAATGTGATGCTGGACTGAGGATGGCTTAGAACAACCTTCTGGCAAGAAGACAGCTACAAAGCACAAAATACAAAAAATGAACTCAGAAAGAAACAAGAAAAAAACAGCGTTTTCTTGGCATCAACAAGAAGCTCTTTATTTTTCCTCAAGTTTTCTTTTCTAAAAAAAATGGAACTAAGACATTTACAGAAATGAGACAAACTTTCTCTTCAGGTGACAATATTCAAGCAAGCATGTTGTTTTATTGAATTTAAAAGGAAAGAAAAAAAAAGACAGATTTGGAATGGGATACAGTATGAGGAGAAATGAGAAACTGTGAACTTTCAAGGAAAAAACCTCCTTAAAACTGTGAACTGAGAAATGGATGGAAATACCATTTAAGCCCCTGATTACACTCTGTGTGTTCTTAAGGAGACATCATCATCTTTGCTAACTCAACAGTACTTAGGGAATGGTTTACAACATATCTTTTATTGTAATCTTTTAAAAAAAAAAAAAAACCACAGAAATATTTAATTAGCTGTGACTTTACCATTACGTTCAGATGTCTTCCTGCACCTTCCTTTTCTAGACAGCGCAGATGTATTTGCAGCCAAGAGCCAAGGGCAGAAAAGATTTCTTTCCCCAATAATCTTTTGATTTGCCACACCCAATAAAATCCTTGTAGGGAAAAAGAATCAACACAACTACCATCTCCCAATCAATACCTAAAGCCTAACAGACAGTAATTATCAAAATAAGGAGGAAATCCCATATTGGGCTATGTACCTACCCATTAATCAAAACGACAGAAATTATCTGCAGCATTGCTTTTCTAAAATAAGACAAAAGATGCCTCCTTGGGTTACACTTTGAACAGGCTATAATCAAAAGAAAGAGAACCGAGACTAACTAAGCCCCAGGAAGCCGCATTGTCCCTTTAACCCGCAGTATTCCCCATCTCCCATTAGTACTTAACATTTTTCACTATGTTGTGACTGCTATTATTTCATTTAACACTGGTTAATCTGTATCTGAGGTACATGGAAACCCTCTAGATGATAAGATTGGACAGCTTCCAGCGTTGGCAGTTTTCGAGCGTGCACACACTCGTGTGTTTTGATCCTTCCAGGAGCTCCCTGCTATTTGGCCTGCCTGCCAAGTCGTTCTTGGATCAGCCTCTCGCTCAGCTCCCAGAGGGCGGCGGCCGTGGCATCGCCCTGCGCCTCCTGCGAGGGCAGGCAGCGGCAGCAGTTGTTGAAGTACATCCCGCCCAGGCCCTCCAGCTCCGCCGCCGTGGCACAGTACACAGTCGTGGCAGCTCCTTGTTGCTGGAATTTAAAAAAAAAAAAAAGAAAAAAAAAAGAAGAGAGAGAGATAAAATAAGCAAAACTATATAAATATATAGAGAGATATTTTATCGTTTATTATTATCGTTGCCATTTCGACCGCAGCCCTTTGAAGCTGCGTCGCGTGCAAGCACTGGAAAAGCACCATGGCTGGCAGGGTAACCTGCCTGGTGACAAGGCTGCAGCCCTGCTGAAGGCACTGCCTGCCTCCTGGACACTTATTTACAAACCACTTCAATGAGGACTTTTTTCTTTTCCTTCCCTCTTAGAGCTAAAGAAAAGAAAAAGAGAATCCTGAAGCACAGCCCCATGCTCGGGTTTTTTGCCCCTTTTCATTAAAAACCTGGATTGGTGGCAGGGGCTGCCCAGGTGGTGTTTGACACCAGAATAGTTAAGCCAGGTTTAAAAGCAGCACCTCAAAACTCCCCTTTGCACCGCAGAAATCACTGACCATATGCCCGGGCACCCCCACTGCCCAGTCCCGACCTGCAACACAGCCTGATAGATGGATTTGGTTTGTTTGGGTTTTCTAAACCTCTTGTGCAAAATTAACCTGGGCACTCCAATTAAGACCTATCATGTAAAGTGCAGTCGGGATTGGTGCCAAACCTGCCCATGGATCTTGGATCACCAGTCTCCCCATGGCAGTTGTCACGGCTGCCGTGTGAGAGCGTTTGTCTGCTGCAGGCAGAGACAGGGGCTGGTTCTGCAGAGACACGAGGCTTTCCAGTGGAGTTTTGTTCTGTAACAACCATTTCTCATGTCTTATAATGCTTTAAGAAATGGAGTGGGTAGATTAGAGGTTTTTGTGGATCAGAAGGGATTTTTTTATTTTTATTGCTTTCTCCTTTTTTTTCCCATTCCCTTTCCCTTTTTTTTTTTTAGTTAAATACCAAGTGAACTTATGTTAGAACAGGAAGAATGGGTTTCTCTGAATTTTCCCAACAGAAACCTGCAGATGGAGGCCACAGGGTTGGGGCAAGCACCCTGGCACGGGTGATGGGCTATTCCCGGGCACAGACTAAAAGCACAGTGCCAGAACAGCTGGAGAGAGGGCAAGAAGCTGTTTTGCTTTGTAAACTATAATTAAAAATAATAGGTGAGAGCGCATTAGCAAAACACAACACTAATTTAAAACCAATAGAGTTTATCTGGCATCTTATGATTATTTATGTACATCTTAGTCCTTTCTGTGGTAACTAATTATGAGCTGATAAGAATCAGAATAAAGAGGCTGCCAAGTGCAATTGAAAAAGTAAATGAAGAGAAATTAGTTGTTGCCGCATTAAGATAATTTAATGGGAAAAGAGAACAGGCTTCAACCTCTTGTGATTTTCCTCCACTCCTCTTTTATTTGGCCTTTCATTGTCACAACCAAGGAAACTCAGGGTGCTGCTAGGGGGTCAACCTGCAGAAGACCTCTACTTTGCATTCTCATCCTTCAAGGACAGGAAGCAGTTTAAAAAGCCCCCATTCTCCTTATTTGAGGCATCTCAACTTTGTAGCAGCAAAGAAGTGCATATTTGTTTGCAAGACATGCATTTTCCTCAGCAGATGGGATTAAACTGATAATGATGACTCCACACCTTAGAAATGATCTCCCATCACAAGGTAAACCACAACTGTCTGTATTAAGTATTTTGAAAGGCATATATTTATCAAGAGACCAAAATATTTTTAAAGTTAGTATAATACATAGTAATCCTCTTATTAAACCAGTATCTTTTTTAAAAAAAGAGAAAATATCTTAAAGTTGGTAGCGGAAACGGAAGAGAGTTCTACTAAAAATAATATTAATAGAGAACAATAAAATTTCTATGCTCATTTCAACTATCCTATAAAGTTCCACAGTACAGTATTCAGCTGTTTAGAATGCCTCAAAGCCCCTAAAGAGTATTATTAGCTTTTTGCAAGCAATTCAACTGGACTTTCATTAGAAAGGTAAAATTAAACTAAATTGCTCAATGCAGAGCAAGAGCCCTCAAGCTATTGCTGAAAAGCATCCGTCCAGCCAAGCTAAACTCAGGCTATCTCTTAATAGAATTTAGCTAATTCATAAAATGGAAGTTTATCAGAGCCAGTTTAAAATCCAACCCAAACAATAATTTATCTTTTCAAATGAGTCGAATTTGACGAAGTTTAAGCAAAATTCTCAGCAGGCAGAAAAACGTTCCAGAGCACAACAGTAGTGCTTTATACCTTGAGCATTGACACAAGCTAGACTCCAGAAGAAGAGAATAGTTTTCCCTGTGTGAGCATAGGATATTTACTTTAAGCGATAAAAGATTATGTGGCTGGAAGCCCAAAGCACTTTATCTTGCGATGCCTCCAGTGTTTTGCTGAGAACTGGATGTAAGCAACGTGCCATTTGCTTTTTGGCTGTGTGTATCCTTACTTCTTTCTAAATGTTTCAATCATGTTGGCTGTTTTGGAAGAAGAAAATTCAATGGTTCTATCATTGAAAGAAAAGTACTTTTCTTATTACTTAAGAGAAATGCAGTCGTATTTATCCCTTCAATGATAGAGGGTAAAGCTTTAGTATCTCACAACACTGGACAAACATGAATTCATCAAGCCTAGGAGAATTTGTCAGACAGCAAACTACATAACAGAAGGTAAATCCCAGATTCTCAGAGCCACGTAAGCATTCACTTTGCTGAATGTGAGCTGGTTGCATTCAGACACTTGAGGATCTGCCTAAGTGACTTGTCCAAGGACAGAGGGGAGTGAGCATCACAGGAATCAAATCCCACTTTGGGCTGGGAGGGGTATCAAGAGGTCTCCAGCCCAACCTCCTGCCCAAAGTGGGATGTCTAGGAGCCTCATATATGCCATGCTGAATGGGAAGGTCCCCGAGGGATAAATCCCTCCTTTACATCTATGACTCCGATCCCACAAACCTCTGCAAGGAGCCACAGCTGCAGACAAGTGCAAACTGCCTGCACTGCTAGCCAGAAACGGCTCTGTTTCTCAGCAAATATTGTTTATCCCTTATGAACACAGTGCTTTGAATGACATCTTTATATGCTGGGCCGTATGACAGTTTAGTAACAAGTTTTAATTTTTTACTCATCAGCTTTCCTGTTCACATATCATCAGCATACAACAGCAGAGGATGTTAGGGAATCTAATTAGTAAACAATTCCATACTGCTGATACAAGATGAAACATTCTTAAACCAATAAAAAGAGCACTTTAATCACTGTTGAATGACTTTCAATGCCAAGCGGTTTGTGCCATGTCAGAACATAATTTGAAGAAGATTAGAGTACTATATAAAAGAATTAATGTTAACAACTTCGTTAAAAAATGTCTTAAACAATGAGCTTGTCAGTTGTCACAGACTCTCCCTGATCCATTGTGATTAAGCCCCCCCTCCCCCCCCCAACAATTTCAGCTGATAAACAATGCTAAAAGTGTCAGGCAACCTCAACATTTTTTTCCACAGGTCCATCAGTTGTACAGGGTGCTAATCACCAGAGCTGGGGTCAGCCTTCTTTAACCTGCAACAAAGGCAGTGGGTTGCAATAATGAATACACAGCATAAAGAATTTGTGAGAAGCCCAACTGAATCTTTAATCATGCCTCAATGCCATTTCCGATCCAGTCAAACATTTGAAAGCTGCTGGGCAAGCACCACGCTATCAATCTTTCCAGCACACGTAAAATTACCCAAGAATCTTGTTTTGGATTAAGTTGAAGAGTGTCTTAGTAATAAGGGTTCATCATTCTCTTCCGCAAATCATTTGTCAGTTTTGTAATACAATCTTCCTCTGCAGCAGGGTGGGATTTATACAGCAGTTGCTGTTTATTTATAGTTGAGGCTCAAAGATCTAAATTATCCACCCTTCTAAAATCCTTTGTTGAGTTGAAAATCCTAAGTAGCTACTAGTTCATAGGCATTTATTTCATAACTGCTAGCAGTCAATTTGTAACTGAAGGCACCAAATGCAAATTAATATTGAATACAGTAAAAGAAAAGGGGTTCTTGAGATAGAGCACATGGTAAAACCTTCATTAATATATGTAATGCATCCGTTAGAATTCTGAGATACCATTTATGTTCCTGATAAGAAACCATACTACACAGTTAATGTTTAGTTTTTAGATTTGTCTACTTTCAAATGCATGTTTATTTTCTAAAATTAGACTTTTGTTCTGAAGCAAGTTTACATTCCAAGCATATAAATAATAGAAACAAAGCCATAACTTATCTGTATATTTATCAACTATGAATGAATAGGATCCACTCTAAACTCTGTTAGGAGCACACAGCACTCAACATTGTCTGCCAGGGAGATGGGATCAGCTTATTTGAAAAGGAGGGGTTTATTTTCTTATGAAAAATTAAGGATAAAGGCCAGTTATCTTCGTAGCCTGAGGTTAAGCTGAGCACAGAGCATTTTAAAAGATGGCCACTGGAAAGAGGTGAATTCAAAATGACATGAGAGTATTTGTGACAAGGGCCAGATTCAAAGCAAGCAGCTCAAGTAAAATAAGAAGGCAAGTCCTTAAAACTCTTCAGGCTGTTCCTGTTATTATACCAGGACTATTAGACAAAGCCAACACATCCTTTACAGTAAAATATCAGATTCACACAAAGGCACTGTGAGCATACCATTTACAGCCAAATAACTCATTACACAGCAGTGTGAGGTAGAATCATAAAGTCATTAAGGTTGGGGAAGATCATCGAGTTCAACCACTGACCTAACCTAGCAACAAAGGCAGTATGAACCTATTCCAGATATGAAACCAATGGGGTGTCCCATACCTTCTCTGTGCCCCTGATAAGCACCCTGAAGAGTTCATTCTGATAGAGGGAAATACCCCTCACCAGCTGGCTTCAGCAGTGGCCATTTCCTGATTTGATGCAAAATAGAAAACCTCCTTGGAATATCAATTTATACAGAATCTGTTTCCACAATGATCGATTCCAAATTATCCAAACCAAACCCTAAAGTGACAGCTGCAGTTTTACATTCCTCGAGCCTCATCTCCACCTGGTGGGAATTAGCACAGGTTTGCTGCCTTCTCAGAGGCTCCACAGACTGGAGCAGTGGCTGAGGTTGTGGTGAGCCTGATGCTGATGCTTGGGGTGGGCACTGTGGGGTTTGTGCTGCCTGGGGGCAGCTGGGAGACAACTGCCCTCAGAACAGATTTGTCTCCTTCTGGTGTTGCTAGCAAACCCCAGCTGGGATTGAGGTGCAGAGCTTTCTCAAACTATACTTATTCCTTTCTCTGTAATTTGAATTGGTAATTTTTTTCCCATCAAGCCCAAGTTCTTGTGAACAACATGGAGCACAAGGACCTTTTCTGAAAAACACTAGCACATCTAAAATCCTCATGTCCTCATTCAACCTCCAGGATTCCTCAGTATCTAAAGTGTTTTTAGGAGCAATCTTAAGAGCTGTTTGGTGATATCACCCATGGCTGAGGCCAGTTGTAGCTGAGGGAGCTACTTCTCAGTGTCAGGCATTACTCTGCTCCTTTTCCTACTGGGATAACTCAGAGCTGTGAGGAACAGTCACTTTTCCAACAATGCAGTGAACAAGTTTTAGTCTCGCCTGTGAGATGACAGGAGAACTGTTCAGTTCCTGCTGCAGTCCTCTTACTCAGAGCAATCCCAGATGCACGGTTTTCTTATGAATAATGCTCAGAATATGTGTATTAATGTCCTGTAGGAAAACAGGATTCCTTGATTGCTTTTTCAGCAAGGAAATATGAAATTGAGACCTGCCTTTGCTATTTTGGGAGAGTGTGAAACTGAAATCATATCTGCAGCTAAAAGAATAAAACTTTGGAGCTGCCAAATATGATCTAAACCCCAAATTGGGCTCAGTTGACTTCAGGTCCTATTTCCACCAAAGTGCCAGCAGGAAAATGTGACCTGAACTGACACTGTATGTACAGTCTTTTCAAAGGTCTCACCGAACCACATCTAAACCAGAGGTGCTCAACCACCTCCCCTTCTCCCATCACCACAGTTGAACCAGCAAAGCATCTCTTAGGAGACAATACAACGGATAAACCAAAATCTATAAGGTCTGCTTTTTTCCTTCTGATGTATTCCTTTTTCAACTAATTCCCAACTACAAAGACTCAAAGCTCCATCAGCTTCTCTACTTGCAAAGCATAGTTGGTTTCAAGCTGTAACTTTTCTTAGTGTCATTAAGACCCTTACACATTTACAGTATTCTTTACATACATTATAGGAGATAAGTGTGCTATGTTCTTTGAGTAAGGAAACTGCAGTAGTTCACGAAAGAGGATTTGTTTTCAACTGCCGAGGCATTAAGACCTAGTGATTATTTCAACTATTCAGTATATGCAGCTATATTTAACTTACATTCTGGGTTTTAACTTTGCAAAAGAAATCGTGTCCATTGTAATAAATGTATTTTGATAATGCACCATGTTGTTTGTGTTATGCAACCCCCCGTATGTTCTCAATTACAGCAATGATAGCACTTGAAAACTTCCAACCTCCAACATCCGGTATCAAACAGATTGTCTGCAACCATTGCACAGGAGAAAAAAAAATACAATACAGGACATGAAGTCAGGAGAACTGGGTTGTTTTCCTCTTTTTGACTCTTCCTTCCCTAGTGAGCTTGGACAAGTCACTTCAACTCCATGTACCTCACTTTTCCCAGCTATGAAATGGGGAGAGTACTCTTATTTACCCACCTCACAGGGGTGTTGTGAGGAGTCGTTCAGATTTATGGAGTGCTTTGACACTTAATTTGGAAAAGCACTGTGTAAGTACAAAGTGTTATAGTATAAACCATTGTTAAAATGTGTAGAAGATGTAGAACAAGGTTGGCAAAATAGCTGACAAAAATGTAATTATCTTTTAAAATCATGCCTATTTTTCTCTACTGTATAAACTTAATTCTTTAACCTGTGAAGCTGTCTGCTACTCTGGGTCCTGTTCCAGTGTCCTCCCTCTCACATCCATTTTTGCCCAGCTCACAGAGAACCTGGTAAAACTCTTACTAGCCAAAACAAGAGTGAGTTATTAAAAAATGGATGCTTTAGAGGGAAACAGTCCCCGAAAGGGTGATCCATGCATTCATCTCTCCCACCCTTTGCATATGCTAGGCAGAGCCACCATGGCATACCAGGGGTGGGATTCAGTTGCCTAACATGGATCTTGAGACATCTGAGCTGCCTCAGGATATCCCACGTGCTCCACAGCTGTCCTTCAGAAGGGCACATATATCCCATAGGTCTGGTATTGTATCTGCCAGCCCCTCACAGATATCTCAGCTAAAATCACACAATGGTTAAGACAACACCAGACTGTGCAATTTAAAAGCTTTTGCCACAGCACCTGGAAGGGAGCTGGTTCCCACAGGCAGTACCGTATTTATTTTTTTCCCAGAATCTTATTAAAGTCCACAATCAGCTTCTGAAAAATGTTTCAAGGCTGACACAGAGACATCTTAAGCTCCAAAAACTATAATGAAGCCTGTGGCTTTACCTTGCTCCATTAGCATTTCAGGGCAGGAGCAGCAGCACTCCTCACAGGGCTCTTTATCAACACACCATATTTCCAGGCACATCAGTGCAGCAATTCCTTCTCCAGCCCACTGAACCCCCATTCACACCTGATTTCCACTTTTAAGACATCATTGCTCCACTGAAATGGCAGTTTTGAACACTGCATGCAAATGTCTACGATCTTTTCTCACAGGCTGGTGTGGAGCAGTGCAGCAATGCAGCATTCTTCTGCTCATTTCTAGACTTGGGAAAAATCCCTGAGGAAAATTACCGATTTTCATTTTAGAGTGTAACAGGGTAAGGGTGAGATCAGGTTGAAGAAATGATGCTGCAGTCCATTGCTTGCTCCCTGCCCTGTGTACCAGCACTGGCCAGTGGAGTGAGAAGAAAAGAGCATGTCAGGGACAGTCCCTGGGCACCCCAGCCCTGCTGGGGGCTGCTCCCACCTGAGCATCCACGGCAGCTCACCCTCTGTGTTGCACATTTATACAAACGTGATCACAAGTACAAATACTATCACAACTTGTTGGCCACGGTCAAAACAGAAATCCTGTGGAGGATTGGAATTTCTCCTGAAACACATAACCTGCCAGCTAAAGGTGGATTCTTCCGGGCAAGGGCAATTTAAAATGTTGAGCAAATAGGTTGTTGACAATAAACATATCCTGCCAAAAAAGAGAGATTAGATACACTGCTACAACTAAATCATCAGAACTGGTCTGGCTGGTGTTTGGGCATACACAGACGAGAGTTCATTGAAATCATTTCTGTTTTTAACTTATGCTGAATTGAAATGTTTTATGTTTTTGCTGTACTTTAATTATATATATACTTTATATAAATGTATGTATACATACAGTACTGTATATGCTGTATATATTTATATAGCTTTTTAATACTGTTACTAGTCCAGATTTAGACTTTTTCATATGCAGTATTGCAAAGAATATCATCGCAATGCTGACATTTGGCTTCTTCCTTCATTGCACAGATAATTTTTTAGGCAGAATTTTATTTCAGACATGAGTTAAAAAAAAAAAGCCACACAATGCTTTTTAAGGAAGTGACCTTTTGGGACAGATATTTAACGAGCTGTTTGTTTAGGTTTTAAAGATAAAGACTGTTTTTCATCTGTTGATAAACACACACACATATGCACATCATACACATACAGACATACACAGTTCAATAACACAATGCATTGAAAAAACACAGGGTGTTATGATGGGGAAGTATCATGGTAAGAAAGTAACTATTAACTCTGTCTTCCAGAAACTAATTAAGGGAATGTATTTTGCAATAATACAGATCTAGCAAACGGGCCTCTAAAATCTAGGCTTAGAGCTGTAAGCCAGGCACTCCTGTATTATGTATGTGTGATTTTCATAGATAGCCTGCTGTAAAGTGTGCCCTGTTAGTGCATCTTTCAGGCTCAAAGACACTGGTCTTGTTAATATTTCATTTAGTACATACTGTAGAGTCTCATTTATATTACTTCTATAATTAATGGTGATAGCTTAGGCACTGCCTTTACAAGGAGAGATCCCTGTATGTTGGTCGATGGATAATGAGAAACAATAGATATTTCATTCACCAGCAGCTTGTTGCTAGTTAGTAGGAAATAATCGTGTGTACTGTTGCTTTAATTGCCAGGGTAAATAATGCCGCCGCTGTGTTAGTGAACATTTTTAAAGCACTTGATGCAAATAGACTAGAAACAAAACACAAAAAAATTACCTTTATTATACCTTAGCATAGGGAGTTAAAAAGGTATGTCTTAAAACATTTGCGTTCTATCATGCAAATATATCTTAATATGCATGTGCTGACTATTCAACTACTGTATTTTAGGAAATACAATTATGCTGCCTTTCTCTTCTCCTATGTAGACTGTAAATAACTGTAGATCTTTCTCTTGTTTTCCCATGTAAATATATGTAAATATTAACAAGCTATGCATGCTGATATTCTAGGCAATTTCAGGTACTTTTATAATCTGAAGGCATGTACTTGAACTGGTTTGTTAAAAAAAAAATCAACTCTCTCAAATCCTTTAAAGCTCATTAGAAATTAAAGATTTCTTACTAGACTGGTTCCTTCACTCTCAGTTGTTTTTTTTTTTTTTTTTATTTTTCCCTCTGCTTTGCCAGTGCTGTCTCCGAAGACCCATCACCAAGGATGCACATTCCAAGCTGTTTTCTCCAAAGCATGGTGTCCTGTCTCAGGGTACGATTCACTCCTCACCCCAGGATGGGCACCATTTAGATTCAACACCATCCCCAGCTATAAATCTCAGCAGAGACTCAGAGAGGGGATGTCTATCCCCTTCTCTCTGATCTCTCCCTCTATTTAATGATCACAGAGTCACAGAACCATAGAATGGTTTATTTTGGAAGGGACCTTAAAGATCCTCTTGCTCTAAAGCCCACACATTCCACTAGGCCAGTTTTGATGTTTTCTATTTCCTTTCCTCAGTCCACAATCTGTCAAGCCAGGATTTAATGCCACAGGTGTCAGGGCTGGGTTTGAGGGCAGATGCAGCCACAGTCAAGAGCAGTCCCCAGGTCTCCGGTTGTGCTGCAGTCCGGCTGCTCACTCAGACGTGCTCCTCTGTTTCAACACGCTCTTTATGTTTCTTTTCCAGCATGCTTATGACTTTGACAGACTGTGAAAATAATTTGATAAATAGCTTGATAAATTTCTCCATCTCCTCCCTTCCGTGCTGTAACACTGCTTGTGGAAGCAAGGAAGGGGTGTGAAGGAGTGTGAACAAAAAAGAAATTACCAAAAGCTTCTAAATCAAGTCACCTCCTGCATACAGATTTGGAGACAAGGCTTCAATTTAGCTCTCTTCTTCCTTCTCTTTTTTTGTTCATGCAATAAATGAAGATTATTCTGAGCAAAAAGGTAAGAAGTAAAAAAAGATGCATTTATCCCCCAATACAGTAAAGGGGAGAGAAAAAATCCCCTCTCCATTATCTATGAAAACTAAATGCAATGACAACTCTTTAATTGAAAGAAAACAGCTTTCATGTCTGAAGATGTTTTTTTCCAGAGTAGGCGTATGAGAATAAACACATTAATTGACAGGATCTTCATGACTTTTTAAGTTCCTCAAACTTAGCTTGGCGTCTGGGGAAGATCTCTTTCCAGTCCTTGAAGACTCTTTTAAGATGAATGTTTAAAAAGCTGAGCTGACACGGGCATTACGTTCAAGTGCAAGCTGTACTATTCTTTAGTAGCGGGCGTCGAAATGGTTCATAGAATTATTATCTTTCTACAGACAAAACCCATTACCTTCACACTAGGAGGGAAAAGCTAGTTTTTAACTTATATAAAACGGAATCAATTATCAATATCTTTGCATGGTTTCCCAGCTCTGCTGGAGAGCAGTCACAGAGCTAAATACACAGAGCCATTTGGCAAAAGGGCTCCTGCCTTTGCTGGGCTTCTTGTTACACCTTTCATTTAATAAAATCACATCTGTGATTTTAAAATAAGTAGTAATGATTTGTATGCAGGGCTTCCACCCTGAATGTCACAAAGGGAGATGGGAATCACATTTGCAGACTGATCACTGGGCTTCTGTTACTTTCGACTTCTTCCCAGTAAAAAGTGAACAAGCAAATAAAAAGCAACCAGTGATGCAAAGTCAAACACAGCGGTGAACGGCAGTGCAGGTCAGAGCATCCATAAAGCCTGTTGTCTTTGGTGTGGAAAAAAGTGCTCCTTCAGCAGCCCCCACCATATAATCCTCACCATCCTGCCTCTGAATAATCCTTTTGCTGGCTTTAACAGTGGTTGTTCACAGATGCTCGTGTCTCCAGTGAGGAAAGGAAAGCTGGAAGGTAAGTGGTGGCTTTTCACGGTGAAGTCTACACATGCCCATTGCTTGTAAACTGCAACAAATAGAGATTTTATGTCTTCCAGCAGACAATGTCTAACCTGGTTCAACTCTGCGTTCCTTCAGCAGAGAGATGGACAAGTGCATTAGCAACCATCCTTAAAAAACTGTGTGCCCAGCTATTTCAATAGCACAGGCAAACTCAGGTGCACAAAGAGGTGCAGCATCTGCGAGGTATATAAAACATAATACTCTAGAAGGCGGCAGCATTGTTTAGGAAGGAAATGTTCATTACTAGACTCTCTTATCTGTTTATCCCATTCATGAGATCTGCTTCTACAAAGCGCATAATGATAAATGGCACATTTGCAAATTATCTTCTGAGTGCTGATGAGAAATCAGCAACCTGCGAGTTACCGTGACTTTGAGTGAATACACTCCACTGTGAGCCTCGTTTGCTGAGATGCCTGCCAAATGAGTGCATTAGGATATTAGGAGTCTAATAAATTGACTAACAAGCATTTGATGAAAAATAGCTGTTCCATCCGTTACACTTATCATCACCGCCAACAAGGCTACTGGGGTTGGGATTTTGAAGGCACCAGCTGCTGATAAAAGAGTTGTTGCTGTGCCATGCTCTCAGCAGCATCTCCCTCCCTAACTGTGCATCTTAACAAACTCTCAGCAAGACATAGGACCTTCTTTGCTTAAGTTTTCCTCTGCCTCTTCATGACACTTATGAGGATTTAAACCATTGCAGTCTTACTCAATTCTGTCTTTTCTCTCCACTGCAGAAAGTAAGATGCTGGGTTTCTCTGTCTGGGAAGGAGCTGAAGGAGACAATTTCTGTCATATGACTCAGTACTGCTCAAACACCTGAGACTGTTCACATTCACAGTCTGAAAACTTTAACTTGTTAATTTTTGCCACAAACATCAGACTAAAGGACAGAAGTGGCTTTAGCTATAGTCCCATTCAGCAGAAAGGCACTGCATTATTCAATATCATGCAATCAAATCAGTTTCAGGAGTGGCTCAGAGTCCTACTTCTAACTCAGGGTCTTCATGGAAAAACTCATAAAATAAATCTTCATACAACACTCCATTTGTGTCATTCACTGCTTTGCTGGATATTTAAGAAGCCCCGTTCTTTTCATGAGTAAAACTAATACACTCCCATCATGCAAACATCCTCCCTGCCTAGGAAGGAGCAAGCAACAGCCACGTTCAAACCCTCAGGTCCTGAAAAGCAGAAAGAGGGCAGTTAAAGCCCAGGGCTGACGGTGCAGAGCCCTTTGGGAAGGCTTGGCCGTGCTCCCCACAGCCCCGTGCAGCCCACCTGATGCACTGTGGGTGTTTGTCCCTCCTCCCGTGGCTGGGGCAGCAACGCTCTGCCCTGGCAAAGTCTGCTTGAGTAAATTATGTCTTTTCAGGCTAATTAATTCTTGGAAGTGCAATATACCCTCACATTCAAGTTTCAGAAATCTTCTTCGTGCCGCTTAATTTGTTTAAAGTAGAGAGGAACCCAATTCATTACAAACGCCCGTTTATCGTCTGCCGACAAATCCCCGTGAACACTTAAAAACTACACACGCCTAAGAAAAGCTCTGTCTGTACCTTCCCAAATTGCATTTCTGCTTTTACCTGAGACATTTGCAAGATCCCCAACTCTGTCAACAGTCGCTCTCCAGTTTTGTTTAGCTTATCATCAACAGACTCTGCTTTTGTGAGTGGACAAGTCATTTGAGTGTGCACCACGGTTATAATGGCCTGACTGACAGCTCAGCCAGATAAACACGAGAGAATAACAGACGTAGGAACAATCTGGGTATTCATTTTGTCCGTTCAACCAGGTTGAAAGGATTTGCCAGCCAAGGGCACAACACTTCAGGCTAATTTGCTCAGCCAAAGCACTGCTGGAGTGTAAGGCTGCAAGCAGATGACTGATGTTGGGGAGATCGGCATCCCCAGATGAGGTACTTATTATTCACCCCTGCCTCATGGGAAATGAAAGTACTATTTATTCAAAGCATCCATTTGAAAGAGGAAAACATATAGAAATGAACTTTGTTACAAAACTTGAACCCTTCTCACTGCTTCCCCACTTCTGCATTAATTCCAGCTTCTTGTCCTCGTCCATGTCATCCTGCACACTGCAGCATTTCTGTTTTCTTGCTCCTCACATACTTTCCTTAGCCTTGTCTCCTGCTTTGCAGTTTTGCCCCTATAGCTGACACCAGGTACATTTTCTTTGCTGTTTATCTTCCATTTTTAAGCTATACTCAGCTCTGCAAACCTCAGAGGCCCAGCTCTATTGTCAGTGTCTGGTACAGCAGAGGGTGCCCGCAACATCCTGGCTGCGTCACATGCCAAATGCACTCTGCAATCTTTTGGCCAATATTAGCCCCATACTCCAACAAGAGCCACATGCTAACAATGAGCTGCATCAGTCACCACTCCGTTGTGGAGCCAAGGGACCCAGGGCCAGTGGAATGGCAATGCTGTCCTGGCTATGGAAAGTTTTCTCTTGCACATTTTAAGCACCCTGTGTTTAGAGTGACAGAGCTACAACTTCACCTGCTAATCATGTAAAAGTAAATGATGGGTAGAACAGCCAAGCTTGCACTAAGAAAAGGTAAACACTGCTCTGACATATTCCCTCAAGCAAGCAAGCAAAATAATAACAGTTTGCTGTGGAGGTTTGCAAGTTTGCTCCCATTAATTAAGTTCCATTTTCCGGCATCTTAAGTTTTAAGATGTTTTCTCCAGGACTGATTTCAACAACTCTTTCTGCCACTGAAAAGCAAAGGCCAAACCCCTCTTTTGCTGACAGCAGCATGACTCTACTGGCTTCCTCCAGCTGTGGAGCCAAGACACAAGGTGTAGCAGGATGGAAGCAAATCCCTGGGCATTTTTAGAGGGCAGTGTCCCAGCACAGCGCCCGCAGCCCGAGCAAGGCAGGCTGGGAACAACGGCCCTTGTGGAGGTGATGCACTAACAGCCTCAGACACATCACAGGAGGAATGTAAAGTGCACCTGACATTTCTTTTGATCTACTCCTGAGAAGCATTAAAAGGCACATTAATGTGCTGCTTTAGTGCATGTTCAATGTGATAGTTGGAGACATAACTGAGCCCTTCACAAAAGTCTAATTGGGGAGAAGAATAAACTTATTGTTTCCTCCTCTGGACATGCACCCTAGAACATAGGCAGAGTTGGCATTTGCATGAAGTATGTTGCTGTTTTGCATTTTAAATCCCAGCATGCTAAATGTAGGTTGAATGATCACTTTGACTATTATTAGGAAATCAGTACATGTCCAACAGCAGTTCTACTTATGCAGGAATTGATATTGCCCAGCAGCAGGTTATCTTTCTGCAGTGATGAAATTCAAAAGTGCATGTGTATATTTACATACTTATAAGTTGCTCACTTAAAATGTCAAATGAACACTAATAAAGTATCTGAGCTCCTACAGCCACTTTTCATTCAATTGTTTGGTTTTGCTCGTCAACATCCTCATGCACACATCATATTCATATTTAGTAGCAGAGTTTTGTGCATTGAGCTATTGATACTTCTTGACCTTGTCAGACTATGAAGCACCTTTGCATCTCTGTGCTTTCAGTTGCCATGCTGAAGGCCCTTTGCTCTTTTAGGACAATCATGCAATGAATTAACTGCAACAAACCAAGTAGCAAAGAAAAAGAAATGTAAAAAGAGAACATTAATGCCCAGGTTAATCAATAGCAGAACAAGAGAGCAAAGAAAGTCAGGTTTAAGTTCCACAGTAGAGGCAAGGTCAGGAATGACATTACTGGGTCACCCTAAATTTTGCTGAAGACTCATATTCCTTGTTCCTATTTCTATCAGCCTAGGTGTGTGTTTGCACATCTGGTCAGACCTACTTCCACTGAACTCTGTTTTACTCTTTGTGCAATGCTTTTTCTTACATCTGCTATGCTGATAATTTATGTGTCCCTGATTAGCTCCCTCAGTGCTTTATCTCTGGGAGCATTAGAGGCTTTATGGTGTCCTCTTCATTTGTCTGTAGCACCTCCTTCCAGCCTCAGCCAGGCTTCTTGGACAGCCTTCTCTGCTGCAGTACTAACAATGCCAAAGCTGCTATACTAAGCCATGAGCCTCTTAAACTCCTCTGGCAAAACACAGTCTAATTTGGGAGAACCATTAGTTTCCTTTTGTTGTAGCTCACACTCAATCTAGCCACAAAAACTGCAGTGCAAGGGAAGAGGAGGCTGAGGGATGGGAGCTCAGAGAGCCCTGCTGCTCCATGTCCTGGCACTATCAGAAAAGCAGGAACCTTCAATGCCAAGGCTCACCAAGAAAACAGCATGTCCTGATCAAGTTAGGCAGGTAGTTAGAACAGCTCCAAACTGCTCTGGGTACAAAATAGATGAATGCAGAGATCTTCTGGATCATGCACCAAGCAATTCTGATTTCTGTGTGACATTTATAAACCAGTCAGTTTTAGTTAGCACCAACTCAGGATTAAAGGAGCTCTGGCTCCAAGCCCACACATGACACTCAATGCTTCAAAAAAAATTTGAGGCTCTTCCTATCCCAGCTTTTTTACAACCTCATTTTTCTTGACAACAGCATGGTGTTCTCATAAACAAGGTAACATCCTGCTCATCACAAAGGTTTTTTTGAGCTACTCCTCTAGCTGATGTTCAAGGTGGACTCTGATGAGCCCACCTTGAAAACCGGGGAATTCCACTGCAACTTCAATAAGTTGTTTGCTCTACATGAAAAATTCTGAAATAGAAAGCAAATGTATAGAAAACTCCAGGATTTCTGCTGGAGTCCCTATGGATTTCAGAGGTCTTCCTTTTAAATGATCTCCTTAAATAGACCTCTAAGAAGCAACCAACATTGGAAATTTAGCTTTTGAAATATTTGGATCTGTATCCCTTTCCAAAAATGGAGCCAAGGCTTTGCTGATGGAAGACCTAAGATGCTCCATTCAGAGGCCAGGGCAGAGGAGGGGGCTGAGCACAGCAGTGGTGGGAGGGAAGGGAGCCTGGGGAGACCCTCGGATGGGAAGCTGGAGCTGCAGGAATTTCCACAGTGTGAGTGTGCATGTGTGCTGTCACTCAAAGAGAGAAATGCTTTCTTTTGATGGGATACACACCTCTCCTTCTTTCTCCAGTAGGAGGAATGGAAATGTGCCTGGCTTCCCAGCAAACACACAGAAGATCCTTTCCTGGTGGTGCCAGTCAGTTGACTCTATCTCAGTATTTTTCCATTTGCTTCATACAAGTAAAAATGATGGTTTTTAACAAGATCTCTATCTCCTGTTTTGCCACAATGCCATATCCTGCTAGGAGGATACTCTTTTGACAATAAATTTCTATTAAAGTGCAATATGCTCTTAAGTGGCACAATCTTTCTCAGTTGGCAACATGTGAAATATGTGTTCTGCTGTATTGGAACTGTGCTATCTAACTCTCCTTACATACTTTTGAACACTTTTTTTCAGCCCAGTTACATTACAGAAGGGAAAATTACTCAGTGGCATAAATGATAAATACCTAAAGGACATTTAGCACTTACTTTCTGACAAGTCCAAAAGTGAATTTGCTGCAAAATAATGAACTTAAGTGACCCCTGCTGACTTCTCAAGGAATGACATTCCATAGGGAGCCCCATCTGTGAAACAAGCGTTCCAGGTACAATATCAAACCCTTTGTCTCAGCTCCTTGGACTTTTTCTTGGAAAAGGATTCTTCCTCAGAAAGTTACTGGTGATCTGAAATGGTGCTGGGGTCTACAGTTTTGGCTGGTCCATCTAATCATTGAAAAAAAAGGATAAAAGGTCAGATTTGAACCCTTGCAGCAGCCAGACACAGTTAATTTGTTTTTCAGGAGTATTATCAGTTAAGCATAGCTGGAATCTGAACATCTTATATCTGCCCACATATCTGGCTGGTGCCTTCTGGCCTTCTGTGTGATGCAAGGGGCTAATAAAACGTGGCAGCACTTGATGTCAGATAGTTTGTCTCTGCCTTGTTTAATCACTCTGAATGGAGTGATGCTCAAGCCCAACTTGCATTCACTATCGGTCTAAGAGAGGCTGCTGAGAGCTACTTCTCAGCAATCAGCTTGAACTCTTGGCAAGACAACTGTCAAGTACACTTTAGCATCCCCACAACCTCCAAGTAAGAGAAGTGGCCTTCTCAATTTAGATGCAATATTAAAGGCAGTTGACAGAAATCTTACATCCTGCTGCCTTTTCTCTCTAGGTTGGCAATTCTGATCCCATTAAAGTCAGTGGGAGCCTTGTCATTGATTTCAATAGACCAAACACTACCAACATAGTGTTCAAGATGGAATAAACACAACTGGATAACTCTCAAACTCATTGAAAACCTGAAATCCTATTAGGTTATCAAGGTATCTTGACATTCAAGAGACACTTGAAACCCCAGAGGCTCAGGCATTTCACACAAAACCCAGAATGTGTCTAAATGAGGAGGCAGCATCACTATTGTGCTCGTTAAACTCTTAAAACACATGAGTTCAGCTTTCAGCACGAATCATGGTGTTAGGTCCAGTTGACTGTAGCACAAACTTGATCAGAACATCCCACCCCAAACAAAAGAATTGCAAGTTCAGATGAACTTTCTCAGACTTCTCATGACCTCATTTGCAGTGCAGTGGGCTACTGGTTGACACGACTTCATTGCAAATGCAAATGTTTATCCAGTAAGACAGCACACTTAAAAAAATAAACCAAAAGAAAAGCAAAACAGAAAAAATGACCATCCAGCCTCATCTTGTGTGTTGGTGTTTACAAAACCTGAGATATCACATGTGCTGGAAATTATTGGAGAGTGTCTCATAGGATGTGTTTAAAAAAAAAAAATCCCTTCACAAAGGCATACGCTTGCAAATGGCTTAAAAGCATCCAGGTATTCTTGGAAAGTGCAATAGCAGATAAGCTTCCCTTTTAATTTGTCTTAGACTAGGTGTTAGTGCAAGTTACGACCAAGAATTTAGCACATCCATTCAAATTATACCTAAAGCACTAAATCCAGCACAGCAGTAATTTTCTAGTCTTTCATACTTCCTAACTTAATGAAAAGAGACGTTAATGTCCCAGCCATAGATTAATTAGATGGAATCATTAAGAGTTATTTCCCAGGTATCTTTTGCTAATACACGTATTATCATTGAACACTACCAGCCCTGTGTGGAAGGTTAATGTTATTTTGGAAGAATATTTACAGTATCAGGGATAGAAAACCCAATATCTAAAAAAATATTTTCCACCTGCAGCTGTCATCCATCCCACACAAACTTTGAAAGCTTTCCACTATCTGTCAAAACACAGGTTTTGATGCAATAAAGACTGTAATTATTGAGCATTTACAAGAAATAATATTTTCCCTCTGGTACACGTTATAACAGTTGTTAACATGCAAGTATGAATACTAATGCTCTGAGCCCACCTATACTCTTCACAAATGATAAGGATTTTTTCAAATACTGATATAGAGGCAGGTATAATAAAAGAGCAAGATAAGACTGAATATAGGTTTTGAAAAGTAAATGTCAATCAGAATAAGGTTTTTAGAGGCATAAGAACTTGATTTGAGGTAGAGTTTGGAAATAAAGCTGACAATTAGATCCAGAGATATAAACAGCACTTCTTTTGTGTTGAAAAATAAAATGATCCTTTTGCAACCAAAATACCAGGCTACAAAATGTGTGAAGGAAACAATACCGAGGATGCAACAAAACAGCTTTGCAGATGCCATGCTAGCAGATGGCTTAAGCTGGCTGAATTACTGTATAAACATTTAACTGAGAGTTTGATTTTATAAGTGTGGAAATTATACAAAACAAAAAGAAAATTATTCTAAGAAGCACTTAAATTAGTAATTTGTAATTTTCTCTGCTAAGATGGCCTAGCTCTGCTGCCTTGCAAGAGTCCATTGGAGAGGGGGGGTTCTGGAATCTGTGAGAGAAATTGCACAACGTAAAAGGGAGCTCATATGAACACACAGAACTAAGCGAGGCACTTAAAGGTAAATATATACCTTTCCACTGATGTTGCAGCTCGAATCCATTCTAACTGCAAGTTAATAAAAAATCTCCCCGCCCCTCCCCACTCTCCATTTCCTCCTTCATGTCTAGATAACAAAGGCTGTGTCTCTCTGTTTATATCTCAGTAACTTCTACAGCAACCGCTTGTCGTGTTACTTGGGCTCAATTGTAATATGTGGGCAGGAAGGGCACAAGAGAAAAAGGCTCTTTGTGCATAGATATCTTCAACAAATACCAGTCAGAAGGCGGAAAGGCAAAAATAATCAGGAAAAGGGAGAAGAATTTGTGCAGAAATAATGCGGCTTCTTGCTACAGAGTACAGTCTGGATAAAATAGAGCATCACTGTTGAATTGATGGGTTTGGCCTGATTAATGCTTAGACATGTGTTTCAGATGAATGTTTTCCATCATTTTGCAAAGAAATAACAGGCAAAACAAGAGGCAGATGATGGGTACAGGGTTTTATCCTGATTTACTCACTGTCAAAGCAATCTGTCCTCAACATTTCCCAAAAGAGTGGCAATTTTTTCTCCTGCCTTTCCTGGTGAGCCACCAGACCCCAAACAATTCTAGCAGGGAGTACCACAGCAGTGTCAAGCCTGCCCCTTGAAACTGCCATGCTGTCAGTGTCAGTCTGCACGACATCCTCCTCAGATGCTCCCCAGCAAGCACAACCACAACTGCTGCTTTTGCTGCACGCACTTACACGTCACCACTCCGAAGGCCAGCTAACCATTTTAAATTCCTTGCTTCTGAAAAGCCATAACTTGCTATTCCAGAACTGAGATGGCAATTACATTGGGTTCAGATAGTTCTAATAAAAGAGTAAGTCATCTTCTTCCTCAAAACCTCTGTTTTCCCTGCTGTCTGCATTCCAAATTCTCCATTTGGTTTAATGACCAAGGAGAGCTAATAACTTCTCCCTCTAAGCAGTTTCATTGTGCCAGGAACTAAATAAATTATCATCCCTCTCACATCCTAATACAGAAGTTTCTCATAACTCTTTCCTCCTGATCTTCACTCCTTTTCTTTTCCCATGCATTCCCGTGCTTAAATCTCCTTTCCTTCTGGTTCATCTGTTCCAAACCAACCACTTGTCTGCTTGGGATTCCCTGATATTACAACACAAAGAATCTGGAAATCAAATTGATTCAGGAATTACCATGGTGGTTTAAATCCACCTCATCCTGGCTAGGCAGGATTTTTGAATCTTATAACAAAATGTTTTTCTCTGTTATACCTGGTGTCAACATCAGAGACTGAGAAAGGTGAGAGAACCCCTTTACTGACTGCAGGCCATGGGCAGCTCCAGTTTCTGATCCCAAGGGTGATTTAACTAATTAAGAAATCCATTTTGTCAAGCCTGCCTCACAATTTTTCTGTTTCCATTTTTTCTACAGTCTTCCTAAATTTCATCTCTCCCATGAACCCATCAAGCCTAACTCCAGAACTGGATTCATGATTCGTATTTCTCCAGCTTTTGACTACGAAATGGAGAAGATGGGGTCTGTTTTCAATGTCTTGCTACTAGAAAAACTATTCTAAAATTTATTTTAGTGAAAGAAAACTCCAACACTTAATTCAACAAATCAAAAATCTATGTTAAAACGCAAAGCAAATGACACTTGCTTGTGAACATTGTGACAAAGTGATGAAGCTTCATAGTATTGTCCACATGTCTAATTAATATTTGATAAGAAATATATTTGATAACAGGATGGACTTCCTCTAATCAAACTATGATTGATCTAGAAACACACTATTAACAAAACCCCATCTCACATGCTCTTTGCCTGTTCAATCAAATTATCTCTAAATAAACAAGTGGTATGTAGACCTAAAGAAAATATTAACCTGTAAATTACCTGTCTACCTCTTCTCTCCTTGAGGGTTGAAATTATAGGGCAGAATTTTGTTATGACTCAGGTCATAAATCATAATATAAAAAAGAATATTTGACTGGAAGTCCAGGGATTCTGATACGAAGAGTTTAATTCAACAGACTAAAAATTTATATCCTAAATGACTTTAAATACCTTCTCTGTGTACTTTTTGCCAGCTGGTGTACTGGAGGAGTTAAAAAAATGGTAATGTGAAAAATTGAACTTAGATTCTCATGACCAGAGACAGGATAGTCATTCACATGCACAAAAAAGTACATTTAAACTTTTCTTGTTTCCTGAGATGATCAGACGAAGAAATTCAGATGAAATTTGCCTTTTGGAACAAGAACCTCCATGCAAAGTTCCCTCTCTTTTTTTGGCTAATAGAAGTTGGTACATTTCTTCCATCTTTGTAGGACCTGAAATACATTATTAAAACGCATAGTTCAGTTACAGTGCTGTAAATCACCACTGCTACCCAGGTTCTAAATTTTAATTTCACTTCAATCAGAACCAATTATTCCACTTCCCATCCCTGGCCTCTCACTCAGCACTGGGGAAGGAACATCAGCCGGGGACACTGCTGCCATGGGCTGTGCCAGCACCCCTCCATCAGACATTGCTGCAGGGGAATCATTCAGCTTCTGATCCCATGGCCAGGGCCCCAGATGGGACTGGGGGAGCCTGCGACGTGCAGGTTCAGAGGTAGCACACGTGGGAACAGACACGAGCACAACCACAGGCTTATGTGCAGTGACACCAGTGTCATTTACATGTCATGTACACTTAGAAATCTGCCTTGGCAATTGAGAGCAATGAAATCCTGCTGCACAAGGTGTACTGCATGTGACAACTGAAATTACAGGCAGCACAGCCAAGCCATGCTCTGAGAAGCTGCTGTAATTTTTATCTGATTGACAGATGTTTACAGAAAAGATGTGCTTTATTCCTAGAATATGAACATACAAGGTAGAAAACAAAGTCCTCACATTTCCAAACAGTCCAGGCCATGGTTGAACAAGCAGAATAGATGCTGGGTATAGAGTGCAGGCAATCCTGACTTGTGTTGGTTTGCCGCCCACGCTCAGCTGAGTCATCCCAGGGGCTCTGCGTGAGTAACTGTTAACCAACACGAGGACAGCAATGAACTCCTCCTCAGTTCAGAGCTTAAACTCAACTTATTCTGAAAGCAACAACTACAACGGCGTGGGAGAAAACAGGATGCCCACCACTCTGCCTTTCGTATCGCAGAAGAGATAAAGGAGGAAACCAATGCATGATGAGATGATGCATGTTTTTCATTAAGAAAAGGGACAATAGCAACAGACTCTTAAAAAATCTACTAGAAACAAGACAGAGCCTTAACCCAGATAAAATTTAGCTAGTTCTGAACATGTAGACTCTTCTCAGCAACAAGTTATGGACAGTGTAGTCTCCTAACTACACTGTAGTTTCTCTGGGGTAAGGGCCTGGGTGTCATCCATCTGCTCAGTGTCAAGCTCCTGGGGCATCTTGATGCCTAATGTACTTTTGTGTTTCATGCTGCCACAGAGCCAGGAATCATTACCAGCTAAGAGGGTACATTTCTGTGGATAGATGATGTGGCTGAAATTTCTTTGGGGAGCCAAGTTTGATCACATAGAGTATGTTCCAAAGTCCTATACTGTCTCCTTCCATGTCAGTCGGAGGTGTCAGAACCTCTGCCCCACATCTTGCTGCTCATCATCCCCTGCCTGCCAGCAGGTACCACTTTGCACTACCTGCAGCCCCAGCTGCTCTCCTAATCCTTCAGATGATTCAGTTGGAGGCTGCCTTAGCAGAGACCTATTATTTAAGCTGCTGAGGATGCCAAGCTTATTTTGCCAGAGCTGTGTTAGGGCAGCAGTGGCAGCAGTTCTGTCAGAGCGATCGTGACGTGCCGCTTGACGTGAGCCGGGGGCAATAAGATTTTTGGCAGACACAAACCCCATCAGACAACGATGCATGAACATAGCCTTAGAGCTTGCTCAGACATCTCTGCAGTATTAATGACAAAATCCAGCAATCACCCTAGTGGGATTGAGCACGCGTGAAAGCTCTAGTAAGTTAAAACAATAGCAGAAAAATTCTTGTTCCAAAAAGGAAAAATAAGGAAGCTCCAACACAAAGCATTGCAGGAAGAACTAATTTAAAATAGAATGGTCAAACTCCTGCACTTGGGAACTCCTTGCTTTATTCTCAATACTTTCAAATTATCTATTGCTTATACTATCTAAACTACAGAAATGACACACCGTGTTATGTAGAAGAACTTACAAGAGGCTACAACTGTCTATTTTCATTTGTTGTTGGCTTGGGCTGGCAGAGCACAGATAGACGTTCAGACTGCTCAGTAGCCCAGAACTCACTTAAAGAGTCAATTGAAGCCATGGCAGAAACATCATCACCTTCAGTGAATGCTGGGCAAACTGCACTGGCATGGTTTGAAGTTGATTTCTCTTCCTTTCAAATAAAATAGCCTGTGAATTGATTAGAGGTAATAGAATTATTGGATGTTAGCAAGGAAGGGGATTTAAGGAAGATGTAATGACACCATCAAAGCTTTGTTGGGTTGCTTTTATTAGCCTGAATCAGCTTAGAGCAGTCCTGACACTAAGAGGTTAGAGGAAGTCTGTTAGAGGCTTGCCTATGGGATGAATGCATAACAAAATCCTCTCGTGAGGGGGAAAAAAAAAGTAAAAACCCCCACAGACACGTACCAAAAAAGAACGACAAGTACAGTACTTTAACAGGGAAAATTTCCTCAGAAAGGAAGCAAGCAATGAGGCTAGGAGAGGAATAAATGGTGTAGAAATGACAATCGCTCTTCAGTCAGGGCCCATGACTGCACTCACTGCTGATAAGATCCAGCATGTGTCAGTTGTCAAGTGTCTCTTGTCACACTTCAATGTGAACTTTACAGCGAAAGGGGGACAAGAGGCAGTGAAGGGGAAAATGGCACGGCTCAGAAGGACTTGTGCACTCAGTGTGAAGCCATTTCAATTTTATATTCTAAAGGACTTTGTAGGTGATCCCATGAATGCAATTATTCTCTCCTAATAAAAGCAACATATGCTAAGACAATTAAAAGATTTTATTATACATCTATTCATTGTATTTAGTTTTAGACAGCAGATAAACCTAATTTGAAACAAGATGTTTGCAAGGCAGGAAGCAGAAATAATCATGGTCTGTATCTAAAAGAATATTAGTGATTCATTATATTCTTCATATAAAAAGGTGAATTAATAAAACCTTCCTTTACTAATGACAATTTCACCCAGCAAATGAACAATCTAATTATAAAGCTCCCATTAAAACAGCATAACTTTTGACTTATGGTGTCCAGTTTGGGTGAGTGTACATTTAAGTGACTTTATTACCCATCAGAAATGTCTATTTGCAGGCATATTCCCAGTCTGACACAAACCTCACACACTCACCCCTTCACCAAGACATAAAGGTTACCTCATCACAAATTAACTCCTCTGCTTTGGGTAGAGATGTGCCATTGTCCTGGTGGCCAACAACCTGAGTTTCTCTAGACTTGTGTTATTGAAAATAAAATCGTCAGCTCTAGAAAACCAGCCGGGCTGGCCTGTAGTTTGCAAAGTGAAGATTTCATGCTGTCAGACCAAACCAGCGCTTAGAGCTGCTTCAGAACAAAATCAGTGCTAATTTTGGAGAGCAAAGGAAACACTTCTGGGTTGGGGATAAGCTCATGGGTGAAGTTTCCTGGCAGACGTGGAGTGGAAGCTCTGGAGCAGCCAGTCAGTGGGGAAGGAAGAAAGTCGTGGGTAATTATGGCAAGATTTGCATATGACCGCAGTGACTCTCCTCGTTGAGACAAATGAAGGGCACCAAGGGACTCTGCTGCTGGGAGCCACCAGAATTAAGCAGGAATCCATCACTTCATGCATAACTGATAATGTGTCACCTAAAAATCTGATCTACACAGCAAACAAGTTGTTGGAGGGATTCAATCCAGAACAGTCCCATGTGGACAGGAGTGCCAAAGGCAGATACTACATGTGAAAAACACCATTCAGAACCTCTCCTTTTTTTCCCTTGCCAAACAAGCAATGTCAGAAGACAGCCCCTGTGAGAAGCTCTACCTGAAACCACAGTCATGGCAGAAAGATAAACTGCAAACAAAAATGCCACGTCTGCAGAATGAGATTTTGCAGTTCTTAAAAATCTTAAAACAAGGGAAACAATCAAAGTGACCAGTTGCAGAGCATCTACAGCACCCAAGATTTTGGTGCAGTGTTATCAACCCGTCACAACTCTCTACATTCATGTGAGAAATACTGTGAAAACCCATTAAGAGTGAAAATAAAAAGGAAAAGAAAAGGACACAGGAAACAAGAAGGTCAGAAAGATATTAAAACGTGCATTTCTTTGCTCTCCTACAGAGTCCTGAGTCAGGTACAAGTTTGGTGAAGCCTATCAGAGATGTTGTTTTTCCAGTTGTGGAAGAGTAGAATGAAACATCTTTTCTGGGGTGGCAGGGCAATGTCTGGCTTTTGTTACAGGTACTTTATTTTCCTTTGGGTGAAGGCAGAAAAAGAAGCATTAATATCAGTCACATACAGCAGCTACCCCAGCTTAGGTACTGACATGGATACCAGCTACCACAACTTGCTATTGAAAGGAAAAATGGGTTGAGATTAAAAATTCTTAAATCCTTAAAATAATTCCTCCTCTCTAATGTAGCCACCGTGTGATTTACTGTTATGGCATCACACATCCACCACAGGAATTTTCTCTGAGCTGGGTAATGTTCACATATGGAGATACTGGTAACTCAGTGCTACAGGTTTTATATCACCCAGGTTCTTTCAACTTGCCTTCAGCAAGAGTGAGAAATGACAAAACACAGAGTCAGGAGAGTGCCCTGACTTGGGGAGTATCAGATGAAAGTTCCATCTCAAGAAAAGTACTATAATTACTGAGCACAGGTTTATAAATACTGCTTGACTAATGATTTAGAGCAGTGAAGCAAATGGAAAGTGTACCTAAACCTGACAATCATCAGCTATTTTCCCACTAGTACTTGAATATCTATGAAGAAAAATATCACTAAAGATCTGGCTAACATGAACCATGACTCATTAATAATACAGATATTTATCAGCATCCTGTCATAGATACCCTTAAAAAATAACTGTGAATCGTGGGCAGCATAGATCCTTTGCCTGGCTGCTGGTATTGAAGTTTCTCCTATTTAAACTTTGGACTATGATACAACACAGGAACTTGCTGTTTTATGTTCCTGTCCCACAGAGCAACTCCAGGGAATCCTACCAAATGGAGCTCCCCTTTCTTTACTCCAAGGACCTTTAGTAAATAACAAAAAGCCAGATTTTCTTCAAAGGTTGTAAACACTTCTCTTTGGAAGCATCTCAAGTGTACATGTTGAACTTCAAATTATTTTTTTTTAACTTTATTGATGCTGGCAGATTTTTTTTCTCTCTTTTAGTAAGGCCACAGTCCTCTCCTCTCTTCCCTCATAGGAAGGATTTCTTTATTAAAACCTGCATCATTATTCCCTTATCCCCCCCTGCTCTGCATCAGCTCACAGGCCTCTATGCTTCTTTAAAAATAAAAATGTGCACACAGTTGCAAAAGCTTGATGCAGAGCCTAATGTGGATCATACCCTAAAGGAAGAAAAAAACACTGCAAACTGACTTTACAGTGGGAGTGTGTGACAAAAATAAAAGTGGAATCTGGTATTAACATTCCACCTAGGCCTCTGTTTGAGTATACAGATTTGAGAAGGAAACGTGGATCTCTCATTATTTATATGACCAAAGTCTCCATTTTACTTGGCACCTCTTTAAGGTTATAAAGTGATGTGATGTGCAATGATTTATTGAGAGATCATACAGCTCCTGTGTAGCTTTAGTTGTGTAGCTGTTGCATCCAGCATTTTATGCTGTGTCTCACCCAATTGCAACATTTGCCAGCCAGCCCATGAAAAAATGAGCAGCTTGCTGCACTATAATATGCATGGATTATAAAAGTATTTCATTTCCAAATGCTGCATTTATTGCTGGAAAACAGTAAGATTGCACAATATCGCTGTACTTTTATATGGCCTGACTGCAAAGCAAAACAACACAAACACAAATTTTAAAGTACCATGTTAATAAATGATCCCCGCATACTAGGGGGGAAAAAAGGCAACAATGATGGACTTTTTGCCTTTTTTTTTTTTTTTTTAATTGCCATAATGCTCTGCAAATCCTTAATGCTCTGCAGGGCAAAAAAAAAAAAAAAAATCTTAAAAAATCACCTGATCTTGATGTTGGAAAAGTGCCAAGTCTGAGGTCCAAATCTATATGTACATAAAAAAGCAGGAAGCAGTCTTAAAAGGAAATGCTAATTAGCTTCCTGGGATTTCAAATTTTAAAAGCTTCTGTGATTGAATTTATTTTAGCAATTCTTTCTTTAAGGAATGTGAAAATTGGCCCTACAGTTGAGACTTCAAACAAACAGGATGAAGAAGCAAAATCCTTCATAACATTGCTTATTGCACTGAAAATGATTATAGTCATATGTTGAGGACTGATCAATAAAAGAGAATTATACTTCAGTATAATGGCTATAAAGGTAAAATGATTTCTGGTCAACTTTATCAAAATACTAAAAAAAGCTGGCAGAGTATTAGAAGTATTAAACACAGAACAACCAGTTTGTATAAGGGGATGGAAATGTGCTCTTAGCAGCAGGGGCACTGTGATTTTTACATTGGATGCAGCATAAATTAAAATCTTCTGCATTATTAACAACAGTGAACACCTCCTCTGGGGCACAGATAGTAATGAAAGTTCACATTTGAATTAAAGCACGGACGCTGCTGAATAGAGACAAAAAAGTAAGGCAGAAAAACAGAGTCCATTTAGGAAGGCCAAATACATTACCAATACGTGAAAGAGTAAATCAGGGGTTTGAAACATCCTTATTTTTGTCCATATGATTATCACACCTCAAGACCTAGCTCAGAACAAGTTTTGGTTTAATGTTATTTCTTTGTACAGAACTTTCAGTAAAGCACCCAGTAAACCCTGGGCCCAGGCCCAGCCCCTTCCACGAAGCATCCAGCAAACCCTTGTGCATCCAGAACCAGGTGCTTAAAAGTTACCTATGTACAGAGGGGCCTTGATTAATTCAGTCGCCTAGGAGTTCATCTTTTAAACACTTCTTGACAACACTTCTAGTTTCACACTGCTTTCCAGGAAAGAAGTTTTCCATTTTCCTGGAGCCAGTCACCTTGCTAAATGCTGACAGCAACAGCACAAATGCAGAACAACAACATCTTTACTGCAGGTCAGTTTTCAAGCTGCTACAATATCAATTTAATATTCCAGGAACCACTGGGCTTCACAGTTCACTGTATGGGACATCATAAATATATATATATATATATATATATATATAAACTTTAAGTAGCTAAAACGCTCCTGGCTGTTGGGCCAGGGTAGCCACGTTACACAAACTGCCTGGCAGTCTCTCAGCCTGTCCTTATTGCAAAAATGATGCATTTTTTCATGCTTCTGCTGAAGGGCTGCATTCAGTAGGGGCTCAGAAATGCTGATTTCAAACACTTTCATTTTTAAGGCAGGTCTTGTTTTATAGAGGTGACAAATTTTTGAGACGATGGAGCAGAGCAAAGTTAGTTTGCTGCCTTGAACTTTCAGGGTGTAGGAAACAGCCAAACCACTTTACACAGAAATGGGTTCAGCCTGACAAGGGTGGACAAGACCCTTTCCCAGTGCATGGTCAGGGCCATCAGCTGGGCCATATTTACCCTCTTTCTTACCCCAGGATGCATCAAGGAAGCTCAGCGATCACAGGTGCTTCTGAGGTGGTGCAAGCAGGACAGGGCATGGCTACAAATAACATACACCACCTTTTAATTTACCGAGTCTATTTTAAAATAAGTTAGTAGGAACTAGACTCTACTGAAAGCATTCTTGTAAGGGGTTACAGGAGACTTGAGTCTATGGGAAATTAAATATCTGTACCCAAAGGAATCACAAGGGTAAGCCTTCAGAGCTGTGTCTCACTAGCTCCCACAGAGAATTAGGAGAAATAAAAAGTGTCTTGTTTATTCCACTGAACACTAAAGTCCCAAAGAGGGACCAAATTAATTTCTCCAGTGGGAAAATCTGCCTTAGGGAACAATTTAGCCCTAAATAAATACAAATTAACAAGAAATTAGTGCCCTCTGATTGTTTTCCCAGTGCCATAATACTTTGTGGAGATTTTAAAAGATGTGGCTGTGAAAATATTAGAAATTTCCAAATTAAATATTTAGGCATTTGTATTTATACTAAAATCCTGTATGAGGAGAAGTTTTGAGACTAGCATTCAGAGAAACATAAAAATTAGGAAGAAAGGCTTATGTTGAGAAAACTTTTAAAGAAAGATAATCTCAGGCTACCTTGGCATTTGAAACACCAAATGTGACATTTAAAGGATTTTCCAAAAATTAAACAACACATAAAACCAGGCTCTCTGATCAGCCTTCCTGTATGACCTGAAGATTCTTAAAAGTTACAGTAGCATACATCCTTCATTTCTGACATATATGTCTTTGTTTTAAAGTATATTTGAGCAATAAAGGAGGTCATGATAAGAATACAGCTGACCATCCTTGTTGTTCTAACGTTTGGCTGGTATTTTTTGCCATGAAGCAGCCTTTTGAAAGATGATCACTGTACCTGAAATGCAGATAGTTATAAAAATGGCATTAATTTGCTTAGACCGGGAGATTTTCACAGGAGAGCAACTAGCAGAAAACATTATGAAAATGTCCAAGAGGACTGGTAATTGAGTTGATTAGTATGACCTTGGTTATGAAGGTAATAGAAGAGTGAATGGTGCTTAGACTGAGTTATAACCCTGCTACCTTGCTCGGAGATGTAGTGAGGTATGTAATTTGTTCAGGGTGAATCCAGCAGCCTGGCCTCTCCCTGACAGGGTAATACACTCTGCCTAGCAGAGCTTGGCCAGCCACTGCTCCTACCCCAGCAGAGTAAACAGAGCAGGGTCAGGCGAGGGATGATGAACTGTGTGCTTCCCTCAGCTCAGTATGGTAATTTTCTGCTGGCAGACACTTTCTGTAAAAGGTTTCTTCTAAAATTAGGAAAATTAAAAGCAATTCACAAAAACTTTAAGAATGGAAACTTTTCCGTTTCAGACCAGAGAATCTGCATCCCTTTGAATTAAACTCCACACAAAACCTATCATGATTTACCTACTTACCCAACCACATAGTTCTGGTGTTGCTTTTTAACTCATCATATTTCCACCCTGTGACAATTCCAGAAAGGCTTTAAAAAGTCTCAACGGTTTGTCTCACAGAATGGGACTTTATTTGTTCAGGAACTGATTCAGCTAAAGGCCTGAATGCACAAGTGCTGGGATTGCCTTTCTTGCACTAGATTAACTGTGATTATTTAAAGATATTTTACGCGGCCTCCCTTTACAGGGAAAAAAGGCATCCAAAGCAATTAAACAAATTAGACAAAGAAGGTGAGGAAATACAATCTTAAATGCTACAGTTTTCATTCTTGTCCCCACAGTAACCTGGATGAGACATAATAATCTAACAGGCATCTATAGAATAGGTGTTTTGAGAAAAGTAGTCACAGAAAGGAATCTTTAAATATTAAGCACCAAAATATATATATATTTTTTAAATCAAGGAATGGATCAAAAGCAAAGTCTTCAAAGTCAGCATAATTTAAATATTACCCCTTTCCCTCCATCACTGACGAGCTGTCTTGCTATTTTATTGCAAGTTTCACAAACGAATAACTAGCCAAGGTTCCCTAGAAGGAAAATGCCTACATAAAAGATTCAATTAAATTAAAATTACTCAGTTCAGTCTGTGGGTGTCCAACGCAAAGTCTGCTTTACTAAGAAACCAGGCATATATATTCAGCTAAAAATTGCCACACATTAGACATGTAATTTCAGGCCATATTTCCCCACAAAGTACAAATCAGCTCTCTTTTGGTTTCATAGCTATCAGGATGTCATCATATTCTTTTTCTGAGGAAATCTGAGAGGATGAAAGGAGGCGCTTAGGAAATAATTTTGCATTTTCTCTTAGAAATTAAAAATCTTACATTTCTTCTCATTTATTTAAGTACCACAGAGAAATGGGGTTAGAAATGGATTTAGAAAATAATCCAAGACATCTAAAGAAAACTGTAATCTCAATAACATTCCAACTATAATCATTTCAGGGGCAGAAGAGTAAAAGCAGTTTCTGTGTGTCCATGGATTTTAGAGACTTGCAAAACTACAAGGCTCTCTGAAATCAGGTGTTATATATTCGGCTCTCATTTCACAGAGCTAAAATCAAACTGAATATTTAATTCGAAGTATAAACTAATGACCTGATCCTGAATCATGTAGCATGAAGATAGATTACTGTTGACACACAGAGTCCCAGTGAAATCCCTGGGATATTGTCTGAGATGAACAGCCACCTGCCTGCGACACAAAGCTCAAAACAGCAACGCTGAAATGGAGTTTGGGATGTTAATTCACAGTTACCATCTTTAACACCACATTTTTAATATCATTCCTCCTGTTGTTTTGAAGGTCAGTGGATCCAGAGGAAATTTCCCACTCTCAGAGCAATGAGTATGGTATGAAAGTAATAACAGGCTTTCATTTTAAAGTTCTGCTGTTGAGGGTTTATACAGCAAAGTAAAACAAAAACAGCTCCAGCTAAGCCCTTAGCTGTTTGTAAAAGTTTGCAAGCTACAAGCAGGACAGATTTATTTGTGTTTTACCAGTACTGAGCTGACACTAATTATCCCACTGTGAACTTTGGATGAAATCCTCATCCCGCTGAACTGATGGGAGTTTTGCCACTGACTCCAGCCGCACCAGGACTTCACCCCCTGGCTTAGGCTCCGTGCCACAGCCTAATACTTTCTGCGTAATCAGGCCCATAAAGTTTATCTTGAAAGCCAAAAAATATTAGGTCAACTTACAATCACTCTGCCTTTTCCCTTTCTGGAAGGACAGCTTGTTTTAGTCATCGTCACCGTGTCCCTGCTGCCGATGGGAGCTGCTTATCCATCCTTGAGGGAGCTCTGCCGGAGCGAGCGGCCTCGCCTGGTGCAGGCAGCCAGCACTCATTTATTAGTATGCACTACCCAAATTCAAAGACTTTCCAAGGAAGTTTGACTGCAGCGGGAGCATTCTGATTTATGAAGCTTGGTTATCATTTTTAAACCACAGCCCTGTCCCCAGCCTGACTCGACTGACAATGACATATGCCCAACGTGTTTGTCAGGCCTCGCAGGCTGATTTCTCATCCCCACCACAGCTCTTCTCCATGCTGGGACCACTTACACCCCATTTCCCCCCAGGTGTGTCAACTGGGCACTCTGATACCCATCTGTAAATGGCTCCAGCTGGATTGGTGCAAAACCCTGCACAGCAGCAATTACTTAAAAAAAAAAAGAGAAAATTTTAAAAATCTGGTTTTACAAAACAAGCTCTGTGCAATTGCACCATGCACTGCAGCCACTACGGCAGAGTTAGAGATTTCCAGACAAACCAGGCTTGCAAAAAACCAGGAAAACAGAAATCTAACACCAGGCATGACTATATATGTGCCCTTGCAGGCCAGCATGGATATTTGTTTGTTGCTTCTAAACATGAACATTAAATGCTCCTTCTCCCTCTCTACCTGACCATCAAATTTTCAAAAACCACCTCAGAACATATTTAAACATGCCTCGTAATAGGAGAAAAATGTCATACAACCAACATATCTTTCCCATGTTCTGCATTACAAACATACAGCAAATGTAACCAGAGGAGGCAGAGGTGGGTACGGAGATCTAAGCAATGGAAACATGCCTGTCTGGAGTCCAAAGAATTACATTAAAGATGCTCAAGTGTCATTTTAAGAGTCTGAATCTTGACATCAAGCAAAGATGCTTTCATGGTCTTTCTTCAAGCAAGAAGGCAGAAACACAAGTAGGGATTCTCTTTTATGCTCAGCAAGATAAAAACTGAGTATAAACACCAAAGTATTTATTCTCACAGCAATCCCATGAAATGCACTGTTATTCCCATTTTACAGATGAGGAACTGAGTCACAGAGAGACCTTCTGGCTCATAGCTTAAAGGTGGTTTAAAAACTGAGCTGAGGACACTGTGTTCACATCCAGTGTTAGAGCCACAAAACCAGAATTTGTCCTTCATAGTAGGATTAGCTTTTCATTCAGTAACTATGAAGGTGCCAAAGGAATTCAGTAAATTCTTCTGTAAAAGCTACATGATATTAAGATGAAAGCCAGCAAACCTGAGTTCTAGTAATATATCTACTCAAGCAGGCTCCAAAGAAAATGTGGAAAATAGGTGTTTCATAGCTGAGGCAAGAAAGAGAAAAACAAAATGCCGTTGCAAATTATTTTGTTTGTGTGAGCAACATGCTTTTGCTGAAAGACTGGTGTGTGCAAAAAGGGTATATTTTTGGCATGTCAGCTTCAATTATCAGAAATCTAAGAGTGAAAAGCGACAGCCTTGTCCCAACAACCAACAACCTCCTCCAAAGGAGATGCCCATCAGCCGCAAGCCCTGCTCCCAGGGTGACCTTTCCTGCTTTCTGACTGGGCATGAGGGCACATAGCCATTTTATTTAAACTTCTTCAGGGAAAACTGCTTGTTAGATGTTGGTTTCCAGCAGCCACTGCCCTCTGAAAAGAATATTCATGGCTGGTGTTTCACTTGGAATGCTAACAGGATCAATTTGAACTCTCTACACTCTCTATCTCCGACTTGTTTCATACATATTCAAGGCCATTTACATCATTCTACAGAAAACTGTTTATGAGTGGGGATGCACATTGTATTGACTGTTGCTGGGTTAATTCCTAGCATGGAACTGGTCCTAGCAGGCGAGCTGGATCCCAAAAGAGGCAAGGCTGGAAAAAAATCACAGTGCCTGGAGCCAGACAAAGCAGTTTCAGCACAAGTTCCAACATTATCCCTAACAATTTTTGTCAGGCAGCTACTGAGAGCACTTCACAGCCTACTCACCTCCTTGCTGCTTTGTTTTCTCTATTTAAATAAAAATTACAGCCTCTCCTTTCACTCGCACGGCTAAAGGGCCCCGTAATCCAGTGTATCCTTGGCTCTGTCACTGTGCTTGCTGACCCTACAGTGAGCAGGCTCTGACCACCAAATGCGAGCAGAATAAATTATCGCTGACACTCCAATATTTAATTATGCAGCTGTCAGAGCGGCCCTTTCAAAATTCATTTTAATAAAGTGGGAACTTTTTCCTTTCAAGGTTAGAGTCAGGGGAGTCACCTTCTGTGTCAGGCTGAGGTCTCCACCATGAGCTTTGCATTCTTCCCTGAGAAGCCTGTCACTTGGCCTGATAGAAGGACCAGATAACAGCACCGATGTCTATTGGCCTCCCCCGCCCTGCCTGGATGAACATCCTTCATTTAAACCCACAATAATGAGGACCTCAAAGTCAGGCTGGCAGCCACAAGGGCAGCTCAGCAGGGGAAAAAAAAAAAAAATGGCTTCTTATTATAAAATTCACTCGATGTTATAGCTGCAATCTAAAAGCAATCATGTTCATCTCACCGTTTTAACTGGTTAACCAGAAATATTTAACATGTTAAAAAATGTGAATGGAAACCCAGTGGGTGATGCCCCAGTAGTCTGTATTTATCTGCACTGAACTCAGACAAGGAGAGTATTGCTTTATGTTTTTCTGCCAGAAAATTATCTAACCAGATCTTTTTACCAAATATTTAGAAAATAAAACCCTTTTTAAACACACAGTGTGTCATAGACAACGTCCACATACTGCAACCTGCAGAGTATGGATCAGAGGTGCTTTCTAAGATGCTCAGATGCTGTGCGTATTCACAGCTCTCTCACACACACACATACAGCACCTTCCCTCATGCTGAGGCTGGCCATAAGGAAACTTGCCTTCATGAAAACAAAGACTATTTTAAAGTATGTGGCTACCTCTCAATTAAATCTTCACGTCTGCAGATCCCCTCTTTAAAAACTTTTAACTTTTGTATTGTGCAGCTGTGAGAAAACAGATACAAGTTTGCCACGGACGGCCCAAAAATTTGTAAGCAAGACTGCGGTTGACCTAAATAAGCAGAAAAAGAAAAACAAGCAAAAAAATAACCTACACATATTCCAAATCTTCTTGTCTCTGTGTGACAACACTTCTAATTTCTAGGTAATGTTAATAACAACTTTGACTTACAAGCTCTATTCCTTCCCTGGCTTCCCATGGTGCCACACAAGCACTAGAGATTTGGCTACACAAGATTCTCCCCAGTATGATTATACATCTTCTGCAAATGGAGGAGTGAAAAACACATAAATTGCATGTGGTCTGGGAATTAAATCTCTCAGGGAAGCCCCACATCTCCCAGCTTAAATCAAAAGAAGACTTGCTAATGAGAAGTTAACGGGATACCACCCTACATCCCATAGGTGCTAAGTGACCTATCCCAAGACACAAAGTGTCCCAGGAAAAGAAATTAAAGCTTTAGTAAAAATGTTTTTTTTCACTTAATTTGATCCACAGTGAAGTCATAGCCAAGAGAGAACAATATGACTCTCTAGTACAAAGTGTTTTACTTTCTGGATTCATTAGCACTAATGAAGAGCAGGTGCAGGGTACCAGGGGAAATGCTGCGCAGAGCAGCTCTCCAGCACGTTCTCCTGCCCAAGTTGTGCCCCAACATTTGGTGTTTTGCTCCTTCCCTGCAAGGGGGTACACTTTGTATCTCCCAAATAATGGACAAATGAATCACTGTCCCCAAAGGCAGCAGAAAAAAAGTACATAGGGCTCTGAAAAAGGCCAAGAGTCCACTCAAGCTTCACAGTTTTCACAAACATGCTGGGTTGTACTACAGGACTTCATATTAAAAAAATCTCTGTCTCTATTAATAAGACAGTAAATATCTCACTCATTTTCTGTTTTCAGTGTGAGATCAGCACTTCCCACCAAAAATTAAACATTTCCTCCTGATTCACCTGTTTGTCTTACACACACCTAAATTTCCAACAGCATACATCAGGGTTACCCCATCCAGAATTAGGCACCTAAGAGACAACCTTTGAGTAACTGTGGTTGCTCTTGTCAGTGCTTTTGTCAGTGGGGTCAGCCAGTGCTTTCAGAGGCTGAGCTGGAAATTGAGTAGAACGACCCTGTGGTGGTAGCCACTGCACTGGGTTTGTGTACAGTGCCCAGGGTGACAATTTGTGTTTTAGAAGCTGTGATTAAGCTGTGTGGATCTGGGTTTGGACAGTTATTTATCAGCTGCACATGCAGTACAAAGCCAACAGGGCCTGGCTTCCAAGAGGTCTACACATGTTTCTGTACTATAAATAATAACTGACAGCCTTTTTTTACCACTTATGCTAAGATTATCTCCCGCTGCTTCCTGCTTTAGGTCCTCTTGCTTTATTTTTGGCTGTGTCATGTAACTGTGGTAGAGGCAAATATTTTGACACACTGCTGGCATTTTGATCTCAGCATGTACAAAGCTGAATGCATCTTCTCGTTGGCTTGGAGCTCACCACAGATGCTTACTATGCAGAGGACATGCTCCAGGATCTGAAATTAAACCCCTAATGCATAAAGAAAATGTATTTATATCCTATTATAAACCTGGGGAAATAAGTACCTTAAAACATCATTGCTCTCTATGTGTTTTAACTGGGCAGCTTCAGCTTCACACCAGCACAATCCACTTGCATGTTTCTGAGGAATACTTCCCACCTAGCAGCATGGTTCACCTCCTGGTGTCAATCCAAACAGATTTGCTGAATCCTACTTGTCACTAATTTTTGCAGTGGAAAAATAATTATAGAACAAAACATCAGGAAAAAAAATATAATCCTATCAACCTGGTGTGACATGCACACATAAACATGCCAAAAATCCCAGCTGAGCAACTCACAAAAATGAGCAATTGTTGAATGCACAGACCAGGAAAGGCTTCGATTCCCCTACAATAATAGGGAAAGTGCAAATAAATTCTGAGTCAATGAGACGGCTTACACTAACCTGGCATTGGGAGAATTTTCAGTCCACAAATTCCTTCACAACTGAGTAAATTTAAAGAAATAAAACTAGATTGAGCATTGCTTTAATACCTGCTGGTGTAGTTTCCCACACTGTTCACTGGCTTGTTAAATATGAAAAAGATTTGCCTTGCAAAGCCACAGTGAGAAACACAGTCACAGATGGGTTAATTGTTCGTTCCTCGGATCTTACCACTTTTATTTTGGTTTAAATATAACCTGTTATTATAACAAGAACACTCCCTGGCCTTGTGTACAAGACTCAAATATAATCAGCGATATCACACTGTCCCTTAATAGAAGGTGCAATATAAAAAAGATCATTTAAGATGCCAGTAGCTTCCCTCCTGACCCTGCCTGGCTGAGAGGCAAATTGCATTAGAAAATGACATGCCATTCATCTCACGAGTAGTTGCAGGAACATTTAGCTAATTAAATGATTAATAAATTTAACACTGCTTTATAATTTCATTTAGCCGTGTTGGAAATCAAACGGTGCGCTGCGTGTGCACCGAATGAGATTAGGTGGGAGTTGTGGGTTTCACCGGCTGCCCTGGTAATTGAGATTAGTCTATTACTACAGTGACCTTTTTAACTTTTATACTCTCTTGTTAAAGTGAAATAAAATTTTATTCACTTTTAAGGCATATTTACTTAGTAAAATTTACGTGAAATTAAAGAAATACCAAGCTAAGAAGCATTCATTCTCTTTTTGTTCTTTTAGCCTTATTTTGCACCCTTTTATGAATTCCTGCTTTAATTTGGCAGCTGAGTACCATCACAGCACACTCTGAAACAAACTCCCTTTATTACCAAACGCAAAAATAACACCCCCAAATGCTGCAAACTCAAATACATTCAGCATGATGAGGATGGGATTGGAGTAGGGGGGTTGGTGTGCACAAAAAAGCCATAACCTCAATATACCTATGTATTTGTACATGTTTACTGTAGCTTTATCTGGAAACTACCTCGGGAGTCGGAGTTCAATGGTGAATCTCTCTGTTCCAGCACAGTCAGCTGAACAATCAGGATGCTGTGGCTGTAGTCAGCTGTGAACAGGGGCTACATTTATGTTATACAAATCCCCCCACTTTCTGTTCATTTATCCTCACACACAACTTTAGACAAAATGACCCCATTTATCTGAAGCATCACAATTTGCTATGTAATTATCTATCTGTGTGATCAGTGCTTAGACTTAGCTTCTGAGGAGCAGGAGGGGACCCTGAGGGAAGTGACAGCTCTCTGGTCTCACCCAGCATATTGTCAGAGTTGGAGGTTGCTGCTGATGTGTGGCATGCCCCAATTTGGTACATGGCATGAAAGAAATATAAACAATTCACAATTTTATTGTGATTAATTCCTAAAATTTCTTTTCTGTATAACAATTATGGACACTGTGTCTTCAGGTAGCCAGCACAGGTCAGAGGGTTAATACTGAGGTAGTTCCAATAGCCAAATAAAATCAAAATCCCTGCAAGAAATAACCTTTGTCTATCCAGGCATGGCTTGCAGCTATCTTAATGTTAAAAGCATAAACATCTATCCACACAAAATTCATTCCAGCAGTACAAGAACTCATTTTATCAGTTCTTGGAAAACTTGTCAAGATTACTGACACTTAAGCCAACTCAGAACAAATTTTCAATCGATATGTCTAATGTTAGGAGGGATGTTTAATGTGTTTCCTTTTTGAACAGATGTGTGTTTATAATGTAGAAAATAAAGGAATTAAAATGAATATCATTACTGAAAACTGATTCCTCTCTGAATCCCACAGTACATCATTTCAGAAAGTATGTTTGAAAATAATTCAGAACAGGGTTGACTTTTTCCTTAAGTCCTGATCACTCAGTGAAGGGATAAAATACTTGATAGACTGTTCATACAATGTGGATATAAAATCCATGTTGGCTGAAGTGAAACAATGCACTGGAAATGGGATCTGACATCAGGAAGTCAGGGTTCTGCTCACTCACTCTGGTAAAACAAAATTCCAATACAGATGGGACCAACATGTGGGAGAAACAAACTATTATCAGCAAATGCATTAAATATAGCAGCCACAGCAACAATTTCATCTTGAAGGCAAAAAAACAGGCCAAACAAATTATAGGTGATAATTATAACAGCTATTTACTGTGGTAATTGGAAGGGAAAATTATTGCTGGATTTCCAAACCATATCACCACCACAGATGCAAAGAATCATCAACAGGATGCAGAGGAACATCAAGTGTCTTGATGTTTTGGAATAAATTCCATTAATTGGACTCAGTGGCTAAAATCCACCTGGCTCCTGAGGGACCCCACTTCCACCCAAAAAGGTGGAGCAATTTTCTGGCCCTCAGGGCAGCAAAAGCCATGCTCGTGGTCCTGAGGGACCAGTAATGTGGGGTAAGCATCAACTTCCCTGTTATCAGATGAGACTTATATAGGTGTCTATAACTCATCTTAATTCCTAGACTTCCTTTACCATCAGTGAAGAAAAAGGCACTTCCTAAGAATTCTTCATCTGACCTAAATTAGCCATTTACCCCAAGGTGAGATAAGCTGTGGTACAGAAATGCCACCATCTTTTCTCAGACTACAAGCAAAAGCAAAACCCAGTAATTTTACGAAAAAAGTCCTACCACTAAGATGCAATTCTTGACAAGTACTGAAAAGTAAAAGATGCACTCTGAGGCCTCCAGAACTAAGCTTTCTCTTGAACTCTGTGTAGGATGTAAAGCTGCTAAAATGTCCCCGTGACAAATGCATGATATTTAGTGTATTCACAGATTTAGCAACTATGACTTAGGAAGTCCCTCGAAAACTGGTTCTTATACTCCAGACTTTCCCAGCAATGGTCAGTTCTGGCATTTATTTTTATTTATTTTTCTTATGGGAGTGGTCACTGGCATTTGGATGGATACATTATTTTCGCCAGGGAAGATAATCTATGAAGCTGATGAGCTGATGACATGACATGGTGATATCTTACAAATGTCAGAGGGAATACTGTTTTCTCTAAAAACAATGATATATAGATAGCAGGAGCTCTGCCTCTAAAAAATGCAACTTGTACACTGGGCTTACTAAAGTGTTATGTGAAATTTACTTCTTGGAAACAGAGATTATTTATGCTGGCAACTGAAGGCAAGGCAGAATTTAAATAGCCATTATCCACTAACAACTGTGAAAAGCAGGAAAACCCATCCAATTTTTCCAGGAACTTATGTCTCCTAGTGTCTTCCTAAATCATAAATCATATTCCTTCAGATGAGATCCACTACAGATTTTATTAAAAGAGAGGTAACCCATAAGAAAAACCAACAAACAACCTGTTGCAAGAAATAGATAAGACTTAACAAAAAGTCTGGCAGAACTCCAATTAATAAGAAATTGGGTCTATGAAAAAAATTAGCAAGTTTAAGTAGATTGATTTATTTATTAACTTTTTCTTTTCATTTCTGGTAAAAAAGTTAGATCCTTTGAGGATATAACAGTACTAAATCTTCAGGAGTGAAAATAGTCATTATTAGAATAAGCACTGTGATCTTTTAAACATGAGTACTTTTGTCCACTTCTACTTATGCAGTGTCCACTTTTGCATCCAGTTAAGTTGGCATCCATATCCAGTTTTAACTTAAACACACCTCCAAGGCTACCCCTGTGAGCTCTAATAATGTGCACTGAAGTGGAACTATGGTCATTGTTTCTTATCGTTCGCACTGGGAAACCGTGTAAGGTCAAGCTTGTGTTTCAGTAAGTAGCCTTTGGTTTTAATTACCTCCTAGAAAAGGTGAAATCTGGGTTTCAGTAAAGGCAATACGAATTTGCTTGTGTGAAGCTATGATTTCACCCAAGAATGTGCAGCTGTGTAGGCCCCCACCTGTACATACAACCAAGGCTCTGCAGCCTAGGATTACATATTACTTATTGCCAAGTAGAAAATGGAGCCTTTAAAATATTCAAATGGGGTATGGAAAGGTCTACATATGAGCTGGATGGCAATCACCTTTCTTACAATCATTACATATCCAAAATGAGTATACCCTTTGTGATAAGAGTCTTTCATCACCAGGGGCAAGAATTTGGGGGTCAAAGTCATATCAGGTTCCCAGGACAAGATCAAAAGTATAAGTGGGAAACAATTTTCTTCTTCAAAATGTTAAAGCCACATTAATTCTCCACTGTCAGCAACACATCAATTGCTACAAAGGCTTCATGGCTGTAGGACAGCTTTGCACATCTCTTCTCTTGACTCCAGATGAGCCACCCAGTCCCATCACGTGCAGACTCTCTCAGGGCAGCAGCTGTGTTACTGAGACACATAAAAGAAAATAATCATCTCTTGTAGAGCTTTGGCTGGTGGAACTGATTCAGGACAACACCCAGAAAAAGCAACCAAACCCACACCAAGGTGGATTAACCTGACTTTAAACTCGCTTTGGTCTTCTGAATTGCATCTAAATTAGATATGTAGCGTTGCTGTCTAAATTATACAGTGTGAGTAACACCCTCAAGGAAGTTTTGATTATAGACCCTTGACTTGGAAAAATAGCTGTGTAAATTGTGTTGGAGTTTGGAAATGCTCTTCCCCAGTTACTAGCCAGGCCAGTGTTCCCTTCCCACAGACCCCACAACAACACTTTTCCTGTTTCCAAACAACATCATCTTCTAATTTAATTCCATGTTCTCGCACAAAATAACATGTATATGGAAGCAGAAAGGAGATTTTTGAAAAGTAATCCATGTATTCCTCCATCACCATTAGTATTTAACTGTCAGTGACAAAGCAGCTGTTATTTTTCACACTCAAAAAAGCTTGGTGATATCTCAGTTACCAAGAGGTGGCAAAGGAAAGTATTGTCAGCAGTTGGATTTAAAATCTTGAGCTTCATTTTTAATGATGATTTAGCAGCTCAGAGATGTCAGATTCATGATGAACATGACCTGACATTCTGGCTGTTGAATACAGGACATTTTTAGCGAAAGTCAATACAACAGACACAACTATGATAAGCAGAAAGCAGCCCTAAATATGGTCCTGAGTTAGTTGCTGGTGTCCACAGCAGACTGGCAGCTTTGCATGGCCGTCTGCTGTTGTCTCTGGACATTCCTGAAGTTCTAGGAGAAATCCATGTGTTGGCTGAACTGATTCTCATTCTATCGCAAGAGCAGTCTTGACATCCTGGCCCTACTGTACATGAAGACACATTGCAGGATATTTTTTACACACTGCTGTTTTTGTGTGTCCATAAAGTGAATGCCAGGGTCAGTCTATCCATGTAGGTCTCACTGCTACTTCCCCCTCCCCCAAAGGGTGCACTTGAATGCACCAGGAATGGCTGTCTCAGGAAAACTGTTGGATACATGGTATGAGCAATGCTATTTAAAGTAAAGAAACAAACCATATTTGGGGAACCTCAGAAAATCTCATAGCTCACAGTCATGTGAATTTAGCTGCCTTAATTTCTGAGGTCGTTTCATTTTAATTGGAATATTGATTCCAAAATTAATTTTTGTGCCATCGGTGTCAAATCCCTGCCTTGTAACCACTGGGATCAACCGAGCAAGCCTGATGCACTGAGCTCTGCCTGGACTGACCTTACCCCAGCCTGACAAATCTTCCAGGGTTATGACTCTACTCTCACTAACGGGCTCTAATCAAGGCTGCAACTGCTGGGAAGCCCCAACACAGTGGTCTGTGGCCAGCAGACCTGCATAAACCCACATTTCTACACTGGATGTCTCTACTGGCTCAAGCTCAGCCCGCCCCTTGCCTCAGTGTGTAACCTCGCTGCACCATTCAGAGGATGCAGATCCTCCCAGGAGATCTGCCACCACTGCTGGTTCCACACTCCTGGTTATGATGGATGATTTTCACTGCTAATGAGGAAGAGAAAGAGAAACGAAGTGTGTGTTGGTTCCCTTCCAAAAGCCTGTCCTGACTGACAGCTCAGCCTACCCAGTTGAAAAGAGGGCTGAACTGGAGATGGATTAGTGGTCACGTAGGCTCTCCAAATCACGGGTTTTCACAAAGCCTGACTCTGCCTCTAGATCCCTTTTAAGCATCAAACTGACTTTTTGGGGTTAGTTTTGCAGTTGAAAAGAAACTGTGTACAGGATGGTGTATTCACTTCATCAGTCACAGAAGTGGATCTGCAGGGCTCCCTCTGCTACCCCTGAATAAAGTGTCACCAGTATTAAGGAAGTCATTATAAGCAGAAGAGGAATAACCAAGGGTATGAATTTTGGTGGGTGTAAAGTCCAATCCTTCACACAAGATCTGCTCCTTAATACAGCTTTAGCATTGTTTAGTGTGATCCTCTGCAATTACTCAGAATTTCAACCATTTGACCTTACTACATTAAGCCTCTGTGTTTCCCAAATCCTGTTAATAAAAAGCAAATGGCCAGTCTCTTACTCCCTGGAACAAGCACAGGGCCACAGGAGGGATTGCAATGTGCAAGTCTTCAGTGAGCCAGTGGTGGTTTAGCAAGGCAGGACGGCAGGAGATGCTCTCCCTCGGCTCAGCGCAGGTGTAAAGTCTGCATGTGCAGTGCTGCCACTGTGGTGCAAACAGGCTGTGCATTGTACTCTGCTCATCCATCACCCGCTCTGTCAACACAGGTCAACTAATCCTGCTCTCCCTGACCTCTGACCAGCACGCTGAAGGGAGGCAACAAAAATTCAAATGCACTGCTGAGGGAGACAGAATTGTTAAAGCTGCCTTTTCTTCTCACCGAGACAGGGTAAAACAAACTTCTAAATGCTATTAGAGAGCAAACCTCCGTAAATGAGGAGAAGCTGCACTCTGAGTCTTCCCCTTTATGATTAATAAGTTGTCAGGTCCTTCAAGTGCTTTCCCATAATGTAGACATTTTATTGGGCTTTGCCCTTAAAGACTCCTGCCTTGATTCAGTCATTTTATCTCAAGATTTCATGGTTAAAAAAAAAAACAAACAACAAAGGCAAGCGGAGGCACAGCCCAAACAGACAAAAGGGGACTGCAGACACACTGGACCAAAGCTGCCAGCTCCACAGGGGGAGCTGATTCCTCCACTTGCTGAGGGCAAAACAAAAAATATTGATGCCTGAGTTAAAGGTGTAAGGGGTTAGGTAAGAAATACATGAAAGTTAAAGAAGACAGGTCAAACTCTCAGTCTTGGTCTTGTGTGCGGAGCAGGATTTTCAAACAGATCTGGCGGAAACTCAAAAGGAAGTTGGCCAAAACAGGCTTTTGTACCTATAATAACAGTACTCTTCAAAATAAAGTCATTGCTCCTCACTCAGAGAAGTTTCAGTACCAGAATGGCTAAGCTAAACACATTTTCATGCCTCAATATTTCTTATTTATCTTTAGAACAATGAACTCTCAATATTTTGAAAGGCTGAAGGGAAGAAATCACAAGAATCACAAACAAACAAAGAAAAGACTGTTTCTGCTTTAGCTGAAAAGGTAGTCACATGTATAATGTTTTTATTGAAAAACTAAACCAGGTATTTAGAGCAAAGTCAAAACACCTTCCCACTTCCTCCAGCTACTAACATAGTGGAAAAATATACACATTCACGCGTCTGTTTTTGCTTACAGGATTCATCGTCATTTCTGTAAACAGAGGTAAGATGTGGAAATTCCTTTGCATCAAAGAGAAACTGAGCACAATAAACACAGGATAAACACTGTGCATCACATATTACAGTGAGTGATGTGTTTGCAGGAATCACAGAATGGTTTGGGTTGCAAGGGACCGTAAAGATCATCTCATTCCATTCCCTCCCATGGCAGGGACAGCTTCCACTATCCCAGGCTGCTCCAAGCCTCGTCCAACCCGGCCTGGGACACTTCCAGGGATGGGGCAGCCACAGCTTCTCTGGACAACATGTGCCAGGGCCTCACCACCCTCCACCACTCACCAAGGAAGAATTTCTTTCTAATATCTAACATAAATTTACTCTCCTTTAGTTTAAAGCCATTCCCCCCTGTCTCCCCCAAAAGACTCATGGTAGTGATTGGTTGGAATGAAAAGGAGTAGTGTGATTTTACAGAATAAGTTCTTGGGCAGAAAAAATTGAACCCCAAATACAGGAGAAGGTAAATGGATGACCTGGTTTGGTGCAGCTGGTCCAATATGCTATTGCACTCTTGAAAACTGTTTTAAAAAGAAACTTCTTTTGGAAGCCCTACAATTTAGGTAATTCTATCTCTTAACAACTTTGCTTTTCAGCTTGTTAAGAGAAATTTGTTTCTCAAATGTAACTGGCAACTTGCTCACCCATGGAATGCAAATGTAAAAATTAAGGTGAAGCCAAAAGAGAATCTCCCAATACAAGAATGCAGCAAAATCTAAATTCAAAACTCAGATATTAAAGTCTAAACCATTTCGAACATTTCAAAATCTGAGACATTCCCACTCAACCATTTTCTCAGATTTGAGTTGTTGGTTGTATTAAGGGCAAAAAGGACTGTTCTCCTCACGAGCACACTTTTTAGGCCACCGATTTATATTGGAAAGCAGCCTCTAGACACAGCCACAAGTTGACAGCAAAATGGTAACTGTGCCTGTCACTCATACTAGATAGCAGAGACCCAGAAAATGTATGTTCCAACTGAATTTTTGACACTAATATGCGCAATTTTCTGATCTATCACATGATATTTCTCTAAGACACAGCTTTTGATATGAAAAACTGGTGGAAATGCAGTCCTTAGGCACCATTCTAGCTCGCATATGTGCACACAGCTTGCCACTGATTTCAACAGGAGTCACATTTAAACAAATTTAAACTAAATGTTCAGCTTCTGGTTGTTCCCAAGATAAACACGAGCAGGCCCCTGTGGTGTGATAGCCGTTAATGCAAATGCACAGCTTTGTTGATATGTAAAACCTTCTAAGAGCCAGAAGCTGGTTATTCTTAGTCATCAAGATGAGATTTGAATCTTTGGGATGTTTGCCTAACCCTGTAGGCTTAATCCATTCTGAGTTACAAATTACAATACACCAGCAGCCAGTTAGGATTGAATCTGGATCACTGCAATGTGGAAAGTTGCTGGCCAGATTACAGGCTGACCCTATATTTGAAAAATCATCAATAATATAATTACCAAAATGACTATCAGAATCCTGAATAGAAATAGTTAGATGGCCAAAAAGGCTTATATATGAAGGGTGAAAAGGCAGGAACTGATTAGCTTCATGCTAGAAAATTGAGTTCAAAGTCATGAGATGTGCTCAGGACTGGAGGGTTTTTATTGCCAAGGCAGGAACAAGCGAAGAGCTGCTGAATGCAGCTGATATTCCATTGATAGCTAAGTAGGAGACACCCTTATAAAGCTGCTGAAAAGAAGTTTAAATAGGTCTTCACAATTCAGGCTGAACAGCAATCTCATGTAGAAACAACTTCTAGTTCTCTGCAATGGCCCTTATTCAAAAGTTGATGGGCGGAGATTGTCTTCCACTTGCGTTTTCTTCTGTTGTTGTTTTTCGTAGGACACTTCCTGTTTAGGAAGTGAAATGATATTCAAAACTGGGGTTTTACTGTAAGTGATTTCAATAATGTACTTCTCCTCCTACCACAACCACAACCCCGGTCTCTGTCTCTCCAAAAACAATAATGAATGGTGAGTTCATGACACGTTACCTCATGATGCAACTTGTCAGCAAAAAGGAAGAGACAGGAAGGTTGGCTCAAGGCTATTATGGAGCTAAAGCTTGTTTGAGCATTTGTTTTATCACTTAAAACAACTATAAAATACTTGTGTTATGTATATTCACTTTTTTTCCTTTTCCCCCTGAGTCATTCTCACCCAAACAATGTAATTAGGAGCCTGAATTTGATCTAAGTGTCCCTTTCAGGTGAGCCCTGGCACTGCTATCATGAAGGTGAGCAGACACAGCCTGGGACTACTGGAATGCAACACAGCATTTGACAACATTTCTTGCATATTTCTGTACTTGTTCACCACTGTCTTCTTTTCACTCTGTAATTCAAATTATATTCCTAACTCATTTTAACTACACTAACATAAGCAGAATCCAAGAAGTGTTTTCTGTCCCTTGTAGATTTCTAACTGAAGGATCATAGTTGAGAAAGATGTGAGGGTTTTAATTTAACCCAAACTGAGTTCACTGTAAACAGAGCACGAAGATACAACAAATTATGAACTAAATTTCAATAACACAATTATAAGAAAATGTGGCAGAAAGGCTGCAAATCCACAAAGAGCTGTTGGCATGATCATTATAAAAAGGAAAGAAAAGCCAAGACAATGTAAATAAATGCGATGATCTACCTTCACATTATGGCTTTACTTTGGTGTTAAAGTCAGACCTCAGTACATACTGTAGTAACTTGGAAGAGTAACATTTTCTTACTTAGTGTAAATAATCATGTAAAATTCATAAAAGAAAGAAGAATTTGATAAGCCACCCATTCCAAGAAGCAAGGTACAGCTGGAAGTACCCATCACCTCAAGACAAACAGTGAGTAATAATCCCTGGTGGTTGTTAAGAGTCTCAAGGTAAATTTCTTAAGCAAAAGGACACAAACACTTCTGTCCTGGGGAAAGTCCAGCTCAGAAAACCCCCCTAGGTCTGGATGTTTCCACTGCACACGGTTCTGCTCCCACCACGTTTCAAAGGCTTGGGAGAGCTGTTATGCACTGTTAACTGACTCTTTTCAGGGTAAACGTGGATGTTTTTCATTGTTGGTGAGAGTGACTTTATCCCAGTGCATTCACAGGGGGTTTGGACTGTCATGGTGCTGACTCGATTTTACAGAGTCCAAGCTGAACCCAGTGGGGCTTTCTGGGGTTCGGCACCTCTGAATACAAAACCATTTAAGGGAACTTCTTGAAATAAAAAGGAAGATTTCTCTATTACAAAGTACAATTTAGTGAAATCAACCCCTTTTTTAATTGCAGTTTTAGAAAATATTAATTTTAATTTTGACTTGAATATTAATTTTCTGTAAGAAATATTGATTTTGTTACTGAGAAGGGGTATTACTTTACATAGCTTGGAGTGAAAATAAGGGTCTTTCAAAATTTTTCAATTTCAAGCTTTTAGATTTTTTTTTCTTCTGTTCTAGCCTTTTGACCTCTAATTATGATTTGGAAGAGAAGCTATTTTTTAAATGACCACATTACTTAAAGGACCTAATTTTTTTTTCCTGTCTTCTCTCAGTGTCTGTAAAATGCTTAGAGACTCTTCTGGAGAATTATAGCTGTATAAGTTTGCATAATTTTTATAAAGAAGTAAAAAAGAAGAATAAAAAGATACCATGTATTTTTAATCAAATTGCCTGGATTCTTTTTTTACATAACTTGCTGTCTTAGAACATGAAAATACAGGGGAACTGAATGATCAAGCAACTCCCCATTAAAAAAATGCAAATAACCCATTTTTAATTTAAAAGATAAGCTAATTAAAAATAATGGCTGTGGACAGTTCCTGACAAAGCAGTTCAAAAACAAGAACCATGTATTTCATGAGACTTTAGTGTTTTTTAATTAAGATGATTTTTTCATTTCCCCTCTTGGCCTGTGATAATAAAAAGCTGCAATTGGAAACCAAGCAGGCTTTTTTTTTCCCGTTGAGAAGTATAAAGAAGCAAGGCTGATGCTGACTGATGGGAAGCAAATAAAATCCCAGGCAGTTCCACTCAGCATTAAAAGCCAGCCACAAATTTTTAATTGGGGGAAGTAAAGAGGAAAACTCAGCTCATCACCCAGCAGTGAGACTGTCCACTGGCTTTATCTCCCTCCTGACTGTCGGGTGCTCCCCATTTCAGTGGCACTCACAGCTCTGCCTCTGCCAGAAACTTTTCCTTTGGCTCATCATTTGTTATTTGACCCTCTTGCCTTCTCTCCTATGTCATCTTCTGACTGCAGCTCCTCAGGAACAAAAGAGCTGTCACCAGCTGTGGTGCCAGCAGTGGTGATTTTTGATCAAAACATGGAAATACAGATAATTCTAACTTCTGTTAATGAATACATAAGGTTTTTTCATCCTGTCATTAGAGTGGACCTTCTTAATCTGCTTTACACCAGCACTAGCACAGGAGCTGGTAATCTGAGATTAACTAGAGCAGGGCTATGAGTGGGACAGCAAAGGAAAGACAAAAGGCACTTTGGCAGCCTCAAAATGACGATGTAGGAAGTAGATGTATAAACCTGGCTCTCACACCTCAATCAAGGAACAAGCAGTACTATGTGGGCATGGATTTGGCATTGGAAGAGTGATAGGATACCAGGGCATCCTGTCTTGTCCCACTAGCACTGCCAGTGTGGCAGCAAGGCTTGGCCTGACAGGACTCTGGTCCTCCACCAGACCAGGCTGCATCCAGCTGCTTGCAGCAGCATCCAGCTCTGCTGCTCACAAAACCCATTCTCAGAGTGGACATATCAACATGCCAGAGCCTTTCTGCACTACTCTGAAGACAAGAACAAGTGCAAACAGCCAGCTGAGGTGGATTTGCACCTATTTTCTTCCAGCAGAGTGGTGCAAAGCAGATCAGGTGCACTAATCTGCACCCTTGTGTCCTCACGCTGTTTTCAAAGACAGCAAGCAGGAACAGGAGACAGGAGTGACAGCAAACAGACATAAACTTAGGAACACAATATCCACCCAATCAGTGGAAGATTAGAAGAGGTACAAGACATTTCTTGGAAATGTTGTCGTAGTGGTCACACTCCTAACACAAGGAGGTCAAGGGGATGAGGGAGCCTGTGTGAGGCTGCAGGTCATCAGTGCAGGTTATGACCAGGAAAAGGCAGCAGAGCCATTAGGGAACACATGCAGAGACCCAAAAAGGCAAATGAACCCTCAGCCAGCAACTCCACATCCCTCCAACCTGAGGTATTTTGTGATTCAGTGATAATTTGTCTTTCCTGTGCATCTGCGCCGTCCACCAGCGCTGTTTTACAGCTGTTCAGACAATATTTTATTAACTGTAACACCACATTGAGAAGTCATTGCCTATTCCTAGTTCAGATCTACCCAAGACGTCTCCCACTCACAGCCACAGCGTAGAAATTCACTGAGTGAGAGAAAATCAGATCAATTGCCATCCACCCTCTTTGCCCTTCAAAGCACTAATTCATGTCCCTATTCATTTTGGGGCTTATAACCATGGGGTGAGAAAAATCCCCTCATGAGTTGGAAAGGTGGGGCTCAGGAGTAACCAGGAAACCTTTTGTAGGCTTGTAAAATGTGAGAGACATACCTTGCAGGTCACAGGTCACATGTTATGAATAGAGCCCACAGTCATTATGCAATCAAATTTTATAGACTTTAACTGACTCTTTGAAAGCAACCTAAGGCTTTTAAAATGTGAGGCATCCAAGAAAAACAATTCTGGAGTATCTGAAGATGCTTGTAGTGCTGCTAAGGAATTCATTCAAGTTGTGTTTCTTGCTGCAAAATTTATCAGGTTGAGAGAAATATGTGCCTTCAGTTTTCCAGCAGAATATTTCGCGGCACTCACACTTTTCCAACACTAATACAGAGCCCACAGAAACAGCCTGCCGAAACCATTTCCCCTTCTTGGAACGCAAGAAGAGCCGACTTATTTAAAGTTTATTTTTACCAATTTAATCTTCAAAACTTCGAAGTTTGTTTTCTGCTGTATTTTTAAAGGCAAAAACCCCAGTCTCTACAGGATTACAGCCAAAAATGTGCAACATTGAGGTACACCTGGAAGCCATTAAGACCTGAACTTCAAATCTTCTGGCAAGGAGGGGTGTGGAAATCTCCATTCTCCCCATTCTCAGTGTTGACACCCTGTTTCTATTAGGGTAACCTTGAGCCAGAGGTGTTCAAAATAAGAATTCAAACTGCAAACAAACACATTATAAAGAACTCTGCAGTACAGCTCCAGGGTAGGGTCAGAGGTCAGTTATGTCAGGCTGAGATAAAGACAGAAGCCTCATAAAGAATCAGAAAGTTCCCAAAGAACTGAAAGATTTCAGGTATGTTTAAGTATGCAGATATTTAGCTTTAAAACGCACAGGAATATTTTTCCTTTCCTTGATCATGTTTACTCAAAAATCTTTACTTGAAGTTGAAATAAAATCTATTATTTATTCCTCCACACTGTCATTCTCTTGAAACCTAGGCTCAAGTCCATGGCTTGTTTGGATTTCTTTTTTAAAAGCCAAAAATGCTACTATGATTTTGATTTAGAACTCCTTTTTACATACACACATATATATATATATATATATTTCCTGGTAAATTGTGACTTGATATAGATATGAGATGCCAGATTGTTGGAAGTAAAACAGAAATTGCACTGTGAACTGCCATACCAGCTGGTAACCACATTTTCTAGAAAATCTGTGGGCAGGCTGTCTTGAGAAAACAGAATGGGAGCTAAAATTGTTGCTATTTTTGTGCGATAAGTAGATAACTGAAAAGGCAAAACACAACAATTTCACCTCAGAAGTGTTAGTTTTCTAACTATTCTTTTTTTTTTTTTTCCTCTTTACATTGGCTTTGCCACAAAATGCTTTGTTCACCCTTTCTAGCTTACATACATAAGTCTATAAAATTTGCCTTTCTTATTCAGTGTATCTTGTTTCAAGCCAGGCATAGTACCCCCAACACTATGTAGTAAAGGAAAGAAAAGAAGAGATGGCTGCTGAGCTCAACTTCAGTACTTGCAAGACAGCAGCTTTTTTTGGAAATCATACTGCTTTTAACGAGAAGCACCACAGCACTGCTGCCACGTTTGACTAACGTGAGGTTTTCATATGAACAACTTGATTCCTTTTTTTAGCTTAAAATACTGATTTCTCCATTCACAGAGCAAGCAGCCTTTTGTTTCCTCTTAGAACAGGTCTGAATAGATCCCCAAAGGGCTGGTATGGTCCTGCCATAGCACGTGAAAAAATCCTCGACTATCTAAGCCGCAATTCATGCACATGCAACTAAACCCAACCATTTAACTGAGGTGGGAAACCATCCTTGTCACTGAGAGCAAAGAAAACTTTTGGAGAAGTTTGGAATATGAAACTGGTTGAAGGGCACCACACAATATCACACACAGGAAAACAAGGGTTGGTTCTGCATCCTCTTGTATTCACACCAGAGCTGTGAACAGTGTCACAAACACCCCAGCTTGTGGTTTTCCCCCACGGGAGGGTGGAGGGGCTTGTCTCCCCCTCCCTATGGGTAGAGCCCATCCATCCTCATTCTCCTCCCCAGGCTCCAACCTCTGCTCCGTGTGGTCCCAGCACTGCCAGAGAAGCACCCCCAAAACAGCAAATACGGGATAAAAAACAAGACTGGGCTCTAAGTATCTGTCTGGCCACTGCTGCCAGGACACTTCCAGCCAAATAGTTACAGATTTCTGGCACTCAGAGGCAGGTGGGGGAGACTGTGATAAACTTTGTTTGTCCAGGTGCAAAGCTAAATGTGGTTTTGCTGTTTTTCTTCAGAAAACACTGAGGAGGTCCCGTGGGCTCTCCCCTCTGCCTGGCTGCAGGGCTTTCATGGATCCTCACTGTCCCACCCATCACTGGGAGCTTTGCAGGGTTTAAGCTTGTTGGAGAAACACCTTTTTCAGTTTAAACAACATGAAGAAAAGGCTACATGAATCCCGTACCTTAATCCTGGTAACATGGAAGATTTGCTGGGAGTAATTCTTCCCCAGCAAAGCCAAATGGCTGAATGGGGTGAGAGAGGAAGATTTGCCTCTTAAGCATGATTTCATTATTATTATAACTTGAAGAACTGATCATTAAAGGCAGAAGTTTCAGGGCTAAGACCATATGCAGCCGCTGCTGGAAGCTCTGTGAAAAAGTGATAAAGGATGAACCAGAGCAGAACTCGTTGTAAGGCAAAGAGACAAATCAAGGTTGTGGCTGATATGGCTGTGCCCTGGAAGTGTAAATAAATGTGAAATGCAAAGGGATTTCATTCCTGAAGTCTTACAAAGACTCTGAGAATTAAGAGAGGAAGAGAACCTTTTCTTTGCTGCTTCACACACACACACACACACAAATGATCTGCCCTATGAAACTCCATTCATTTTTGCGAATTTTCCCTCTTTGCAGCACATAACCCTGTTGACACATAGCACCTTGTCTGGGCACCCAACACAAGTGCAAAGTATTGCAGAGAGAGGCGTTTCCTTCCCCTGCGTGCATGAGGAGTAGTGGGAACACAGAGCAAGAATGATTTGCAGAGGGGGCTGAGGTCTCTCCTAACACCCAAAGTGTGGCCAAAAAGAGCAAAGCCTCCTGTTTTGGTAGGAGGTGAAGCTCATGCTGAGGATAGGGAAACAAGGGCCAAATGACTGCTCTGGTGAGTTGTCATCTATTCTCACTTCTTGGAGCAGTGCAGTTTTTGTATTTGTCCCATCTTAAATTAGAATTTAGATTTTGAGGAAAGCTGCTGCTTCTGAGAACAGCCTGGGCACCCAGGCGTTTTACACTGGGTTAGCAAATAAAAGACACTTTAAAAGTAAAATTTTGAAGGACATCAGGAGCAAATCCCCTTGTGTTTAACACTGACCTCTGGGACAAGGAACACTGGAAACAACTGCACTAGTATTATCCAGTGGTCTTAAGGGGCTGAAAAGCATTTAAGCAAGTAACAGGCTCCTGCATTGACTCCTGCCTTCCCAAGCCTGATGTTGAACCAAACCTTTGTCAAAAGCCAGGCAAATATAAACTCACATCACTTCATCTTTAACTCCATATACTTAATTACACATAGAGTTAGTGAGCTAGTGTGTTTTAGTTAAATTATACTGACAGGCAAAACTCTCTGTAGCATTTAATACAATTGAGCAAATGTTTTCCCCCTGAAAGTGCCCTGGGAGGCAGAGTAGGTTAACTGAGTTACTTACAATGTGAAAAGCACATGTACCATGTCACCAAATATATTCTGAATTGCATAAAAGATGTGCCATGTTCTAACAGCTAACTCTTAAACTCTTGGAAATTAGAAACACCTGCCCAGTGTGCCTCAATGCTATATTTATTTGTCTGTGAATATTTATAAGCATTTAAACTACTAATGTTGTTGGCATTGTTAAATCTTGATTGTGAAGTTTGTAAATATTCAAAAGAAACAGATGTTTACTAATCCCATTTACCTTTAAGGGAAAAAATGTAAAACTAGAGCGAAAGCAGATTGTTAAACTGTTTTCCCAACAGAAAAAACCAAAATAAATTACTGCAATCTGAAGACTATAAAGAGTGACTTCAAAGGTCAAAGGATTAAAGACAGTCTAAACCATGAAATGCATTTTATTAAATTAATAAAACATATGATTTCGCTAACTTAATTACATGGACAAATTAGCTGGAAAGGAACTTCAGAGCTTGCCATCCCAGATTAGCACCGGCTGTGGCAAGGCTGCAGCAGCCCTGACCCGCTCCCTGGCAGTGCACACGGCTTTCTCCCTGCACGGAGCCTTTTCCAAGGGCAGCGTGCAGGGAAGAGCGAGGAGCTGAACGCCTGCCAGGGCTCTTCAGTGCCTTCAAAGAACTCGGGGCTGCTCCGGGACTGGAGCTCTGGAGCAGGCGCAGCCGGTGCCAAGGAGGCCTACACTTGGCTGTGCTGAGTAACCAAAACACTAATTCAGTTCTCTCTTCATCTGTTTTAAATCATGCTTTTAAGTGTATTTATGTGATAAAGAATTGAAGCTGTTTCTTTTGGCCATCTAAATAATTGGGACACTCTCCTTTTCAAATAGATTGACATTTAAGTACAACAAGCGCATTGAAAAGTGAATTTTGGCTCAGAGAGCCTTGAATTTGCTTAACTCTTTCAGAGCTTAATAGCAGCTTTTCTCAAAGGCAGGTTTCTCAAGGAAATATAAGCCTTACAGGGATCTATCCTGTTCCCACAGAAGTCAGAGAAAGTTTGACTTAAAATGATCTCAAAAAGAGCACTGTAGCATGGACTATTTTACTGAAGCAAAGTAACTATTTCTTCATAAAAGACTGCATTATTCCATTTATAAAGAAAGTGCACTCCCAAACCAAGCGACTGAAAAAGCTATCATTTCTTCAAACTACATCAGCAGGGATGGCAAAATCTAGGAGAAAAACTATGCCTTAACTGGGGTGGTGATGTCTCAGGAGACAGCAGTGGAGAAAAACGTGACAGTGCCATGTTTTGCAGGATGACTCTCATTAGCTGTATGAAAGCTCAGATCCATGTTCTCTTGGTTAATTCACCTGCACAGACAGAGCTGGAAGGAACAGTGCCTCTGCAGCTCCTTCTGCCGTGACATTACACGTGGCAAGGTTATCGTTTAATACACCCTCACTGCAGAATTGATCCATGCCCTTGGAGGAGGGGGTGGGGCTCTCCTTCCCAACACTTTACAATTTGCATGGACAACACCAGAAACAAATCCTTAAAATTTCTCAAGTAGAAAAACTCCACTATGCCCAGTGAAATGAGTTCAAATTATTTATCTTCCTCCCTAAGTTCAGCTCTCTACGGATGTGTGTTTTTCTAATCTATTTCCCCAATCTCTATTTTAGGATTTAAATACCAAAATCCAAAACAAACAAACAAACAAAAAAAGAAGTTGCTTTTGCAATTTTAACTTAATATTTGTTCACCAAACTATCACTGTCTTGTGACAGTGAAATAGCATTTCTCTTCAATAGCATCATGTGCTCACCCCATTAGTAAGTACCCCTCAGAATTCACTAAGTTTGTGATGAAGTGATGCGACATCCCTAAAAACTGAGGATTAGTGCTGTTTCCAATTGAGAGAATGTTTTGAAAGGTTCCCCTGATTGCTATTTCAGTCTGCATATAGATCCTCACACAAAATCACACTTATTTCTCTTTGTTTCTTTCTTTATTTTTTTTGTTCCCCAGATAACATTCTAATGTGTCATCAGCTTTGGCTAGGAAAGGAGATGTCCATGATTCCAACATTTTTAATTTTCAAGCTCATGTAGCCCAAATCATAAAGAGGAGGCTCTCTTGGGTCTGTGCAGCAGTGGCTGAATATGCAAACAGATCTGGAAGCAATTTCAGCCTGATTTATTTGGGTTAACCTTACAAAGAATTGGGAATTTTTTGTCTAAATAAAAGGAAAGCAGAAAAAAAAACAAAAAAAGATTAAAACCTTGAAAACCTTCACTTTTTAGACTGACAGTACAGTAGGTTTTCACTTATGGAGTGTCATCTGGCTCTATTTCACCCTGAGGAGTGGTTTGGGCCAGTGTGTCCTGAGCCAGGAAGACTCTTCCAGGGAAGTCACACCAGATCCTCTCCTGCCTACAGGGGGACCACAGCAGTGTGACAGGACAAAAGGGGACTCGCTTCTCAGCATGACACAGGTGTGCAGATCTCCCTCCACAGCATTCAACCCCACCTTTTCCTGTGCTTACCAACCCTGGCTTCTGTCTTTGAGCACCCCTGAGGCAGCACAAGCCCAGGCTCACACAGGTACCCACCAAAAAGGAGGGTTTGCTGCCCCACACCACAACACATAGCAATACCTACTTTTGCTAATGGTTGCCCTTAAGGGACTGAGAAGACCATATTAATAGTAATTCATGTTGGGATGCTCTGAATCAGCAGGACATAAGAAAATGAAAATAGCAGCAGCTTTGCATCATTACAACTCTCCCCATTGTGGATTTTCTGCTAGTGGCAATATCCCTGAGCTGGCGTAGACTAAAATATTCTCCTCTTAATACCCTTCTCCCTCTCTTCAACTCCTACACTCAAAGAAAGCTGAGTTTACTAAGTGGCACTACTTTCTTATTTTAATGAATGCATGCAAAGCATATTTATATGAGTACCAGAGCTCAGAGGTTTAACAACAAGCTTTCTCATTGTAGATCCCACACTCTACTCACTATTTGTGCAGCTTGTATTCAAGAGAACCTCATACTACAAGTGCAAGTCAGGACAACAGCAAAACAACAATCCCTTTATACTGCATTATACTGCATTAGTTCTACCAACAATCTTCTTGCCACTTCAGAAGGTTAAATTTTGGGATAACAGTCACTGCTAAAACACAAAATAGCACCAGTGCTTCACAACTGCAGGACCCTCACTCGCAGCCCTCTGGTGTAACACATGCCTCTGCAGGCCAGTGAGATGTCTAATCTTGTTTATCTGTGAATGCAGAACACCATTCCCCATCCAGCAGAGTCACTCTGACCTCTGTGTGGAACCTCAGTTCTCCCCATGCAGCATGACAATGCTGCTTTGTACAGCCCATGTAAGGCCATGGGAGTCAGGATTTACTGCTCCGGCAATTTAATAATAACCTTCATCCTTTCTGGCTTATCCAGTTCACATTTTTTTGTTCTAAAACAAAATATATATGAAATGCCAGAACTTTCTCATTGCTTCTTCTCTCTGTTAACTGATCCTCATTATCACTCACTTCTCAGAAATTTCTTTAGACAACAAACACAGGGAGGAAAACTCCAGACAAAAAAAATGCTTGTTCTGCTGACACAGTGAAGGATATAGCTTTAAAAGCTTTCACTAAACTGCCTTTTTGTGCACCATGCAAGAAAAACCAGCCATACTTAACATCCTAAATATTTCTTTGCCCATATTCAAATTACAGAAAGCAAAGGTTAAAAAACCTTCTAACACCCGAAAAAAGATATTAGAATAGTAATTTTCTAACCTTTATTGATTGCAGGTGAAGGCCTGATGGGCATTTAACAGGCATTTACAAATAGCTGAAGTAGTGGCCCTGAACTGCACAGGCCATAACATGGCAAAGATGGCAACATGCAAGAACAGAGTGAATATCACAGATCTGTTCCTGAAATGAGATGAAAACCTATGATCCAATTAAATCAATGGAAAACACAGCAGCTCGAGCATTCTAGGGCCCAAGCTGTAAATCTGAGCACACAATCACTTTTTTTTTTCTCTTTTTTTTCCCCTGGGGTATTACTTGTTTGCCCAGGAGCGGCACCTGTGGCACGGTGCGGGCACATCAGGGCAGCTCGGGTAGGCGCCTTGGCAAGCAGTGCTCAGCCTGGCCACGTTGGCTTTAGGGGGTTCTGGGAATGACTCCTTTCAGTTTCAGTCCCATGTGGTTTCACACCTCGACCCCACAAGTTCACTTTGAACTTCAGGTTCAAATGAATGCAAAAATCACAACAGTCAAAACCATTGCTTAATGTGGGAGAACTAAGCCTGACTATGTAACAGATGGTTTTAAACAAAAAATATAACTTAACTAAAAATATAAATTAATCTCATCTTTTCAGTTAATACCTTCTTATAGCCTGCCATGAAAACAGAACCTTGCTACTCCTCCCTTAGCTTCAATTTGACAGTCCCTTAATAGCATTCTGTTTTATCATGTGCTGGCTCCTAAGTGTAACCATTGAGTTTCCTATCATGGCTCTTCAAATGAGCTCAGGTAGGATGCACAACTTCAGTAAAATTGGTTTTTAATTACATAAAACTATAAATAGCATTCCTGCTCTGGACTTGCAGGCAAATCTAAATCAACATTATGCTAGGTCAGTCCTTATATTGCATATCTGTAACTGTGAGACAGGAGGAGGAATTACATTTATAAGTAATTAACCAGTTTAATGAACATCAGCCAAGGGAAAGAACTCAAGTTTAAATTCAAGTCTATGCTTGGCTCCTAATGCCAGAAGAAGCTGTGTACATTTGGTTTTCCCAGCAAAGCACACAGGCAATGACTGATAACAGCCATTTATTCTATCTCAGCTTGCTACGCAAGTATTTGCCTAGGACTTAACCCTATTGAATTCCAAGTAGTTTTAGAGTTTTACTGTAGGGAAGTTTTAACCTCTCTCACAGTCAGTCCTATTCCAGCACTCTTAATGCTGCTTTGATAACAGCAAAGCTTGTTTCGTGTAGTTCAGAATAACAAAGCACTTCAGCAAGCTGTGAGCGAATGCAGCTCTAACCAGCTCTAACCAGAGCCTGGTATCTTGCATACTTGTATTTCCACATCTGATCAACACATTCGGCTCGGGGACTGCATGAAAAAAGATCAGTCACTTGAATATATAAAATGCCACAGGATGTGTAACCAGTCATCTTCAGGCAAAAAATAAAAAATTCTGTTCACAAAACAAACTCCTGAACCAAAAAAGCAAGGCAGGCAGCTACATCTTTCCTAAACTGTGAAACTGACTTCTGAAGAATCACGACCTCCTCCTGTATATAGTTGCCATTGGAGAATTTGTTCCAGCCTTTGCATTCAATGTACACTTGCCACATATTGATTTTTTTTTTCCTTCAAAGCTAATCTTTTGACTTTCCAACTGCAAAGAAGAAATATTGTCAGACTGATTATGAGGAAGCTCACTAACAGTTCACGCATTTGATGCTCTGGCTATAATGTTGTACAAATCTAATGTCATAAGTCCTGGATCATGTACAAATATAGAAAACAGCATCAAAGATGTAGCTTTTCCCTGGGTATTGGTCCTTCAGCTTGCAGAAGACTCATTCATTTCAAAACATGCTGGAATAACCGACTGGCTGCACTGTAACCCATAAATACCCTTATATACAAGCCTTTGTATGACATTATTAAATGTCTTGAAACATTTTAAAACTTTATTATGACGTCTGACATCAACAAGGCAATTAGTGAGACCTGAGACTGTGTACTGGTCAGACACAACTGACACCAGAAGCACTTTGCAAAAGTCAATGGTTGTCTTGGGTTTACAGGCCAAGGGTAAGTGTATGTCCACAGACATACTTTTTCATTTTTATAACTATAGCTAAGGCTTTAAAGAGAGGCCCAGATTCCCCAAATCAACTTATATCACTGCTTTCTGATATAAATAACAAGGGAGAGAAAGAATGGAGACAGAATCATGGAATGGTTTGGGTTGGAATGGACCTTAAAGATCATCTTGTTCCAAAGCAGGAGTGTCACTCACCAGATCAGGTGGCTCATGGCCCCATCCAACCTTGACCACTGAAATTATCAGATCTGACAATAATATGAGTAGAGGAGTGAGCTCTTCCCCAAACTAGCAAAAGTCTAATAAAGAACAAGCATATAATTGTATTTTAATAAGACCTATCTCCAAAGATATCAAAAACCAGTTGGAAAGTACCAAATATGTCCCAGATTGCCGTGAAAAGTGCCAGGTGCCATGGAGAGGACAGCCAGTACTACAACTTCTACCCAGAACAGCAGAGTCATTGCTGAAGGTACAGTGACAGACCCCTCCCATCCAGCCAGGCTGTAACAGACATTTCAGAGCTGATATCCACAAAAAGGCAGGAGGGAGGATTTCATACATGTCTTATTGAACACAAGCAGGCAGAAACAGGCATTTCCCAGACCTTTCAGAATGTACAGGAGCTATCTGTAATCAGTGCTGCCGCCACATGCAGCTGAGCTGGCTTTTGGTGGATGACATATGTTCCCAATTTGTTTCCTGCATAACCAGAAGGTGTGTTTACTGCTACGAAATCAAGTTAGCATTTACAAAGCATAATTATCTTTAAAAAAATGACTCTGCCATAACTTTCAACAAACTCAGAATGGACTGGAAAAGAAACAAGGACTGCTGTAGCTTATTACAGTTAACATTTTATTGAGCAGGTGGAAACAGAAGTCAGCTGTCTGTTCTTAGTTTCTTTCCTTTCTGACCTCTCCTGGGAAGGGATGTATTCTAACAACTGAGTAACAGACTTATTCTGATATTTTGGGGGTTTTTGTTTCTGGTATAATTCTGATTAAAGGTTTTGATTCACAATAGTCAAGAGCAAAACCAGAAACACAGGTGTCCTACAGGCTGCAAAACTGCCCTACTTAGTTTTCTAGCCAAAGTTTATAAAATCAAGCTGAGACTGAAGCGTATCATAACTGCAAGACATTAAATGTGAAATTAAGTGACAGACAAGTAATCTAACAAGACAATCTCAGCTACAAGAGTTTATTCACCTCTGCTTTTCAGAGCCACATCTCCCTATAATTTATGGCATACATATTTTCACAATTTGATGCAACATTTACATTAGTTTAATCAAACACTTTCAGAGTGCTTGGTTCATTACTTGTGTGGTACTATATCAATTGCACTTTACTTACTTCCCTAATCAAAGAGTATCTGAATTCTTTGGACTGGACAAATGGATATAGATTTTACAGGAACCCAACAAACTAAATGCATATGCATTATTTTAACCCTGAAGCATTTATATTGCCTCATAGCTCTGATTTCTAATCCAACTGGCTAATATTATTCACTGAAAAATCATAGTACAGTAATTTAAAGGGATAATAAACACATAACACAATAAACAGTAACATTCTAAGCTCTTGCCATGCCCATAAAGCTGTGATTCAGTCAAGTTCAAGCATGGGTATGGAAGTAAGCCATCCCCAGTCATCAAAATGAAAAAAATCCTATCAAGACCCATTGATTTCTGTGGGATTTAAATACAAGTTTAGGTTCTGGATGGATTAAAGGTAAGCACACTCCTGAACCCAAGCCCAAGGACATATACATTAAATGATGCCAAATCTCCAATGTCACTTCAACTATTTAAAGTTCTTTCAGTGAAATCTTGTCATTTCCCTTTGCACAAATCCTTTGTGCCCATCACCCACGGCAAAGGGTGGCAGATCATGTTATTGCTTCACTTCTGCTCCAGACTTTCCTAGTGCTTTATCTTGTCAATAGCCTATAGTTATATATCACAACTTTCATTTTATGTTTTATTACCTTACCTAACAAGTACTGCAGGATCAGAAAACCTTTACAACTGCCATTAAGTTTGTCTAGACAGAAGGGTTTTTTTCCTTAATTCTTTTCATTGCAGAATATCCTTTATTTTCCTGTAATGACATCAGTTCACTTTAGAAGGACACTCATGCACACAGGGGTTGACACATATCATACAGAAACTATTGGAGAAATTCTTGCTGACTGAGGCACATTTAGATACAGTTGTAAGACATGAAAACACACTTCTTAAAATATTTTTCCCCCTTCTTTCTTATATTCAGTGATAATGTCTGGAGTACTGCAGATAGCTAAACCAGAGTCTGCTCTGTATCCTAAATCCAAGCTCAGAACTTGCTGTGCACCAAGCAGGAGACACCAGAAGTGAGACAGGCAGGGGTGTTGTCCTTTGAACCACAAGCCCTTTCCAAATCTGCCGTGTGGGAGAACTGTGTGACAACATCCATCAGACTAACGCCAAAAGGATTTCCCAAGATGGGCTCTGTACAACTGTTTAAGCAATTACTAGTACTTTGTACCCAAATCTAAAAAAAATTAAACATTTTCAGGACACTTCTGGTTCACACACCCAACTGGTCGTTCTTATGAAGCTCTAATAAGGGGAAAGGCAGCAGAAATTCAAACTATTTAACCATATATTTTAGCTTCAGAATGTTTTGCACTTTTAGCATTTTTTAAAACATGCGTAGCCCTGTGTCAGAGCTATTTTTCACATACACCAGCAAATATGTTTTAGAAGAAAACACAAGAAACAGGGGGTGGGAGGAGGCTGGGCAGATTTTACTCCAATATTAAATATTAGTATTAGTTAATGAATTACTGAAAATCAATATCAAATAAAAATAGTATTTGTTTTGTAGCTCCAAGTGGCACCTTTTATCTTAATACTGCAGTTTTATGTGTCATTTAGAAGCTTTGCTGTTTCAATAGCAAAGCTAAAGAGGTTAATTCCTCTTTAACAAGGGGCTCTCCCCCTTTTTCCCTCCCCCTCCCTCTCCTTTTTGGCTCGGCCTAAATTTCTAACACTACCTTATGAAATGTAGTATACAGCTTTTAATTGTGCCCAGAGGCAGTACAACTTCAGAGAGGGTTTGGAGCAACTGGCAGAGGATTTGCGGAACAGCTGTGTTCCGGGAACATGTGCAGCAGCCCCGTCAGCACCTGCACCCGCTCCGCGCTCCCGCCCCTGCTCCCCGCACGCTCCACATCTGGGATTAATCACCCCTTTTAAAGGAATTAATACTCTTAACGTTTTTATTTTATTATACCTGTAGGAACATGATGCTATATTAAAATCTGCAGCTTATAAGTAGTATTTTGTTCAAGCCAGAGTTACTGGGGGGAATAAAACCTCCCCGCGCTTTGCCAAGAATGAATTGTTTTAATATCCCAACATTCAATATTATTTATTATTAAAGTCGAGCACTGCTTTGGTGAGTAACTGGCTTTCTCAAGCTTTAACCTACTTTTCCCCACTGAACTCTACCTTACAATTCCAACATTTGCTGAAAATAAGCCCCCGTACTTCCTCCCCACATCACCATTTTCTCAGTGTACACTATTCATGCTGGAAGATTTAAAAAAAAAAAAAAAGTCCTTTAAAAACGTGATATTATTTAAATGTCATTCAATTCCAACAGCAGTATTTGCTTACAGAGTTCAGACAGCACAGAACTCTATTCATGCATGAGTTATACCACATTAACCATTTACGATAGATTTTCATGTTAATTCTACAGGGGAGGAATCATATTAGATTTGCCCATTTTGTGTAACTTATAATGGAATTCAGCAACATGAATCCTGCTCATTATAATGGTGGGGACTAGAGAGGAAAGCTGAAAAGAAGAGGAGGGAAATCAGCTCTGGTATTAATTCACTAAAACACAGACATTTCCCAAAAGTCAGACACCTGAATGAACACTCCTGAGGTAAAGCCACAAAGACCTGCCACTATTGCTGGCACTTTGGACTGCACTAGAATTCAGTTTTAAGAGTGTCTCTGAATCAACAATTTATCCCAAAATCTGATGGACCAACCCATAAGCAATAGAAAAATACACTGCTGATGCTTTCTGCATTATTCTATAGAGTCAAAAAGACATAGTACTAAACCTTGGTTAGAGACATGGTGAGTAGGACAGGTTTTTGTCTTGTAATATACCATTCATCCAAGAATTGGAACAGAAATATTTATCCCTCCAAGCCTTTAGGTAAATACCATCCCAGATTTCTCAGTGCACATTTACTTAATTTGAAAACTTAGTCTGAAAATCAAGCAAATAAGTACAGCATCCAAAACTGGTGCATGTTGCCTTTGGAACAGTTTTCCCAGTGATATCTAAAACACAGTCCTTTTGTATTTCACAATTCAGTTGCTTTACCTTGTTCCACTGAGCTGGAATTGCTCAGCAGCACAATGGCTCTTAAGCCAAAGCCATATTGGTCACAGCCACTCTCGGGCTAATTTTTCTTGTAACTGTGAACCTCAGCAGCCTCCTGGTCCCATTTATCTGTGTTGGGTACCTTCCTCCTGATGCAGACAGACTGCAGCACAAGACTAATTGCATTTTTGGCTTCCAGTGCTCAATATCTTTACCACCTTTGCTCAGTTGTTCGTCCAAGCAGATTTTTCTATTTCTGTCATAAGTGCACAATATATTTGTAGTGACTGTAGCCTAAAAAACCTAAGTACTTAATTGAATACATTAAATTAAATACCCATTTTGAGAATTACCATACTCTGCCTGAATATTATGCACATTGCACATTTTAACAGGGAAGAGGGGAAAAAGGCAAATCTTATTGCTCCAGCCCATGCTGGCAGAGCAGCCTTCCTGACTCACCAAATTTCTCACTCCCCCTCACCTCAGGAACAGCCCCCAGGAAAAATCCACTCAACTGCTCAGGATCCCACAGCAGCTTTTGTTGGGACTTATCCCTTTTAACAAAGGTGTTGAATATATGTTTTTAAATTTAATTGTTATTTTTTCACTATCCTAAAATGGTTTTATTGCGAGGGCATGACAGATGTGTGTTAATTTGAGCCTTAGTTAGCTCCTGTCACCCTGATTTTAATGGAGCTGAACAAGTTCATACGCCACTATCTAACTCACTGAGAAATCATAATCAGGCTGATTTATGCAATGGGCAAACCCACACCTCACACTGAACCTGCAGCACAGGCTTAGCAAAAAAGGAAACAAATGCAGGTATTGCTGCCCACACAAGCCAAGCTAGTGGAGAAAAAAAGGAGACTCAATTAAATCAGTAAAGCAAATGCACAGTTGCATAATTTTGGTTTTGGAGCCAAAGGACACTGCTTGTCCTAAGAGGTAATTCCCTCTCTGTTAGCAGGAAACCAAAACTGATGGGCAGAGGTTGGGACTAGCTGAGTATAATTTAAGTACTGATGCCTGGGGACAAGGGGTGAACAGATGCACAAACACAGCATTCCTCTTTTCCCCAAACTCTTATGAGGTATAATGGGTAGGTGTGGTTGGTTGGTATTTTTCTTTAAACACTTTCCTTGGGATGCAGAGGGAGGGAGTTGGCCCTGCTCTGAGCAGGAGGGGGGACGAGGTGACCTCCAGAGGTCCCCTCCAGTCTAAATTTTTCTATGACTCTAATCAAAACCCTCAAGAGATGCTGAATCTGGCAATGCCAAACATACCCAGGAAATGTAAAATTAGAACTGATTACCAAGACGTTTGTAAACCAGAAGCCTCTGATGCCATTATAGGGTCATCTAATACTTGGACAGAAGCCTTTGCTGCCTGAAAAATGTTGGATGAAGCAGACTAATTGCAAAACACTATTTGCTGCGCTGCCAGCTTTTCCCTATGGAAAATAAAATTGCAGAGATCTTGGGAACTGGTAAATTTGCCAAGCTGGAAGTCAGGTTATGAATTTAGAAAACTTTTTTTTTTTTTTTTTTTCAGATATCAGTAATTAGATGGAAAATTGAGAAGTAATTAGATGGTAAGTTGAGAACTAAAACTATATCTCAGAACTCTAGGAACAGATTACAAGAGAAGCAATGTTTTCAAAAGTACTAAAGTAGGAGCCTATATCTTGCTACTAAAAATAAGGACCCTGGTCCTCAAGGCATTAAAATAGCTCTGCACTAGAAATTTATGTCAGTGTAACAAAATTGTCTTTGGACATCATTCTTTCAACATATCTCTGCAATTAAAAATCCCAATATGTATAAACATCCCGGGGAAAAATGCTTGTATGAGTTAAGGAACTCCTTGGAGTTCTTTTTTTTATCATTAGACACTGTATCTAAAGCAAAAGTGCCAGACCCATAAATCACTGCAGCAGAACAGCCTAATATTTAGTCTAAGTAACACTTGAAAATAAGTTGGTTTTGTGCTTTAAGATATTTTACCAAAGAGCATGATGAATGCAAATTGCTTAATAAAAGGCTTTTAAAAACCCAAGAAGATCCAGGAATACACATATTATTTGCTTCCCTCCAGGGAAGATCCAACAGGACCAAGTGAGCTACACAACACCTAAGAGAAGTCAAAGATTTTAAAAGGCCAAACCACAATTTCTCCATGGTTTCCAGTCTAATCTCCAAGGCGTTTATTACATTTTTTACTACTTAAAAGTCACAGCAATTTTATTAATAGCCCAGCAGCCTCCATTTTCTATTTGGCAGAAGATAGAGTCACTCTTGATGGGAAAACACACTTATTCTGGGACTAGTCATGGTCAAATTTACTCAGTCTTAATGAAGACGCTGCTTCAAGACAGGGATTTATGGAAATAACAAAAGTAAAAAAAGGCTGGAAAAGACTGACAGTGCGAAGATTTAACTTCTGGTTTAAAATCAGTGGCAGAGCCCCGAGTTATTCATTTTTCAACACCTTTGCAGCAAGTCCTCGTTGCACACTGCCAGTGGGATCACCCAAAAGCCGTGTGCCTGCACTGGATGGGGCAGGCACAGCAGCATGGAGAGCAGTGAGCTGTGAGGAGCCTGAGTTCAGTCCTGACTCAGGTGTTTCTCTCTGTATCCTAAAGGGAAGATGCTGATTCATCATCATTTTCCCCTTATACAAAAAATGTTATTTATCCAATCTGAGGTATTTGTCAGTGTTTTAGATTCCACTTACTTTGCCTGACCTTGTAATTACAGAAAGTACAGATGCTGTTGATGATTAAGACACATTTTGTGTGATGCTCACGTTCCTGGATGTCTGGTAATGTGTGGTCCAGAACCATCTTGTAACTCCCTGATTTTCTCACTCTACAAAAATAATTTTACAAACACTCACCCTCTTCATGATTGTCACAATTTCTGCCAGAGAGAGCCCAGGGCTGGTAAAGTGCCAAGCAGGGCTTAAACATACTCAAGAGCTTCAAAGAGAAATGCACACAATGCTATTGATGTCAGCCTCTCAGTTTAATACATGCTTAAATTCACAGCATTAAAAATAACCAATCAAGGGGTTTTCTTTGCCATCGCCACTCTCAAAGTGAGCCTGAAATCTGTGTTAAAAAAGAACACTACAACTATTGCTTCTGCAGGGTGTTCAGTACCCTCAAACTCTCAACATGATTTTCATTAGAGGGCAAAATGTTTGGAAAATTGTTATATGAATAAATCTGAAGATGAATAATGAAAGTGAAACTTTCCATGAAATGCCCCAGTGTTCATTTTATTTAACATTCTCCATTGGTGAAAATAAATTAAGAATGAACAAGACTTGTTTATGCCTGCCTTACACCATTCTCTGTGTTTTAATAGCAACTGCATATTAATTTATCAGGATCCCATAAATTATAATTAGCCAGGAGGATTAACAACATAAATCCTTGAATTTAAAACCAACCTGCCCTGCTCTCTCTTCCCTTAGCCCTAAAGTGAAAAAGAGCCATAAAACCCATCACCGCTGTTTGATCCATTAAACTCATGAGACACTCTTATTTCAGCTGAGCTACTGGAGGTAGAGGCTTTGCAAAATCTGTTTTAAAGTTACAGCAGCCTTCCTGGAAGTGAGAGACAGCGTGCACAGGAAAGGCCCAGCCTGAACATGGGAAGATGACTCTTGCTTTTTCCACTGCATCACCAGCTGACATCAGGGAGGCTTCTCAGTATGCAGGAAACGGGCAAAAGATCTTACTAGTAAAATAAGTGAAACATAGAGGTATCACTTCCTAAGCACACCTTTGGCAAGATAAAAGGAAAATCTAACTGAGGTGGCTACATAATTTACTGGACTGGGTAGCAGGAAGGATGTGCTGCAGGTGGAGCAGATGCTCTGGGATCAGGAAGTCCCCCTTTCACAACAGCTTTAATATCCTTAAGCATCAGCTGAGGGCAAAACAAGTAACATCCCCACAGAGCTGTAAATCAGCCAGGGTGTTGTACTGGTACTCATTATCCCAAACAACTTAAGGTGCTTTGGCAGAAATGCACAACCCACTTGTACATGTAATCAGGAACTTCCTCACAAATACCAACTTGAAAACCCACTTCCTTCCCCCTCACTCCTGAAAGATTTGCATGATAGATGTGAAACACTGAAAACTGAAACCCATCAGTCCCACCTGAACACTCAGGGAGAGAGGACGGTGCTGCTCAGCTGCAGCTGGGAGAACGAATGAGCCCACACCAATGCACATCTTGTCTTCCAAAAGGACATTTTAAATTGAAATATCTGCTAGTTCAATATATTAGATAAACAGCAAAAAGAGAAATTTCTGCCAGGGCTTATTTTTGGTACCAGACTGTTCTGCAAGGGTCAGATCACCATGGGAGCTACCTGAAGAAAATCTTTAACAGGTGTAGAAATTTATATTAAGTGCTCAGGGGTTTTTTTATTTATTGCTTGAAGGAGTTTAGGCGACTTTGAAGACACCAATCCCTTATTGTCATTATAGCAGTGCTGCACACAGGGAGCAGGGATTATGGAGCAGAGCCAAAGCCACGTGGCTGCACCTACAGCACACACAGGAGCTGTACTGCCTGTCCAAAGAGCCTGCAGCCATCAGGTCACCCCCACGGTGCAATAAGCACATTTCAAAACCCGGAAAGCAGTGTTGTCTAAGGCAGAAAAATACTAAATACAAGCCTACACATTTTGGTGAGGCCCTGGCACAGGTTGCCCAGAGAAGCAGTGAATGCCCCATCCCTGGACGCGTTCAACACGAGGCTGGATGGAAATCTGAGCAACCTGGTCCAGTGAAAGATGTCCCTGCCCATGGCAGAGGGGTGAAACAAGGTAATCTTTAAAGTTCCTTCCAACCCAAACCATTCTATGACTCTATGAGCTGAAACACAAAAACCCCACGGGAGGAACTGTCAGTTTGCTCCCCTCTACCCAAGCAAGAACATTACAAAAAGACTTTTCTTGAATGGTCACCAGACAAGAGGACATCTCCTGATACATCCACAATCTGCTACCCTTCCTAATCTCAGGAACCTGTGAGGGACATTTATGTGGCATCTAGGCTTTGGTTGGCCAAATTCCCAGATGGTCAATGGAAACAGCCCTTCTCCCTCCCTGACAGCTGGAGCTGATGTCCACCACACTTGTCTTCCCAGCCTCAGAAACCAACAGAAAAAAAGAGTCACTGAGAAAACAGTGAGTAGAGAGGATTTGCAGTGGGGACCTATGACAGCCCATGTCTCTGAGAGGTGGCTTTAGGGATGACTAAGGGTGGTAAGCCTCAAAGCCAGAGCCTGGCTCTGCTCAGCAGCCCCAGTGTGAACAGGTTACCCCTCCAGTTTTACTCTGTTCACACCACACAGATCTCCCAAGCTGTGGGAAACCTGTGACCTGAACCTGCAGAACAAATCTCTCACAATACTGTTGACTGAGACTATTTTTTCCTCCTCATGATTAATGTTTCAGGGTCTGACAAAATACAGGGGCAGCATTTTTTGAGCTTGATACCAGTTATCCAGGGGAAGGCTGCAGCAGGCACACACGCAGTAGGAGCAGATAAGGGGGCTCAGATCAGCATGTGATATACCTGCATGCACCAGATGAGCTGAACATGACACGGAGTACTTCTGCTCACTTCACACAGCTGATATTTATCACAGCTCCTTTCAAATGCTTATCTCCATCCTTTGGAGCTCACTTATAGCATGAACAAGGTGAACTCCCAGGTGGAACGAGGGCCCAGACGTGTAAGGGGAGGTTTCCATTCAGTAAAACCAGGACATCACCTGGTTTAGAGAGATAGGGGATACACAGCTCAGCAAAACGTGTTTCTGCAGGACTCATATGTGCAAGTAGTATAAATGCACTTAGTATGAGATACAAAAACAAAGGAAAACAACAAACCCTTTTCTTTATGCATACACACATATATATACAAATATATATGTGCATATATATCTCTTTGTATATATGTATATATACACATACACAGACACACACAACCCTGCCTGACTCTTCCATTTGCCTTTAACACTAAAGGTAGAGCAAAATAGCTTTCATTTTTCCTATTCTTCCTTCCTTCTCAGTAAGAGAAATGAGACCTACCAATTTAGACAGCTACGCTTAGTTGTCCTTACTAAGCACCAAAGTGAATGATTTGACTAAGATTATGCAGCCAGGGGGTTATGCACCTCTCTTAATCAAAAGAAAACACAGCTGGAATATAAAGTATTTGTCCCCTTGTATTTGGGGGAGGGGGAAGGAAATTGGGTTGTGTACAAGAAGAGAAAGAAAAGTTGTTAAGCATAAATGCAAACAGCTTTGCAAATAAAAGCAGGAAATAAGCATCTTCTTAAAAAAAAAAATGACTGCAGCATATTGTAAAGGAAGCTCCTGTATTCATTCCATGAGGGAATAGGAAAGTGCACTCTCTGTACAAGGCTGCCGAAGACAGAAAGCTCTGTAAGCCCATCCCAACTCCCTTAATTATTTTAATTGCAGCAGTGTGATGCCAAGGTGCTGAATTACCCCCTCAGGCTCTGGCTGCTTAGCCAGGAGGTACTGAATTAAACTGTCAGAACATGCAGAAAAATTGCAATGGTGCCTGTCAACGGTATTTGTTAAGAGACACGGGTGAGGCCAGTGACTTGTATAGAAAAAGAGCTGCCAATGCAAAGTCGTCAAAGCACAGCACTGGAACTAATGGGGTATTCAGAGGTCTTGTTCTACTTCATTGGTTAAAGCCAACAAAACTCCTGTAATATTTGGGGCGGTTTGCTATTTATGGCTATGGTAATAAAGGCCAGTTAAAGCTGCAAAGCCAGCCACAGTTAGTGGTCCCCACTGCTTCAGTTCTAAATGGCTGAGGGGGCACTAGTCCATCTCAAGCTCTGCTTTTAAAAGAGAGGGAAAAATTATAAAAAGAATTGGGTATTTAAAAATACAAAAAATCAAATGCAGAGTGGGCCACAGTTTCACAATACACTGTTCTAGTTAAAAATAACTACATTTTGGATGCCTCACCCAGATGATTTTGAATTCAGTTATGTCTTAGCTGCAAAGGACTAGCATACAGCTGGCAATGTGTCCCAGGTTTAGCATCGCCTCTTCTTGACACGTGACAGTTTCCTTCCAGAGACACTTACCAAAGCTGAAGGTGTGTTTGATACCAAAATTTACTTTGTAACTTCTAAACCCACACAAGTTCAGATAGCGATCAAAGCCATCTGAAGAAGTCCTATTTGCTGTGGCTCTGCATGGCTCCCTTGCAGCTATTTTTAGGAGTAAAATCCTGTGCTTGTGAAATTGAAAGCAGATAACAATGGCTGGAGCTGGCGCGTGGGCAGGTGCCATGCAAACACCTCTCAGCTCAACAGCCGTGCGTTGGCTCCGATTGTTCGGTCCCCCATGGAGCTTTGGTTCTCTTTGGGGAGGATAAAACCAGTTGGATTTTGGGATGGGTGTTAGCTCCTGCAGAAGGGCACACAGAGCTGTAACCCAGGTGAAAGTGATAAGTGGTTATGCTTGGTAGGCTGGCTAAAGGCGGAATACACCTGTCCCTGGGATTTTTAGAAACCCAGCTTCTCTGCCCTTCCATCTTTGAGCACAGCCCTTCTAGAGGCTGCAGAGCAGGAATGGTACAGAGAAAAGGACAATCTTTTTGTGTTTGTCAGAGCCACCCTTTCAGCATAGCAGGGAAGTGGAGGTAGAGAAAATGAGCATTATTTCACTGTGGGTGCTTGTCCCTGTCACTGACCATTCCAACAGCTCTGTGCCCAGACGGAGCTGCATCCCAGTTTTCCACAGTCTAAAGAGCTTTGAGAAGTGCTGCATGTCCCACCTGGCTTCTCTGCTGGGGTATCTCCCAGCTCAGTGTGCTTACCGGGATTCTTCCTTTACAGGTCTCCATTGCTGTAATCCTGTATTCAATGTGGTTTTCACTAAGAATACAAGTTCAAGAAAGGTTAATGATCCATTAGTGTATATTTTTAGCTAGCTAATTTACATATTGAATAGCCTGTATTTATTTTATTAAAACCAGGTCACTATATTCAGCTGACTGAATTATGTGAGATATCACATGGATTACAAAAGAATTGTTCAGTAATTAATTTTCCCCATACATGATATGTAGTTATTACCTATATTTCTAAAGAATTAAAACTGTGAATGTTCTCTTAAAGAAGCTGAAACCTTTGCTGCTATAAGAGCTTTACAACTGCAATGCTCTCTGAGCTGAAGGGTTCATTTCTGCACTTCCTTTGGGATAAAATCCATACTCCTGGTACAGAACACAGCACACCAGCCTGCAGGACCTGTGGTTCAGGCCAGATTGCAAATGCTGTTTCTAAGATGTACTTGTAACTAAATAGTGTTGGCCATGCAAAGATGCACCATCACGAACTCTTATTCCCTTCTTGCCATCTGGGAATTAAAGGACAATCTTCATTAACTTTAATTAAAGAAGTTGGTTCCTTTCAAATGACGGTGACAATCCAAGTGTACATTAAGCAGCTCAACCCACTCCTACTCCCCCCCAGCATTACCTGTGGCTCTGCTCCATTAGCCCACAAATTTAACATATTCTGTCACACACAGAGAGGAGAAGGTGGGGTGATGACTCCACAGCTCTGAAGACCACACCCCACCTCCATCACTCCAACTCAGCAGCATCACCAGAGTTAATCATTAAGCCACTTTGATATTTTTCTTGGCAAGCAGTTTAGTACAATTCTATAGCCTGTCAGTAACTTGGATATCTGAAGAATATGAGATACAAGTGATATGAGATATGGGAACTGCACCCTCAGCTGTCATGATCTCAATCACACAAACAGGTCTGAGAGAGCCCAATCACTCTCCATTTGTCAGGGCACATGCCTGAATGGGTTTTATTCTCCTGCACTGAGAACAAGTGACCCAATGGGCATTTATAAATTGCTAAATTGCTCAAAGCTTTAAAAAGGCAAACCGTACCTTGATTACCCTGCACTCAGAAAATGCCTTTGAATAGATTTAAACACTTCTGAGCAAGTTTTCAGCGTTAGCACTGCTCCTTTCTTCTTGGGATAGTGGTGGCACATTGTGAAATGCCTCTTCCATGTTCCTTGCCAACATCAAAACCTCTTCACACTGCATTTTTGAATGTCACGTTCACAAGAACACGAGAAGATTTCTGGTTCTCAGTGGGAGAGTGTTATGTTTTTCCAAGTGCAAACAAAGGGTATTAAAACACCCATAGTGCTCATTATACCACTGCAGCCCACCAAAAACAAAAGGATGGATTCAATTTTCCACTGCATAATGACTATATCGTGTACAGAACTGGATGAACTAATGTATTACTTAGGAAAAGTACTAATTGCTGGGCCCTTCTGCCTTTAGGTGCAGTGGCACATGCAGAGAAAGACCAGCTTTAGGGCCAGATACAAACAAGATCTGTCATAAAGGATCACTGCCGTTATTCCATCAAATCTACCATTAGCTCAGCATTAGCCACAAAGAGTAAGCCAAAGACAAGCATCAAGAATTCAGGTATTGTTCTGCAAGAATAGAAGAAAAATAGTATTAACATTTCTTGGAATTCAATTAGTCTGCAACCTTGTTTTCAGTGCCAAATGAGGTGCACTTTCTGTTGAGTGAGATTTGTTTTCCAGAGTAAAGAGGGCCTTGTCTCTGATAGGATTAGAAATCAAAATAGCTGAGTTGGATTAGCTACCTAACGATTAACAAAACAAACACAGTTGGGGTTTTTTTTGTGCTGAAGACATGGAAATGTGGAGTGAAGGAGACTTCCTGGACCATCAAGTCTCATATCCGTGTTATTGAAGACACCACATCATATAACTGTTCACAAACATATCAACTTTATCATAATCTGGAGTAATTTCTACAATGATGTTTTCAGCATGATAGCATCAGCCATGTGGACAGAAAAACCAGCAAAATTTCCTTGATGCAAATTCTATTTCATATGAAATTTGCAGTCGTCACACCACAGGATTTCTGGGAAGAAATGTCTGTGTTTCTTTCTGAAGCAATGTTTGAAGATTTACAAAGCCTTATTTTTGTGAATGACAGACCAAAATGTGCAAAACGTTGCAGAGAACTAAACAATTACATAAAACCCCCCCTCAATTTTCTCTCTGCCAGTTTAGCTTCATTTTATCAATTTAAAAAAATAATATTGCATTTAATGTGAACTTTATTGTTCTGTATGGCCTTACTGGGAGCCTGATGTGGCACTGAAGCCCTCTTCCTCTTTTAACACTGCTGCTTCTCAAACCAATACTGAAGCTGAACAATCTTTTGTCTGAAAATCAAATTAGCACTTTCCTAAGGGTAGTGCAAGGCATTTGCATGAGCGTGAAAACTCAATCAAAAGTAAAGTTTGAGTGCTGGGCATTTATATCCTGGGCTTGCCAGAATAAAGCAGCATTAAGTTTCTCACTAAGACTCAGATTTGTAAAGATATTTAGATGCAGATAAGGTGCTTAGTGGTGCATTCAAAAAAGCCTAGGACTTTTCTGTCCTGATGATTCATTCTAATATACATTTCATTTACAAGTCAGCAGTACAATGTTGTGGTAGAAGGGATGTGGTAAAAAATAAAACACAAGGAAAAACAATAACTGAGGGTAGAAATCTGGGCACAACGAAGGCAACTGTGATGGTCCCAGTGGCTTTAATCCACACAAATCCATACAAATTCCTCTCTCTCAGACTTCTGAAGATTTCTTTTGCTAAAAGCAGAAAGCAATACAGGAATTATTATATTTAATGACATGCCACAGGACAGCTGTGTTTAGAAGGAAGTTCCAGGCTGATTTTCCTTCCCTCAGTTCTGTTTTCCAGCACTGAACCTATTGAAAAATGAACCTAAAAATTGATTCGAGGAGTTCTCTTTCTCCCCTGAAGTTTGATTCAAATCTACAGTCTTCATGTATTTCAGGCAGATTCAGTGAGACCATGGCATGTCTCAGCTCTGAAGCTGCTTCTTGCAGATTGCAGCTGTAGGGAGAAATACGTCTACATATGAAGCAAAGTGATGGAGTGAATTAAACTCCAAACACAGCCTCCAGCTAATTTTTTAATAATCTGAGCACAAAACAGAGCCTTGAGGGTAGGCAGAGCTTTTCAGTAAGCCAATCAGAACTGGATTTTATTTAAACAACAGTAAAGTCAGTCCCAGAGAGCTCAGACACTTGTATACAAAGCAGCCGTGTCTCACTGAGAGCCTGTACAGTAGCTCAGCATCTCAATTTCAATCACAGTTTATTCCCTGCTGGTAGTTTTTGTCTGCAAACAAGCTGAATGTGAGCTGACAAGGGCCCCCAGAGCAAATAATACAAGCACTGGAGGAAGAAACTCACATGGACACGATGCTGACAGTTGCGCAGCCAATTCAAAAAGATTGCACAACAAGAACCCCAGTCCTCAGCTGGAGCTGCACACCAGAGCATCAACAAACAGAGAGGACCTGATCTAAGGGGTTTCTCCTCCTGAACCACAGCTCACCTGGGCAGAATGGGTGTGTTAGACAGCACAGGGCAAAGCCTCGGGTCTTTCTGCAAGGCCAGAGGAGGAGCAGGGCAGTTCTGTCAGCTTTTCTAAGCAAAGTTCTGCATCGCTCTGTCAAGGGACTGGGTCGATATGAAGATGTCCAGCCTGCACATCCTGCTTGCTTTGTAGGCCTGCAGTGGATCTGCAGAGGATGTGCCTACAAAGACTTTGTAAATCTGAGTTGTTTCCAGTCTTTTACAGTAAAGGAGCTGTGCAAGTGGCCACAGTTTCTTCCAGGGATGCTGGTTTCCCCTGAGGGATACCAGGATGTGTTTATTCTCCGCACCTCTTGCCCACATTTCCTTACACAGGAGTGTCCACAGGTGGGAAAAAACTTCCAGAAGGGACCAAGATCATGGTGCTACACCATATCATGTAGTACAATCTGTCCTCCCCTTCCAGGAAATCTCGGATGGACACATATCAAGCTAAGAGAAGTGCTGGAAATACACTACTGCTCATGGTAGTATTTGAGATCCCAGCCCTGAGAGCTGCACTGTGCTAATTGCACTCACGAGTTCAACATGCACATCTCAGCACAGCTTTAGAATGTGCATCCTTAAGTTTGTAAAAGATTTTGAGCCAAAATCTGCTCAATAAATGGAAGCCACCAAAATGACCAACTGCAGCTGTTAAACAGACCCACCTAAATTGCTTGATGTGGAGATGATAGATATTATTTCTTTGGAATCTCCAGTTTTCAATACCATTACTAGCTTTAAATAGGCTTTAAATACGATCATATTCCCTGGTAATGACATCTCTCCCTTATAGGAGAGATGTGGCAACTAACTGGAATATAATAGCTAGGGATTTGCTGAGGGAAAAAAAACACTATGATGGGCTTTTTTAGAGAAAATAATAATCATAAATCCCAAAAAAAATAATTTGTGACCTTCAGATCCATTTATTGGACTACCGCTCATTATTGGAATTTTAACCTGAGAAAAAGAAAAATAGGTTAGACAATAGCCTGTTGTTTTGGAGTTAATTTCTTCTAAGAGATCTGATTTTAAAGTGTGGACAAAACCAGAATATAGATGTTCCTCTCATTTTCACTAAAGGACATGTGACATATAGACACTGTCCCTATAGATAAACCTTTCTTTACTTTATGTCATTTTAAATACACTTCTGCAACCAGCATCTCTAGCAGAGACAAGGAACACAAGGCTCCATTCTGCACTTAGTCTGTACCTGCCACAGGAGCTCAAAAATCAGTGTACAGATGCTGCCTTTGGAGATGAGCTAATATCCTCTTTACTTTGCCTCATTCAGCCAAACCAGAGTTTATAAAACAACAACTTTTTATGAGATTTCCAGTAACATTAATTCTTGGTCACAAAACTTCAAAGAAAACCAGATATTTATAGCTCAATTCATGTTTCTCTTTTTTTTTCCACACACTTTTACCACAACACTTTCCAGCCCGGTTCCCATGAGCACACTGCAAACAGAGCTATACCCGCTTCCTGCTGTGGCAGCCTCCTTAACCACTTCACTCCTGGTGCTTCTGCTGCCTTTTTTTTTTTTTTTTCACTTTTTTTTTTTTCCAGTGTTCATGTCCTTTCATTGTTTTCCCCAGTGTGTCACACTTGCTTCTTCCCACATCACTTTATCGTTCATCTCCGCTCTCTTCAGCCACCCGCACAATCATTAAAATGGCATGGGAAATGAACTATATATACAAAAATATATAGACATATACAAACACACATCCCTGTGTGTATACATAGATCTATACACACAAACTACACTGGGAAAACTTTTATTCAAAGGAAAAAAAAAAAAATCTCCTTTTCAGTAGAAAAATTGCTTGCTAAATGAACTCATTTTTATAAACACGGAAGAGAGAGGTGGAGCATTTTCAGATACATATATTAAATATTTCCCTATTCCTCTGAAGAACTGATATTCATAACCACTTATTTATTACAATGTAATCAGCATATTGATTATATTAAGCAATCCCTGTAAATCTCTATAAGCTGAGGTTAACAATGGCTTTTCAAATGCCATTAACTATCACCTTGCAGCTTTCTCTCTATTATGTACCATAAAGTTAATCATGTGCAAGACAGTTTTTCCAAGAGAAAAATCTGCTATACAGTGCAATGATCACCTTGGTATTTTCCTAGAACAAAGAAAAGGTCTTTCTTAAATAGGAAAAAGTCTATGCCATCAAAGAATGAGTGCTGGGCAAGATAATCATGGGTTTCCTGCAAAATTTCTCAGGTTATCTCATTAGAGCCTAAATTCTCCAGACCTTTCTTTCAGCATTAAAATCCCTGTGCCTGTTAACATGAAATGGGCTGAGACTTGTGATTGTGTAGCATGGTAAGAGGCACTGGTGTGAGGCAGGTGTGGAATGAATTACTCTTGCAGAGAGCAGAGCCCTTCCACCCTTCTCTAGAGCAGCTGCCTCAAAACGAGGTGGTCTAGGACAGGATCAGAAGGTTTCAACATTTGGAAACCAGAGCCACAGGATTTTCTCTCTTTGCTCCACCAAGGTGCGTGTGTGCCATGCCCAGGCAGCAGCCAAGAGTGGAGGTCCTTCCCTCAGCACTCACAGGGGTTAATTCCTTACACAATAATTTCTCCCACAAGAGGAAATGAGATACAGTGAGATATGCCACTGGCACGTGCAGGAGGAGGAGGAGGCTGCTTATGTAAATGTAAAGATAGATCCATAAATCACCCCATGTAAAGTCACTGGCCATACCTTACATAGCAATAACTCCTACAGGAGATCATTAACAGAGTCAACTATTGCATTACGTACAGCACAACACTGGTGTCACACTGAAAGAAATTCAGCCTGCCCATAACATAATTTTTTCATTTGCTTACCAAATCAATATTTATCGCCCTCTGTAGTAAATTAGACAAATTTATTTAACATGGAAAAGTAACCATGTAGCATGAAGCAGGAACCCAATATTAAGTCTGCATATGATATTCAGGAGTTCAAGCCCTGTGAAGCATTTCACAGCAAAAGCACCCAGAAAAACATTTCAATTGATCTTTCCTCCCCCCTCCAAGTTCCTCTGGCAAGTGATTTGGAACATAGGTGCCAAATTAGGGTAGCTCGAAGGTTTCTATTACTATTTGGCACACTGAGGAGCCAGTGATTTAAGACAATATGAGATGTCCATTAGCTGTAACAATGAATTCAAATGCTCAGAAGCCAGGCTATAAATCTACCCTTTTGGAAAGATTAACCACTGTTTGCCTAAAGTTAGCAACTCCACCTTTGAGGGGAAAATGCACCCCTCCTGCTAGTTCCTGCCCAGCCAAAAACAGCTCAGGAGCTGCATCCCACAGGAGCAGCTGGCACAGGGAGCACCGACAAAACAGTTGGGAAATTCAGCCTTTGGACGCCGGCAGTCCCAGAGGATTAACTGAATGCAGAGAGAGGTCAGGTGCCTCTCGGGTGCTCTAACTCCCTCCTGCACCTCTGAGGCCACCCTGTCAGGAAACCTACCCAAAAACTTCTGGAGTCCAACAGTCAGGGCAGTCTCTGAAGACAAATTATCACAGCAGAAAACCTCCAATAAATTCCCTTTCCCACCATCACAAAAAAAAAAGAAAAAAATATGCCCCAGGGCTTATGTCTTTCTAGTCTCATGCCAAATGAGGCTTTTAATTCTGATTTTTGCTGAACTTGTGCATAAATAAACTCTATGTCACAGGAAATGGTAAAATGAAACTGCTCTGTACCTACATTACCGAGGATGCCTGAAGTTCAGCAATCCAGGATGCTGGACACTGGGCAAGTCTTATTCCTTATAGCTGAGGAGTGGCATAGTAATACTCCATGTGCTAGAGATGGCAGGCAGGAAGTGAGAGGCAGGGATGGATAAACAGAAGACTGGGTAAAAAAACACAGTATTCTGTTTTCCTGATGTACCTGGATTAACAATATATCCTTCACTTATCCACTGGACAGCTATAACATAGACCACAGCAAAAACTAGCAAGGAGCATCAATTTATTGCCTCCATTCAAATTTTGTAGCAGGTTTTGGCAAGCAGCTAAAGCTGCTAATATAGCACTTACTGTATTGATGGCCCTAAAGTCATTTGTAATGCCATAAAACAAATTTGTATGATATCCACAAATCAATTGCTCCATTTAGATGTTATTTCTTACACAAACAAGTAACTGTGGTCTTGGCAAAGAGATATGTCAGACCAAAAATGGAAAAAAAAAATAATAAGGAGAAAAGGAAAGGACACAACTGCTCTCAGCAGTGCTCTCTCATCCTCCCTCCATCCTCCCACAAATTTCTTTTCCCAATGTCACTGAAAGTAGGTTCAAAAGGAGTTTTCAAAATGCAGTTCTGCTGGATGGTGAAGGCAAGTCTGTGGATGTCATCAGCCTCAAGATATAGATGTTGGCAATGGCAGCAAATGCCAACACAGAGCAGAAAATGAAACAGAAATGCTCAGCCATGGAACAAGAAGAAACCCTCAGCACAAGGCCATGAACACACAACCACTTCCTCTGCGAAGCTGCTGCTCTCCTGCTCATGTTAGAACTTATGTCTGGGGCACCCTTACCTCAATAGCCACGCTCACAGCAAATCTTTGAAGGCTTCAAAAAAAGAAAAAAAGAAGAAAAATAAACGTATAACTTTATATGAAATCAGCTAAAAACATTCTTCTGGAGGCAATAATGGTTGTGCTGTCAATGCTCTGCTTCTAAATATTTGTTACAGTGTATAAATGCAGGGGTTTAACCTCCTGATTTGTACACCTGAAGGAAAGGTGCTGATACAAATTAGAGGTATGCAAAAATGCAACTCGCCTGCCCCACACAGGGACTGTGAAATCTCAGGAGTGCACAGCTCACTGTTTTGTTTGGAACGTTATTTGTCACGCTGTAAAGAAAAATGAGGGTGCAGGGTTTCCAGGGCTGGAGAACAATGACATAACATCTTTCTACATCCACATTTTACAATCCCTCCCCATGCTTCTCTCACGTACTCCCACCTCAAAGTAGATCACAAATGATGATGTTGTAGATGTGGTGTTTTATAACAGCAGCGGGTGGTTAACCAATGTAAATCCCACAGAGAGAGCAAGGGTGGGCTCCCGGGGTGGGGCTTATTTAGCGTTTAGTGCTTCTTTCTATGAAAATGCAAATCAAAAGCAAGTGAAACCCACCCAGTTTCTGCATGGAAGAAAATTACTGGCCGTTTACACAAAAAATGAAAGGAAACCTTGGTGATGTATATACAAGAGTCAGAGAAGCAAAACCTCTCAGTGCTGGTGAACAAACAACAGTCCTTTTGACAATATTCTTACTGAACTCCCAAAACTAATGGACTAAGTTTTATATTTCTACACTTATTCTTAAAGAAGAAAAAAGACTTAATTTGCAATAATCACCATTTAAAATACCTGTGTGTGGCAACCAGCAGCTATTAAACACACTGCACAGAAACTTTGAAAAAAAGCAAACCCCAAAGACCAAATGCTGATGCATTTTCCTTCAACAATGACTGTGGTTTTCACAGGGACACGAAGTACTGTTTTTAATGAAGCCAAGCATAACCTTTAAGTCCTGAGCAGTATCTCCAATCAACACCGAACGATTTGGGGGAACTCTTTAGCTACGGATTCATTTTCTTTTAATTAAATTTCTCAGATTAAAGAGTTTGAAAATCTGATTGAATTTCTTGATCAGACTTGTTTATGCCATAGCAACAAAAAAAAGGCATCTAAATTCCTTTGCACAAGAGTGGTGTTATGGTAGTACCTGCAGAGCTCTGGGGCACTTCCACACAATAAAGGGTTGGTGGAAAACAAGTGGGAAAACAGGGTCAAAAACTGCTCCAAACAGTCAGAAATAGGAATAAAATGCAACCAAATAGTTGGGAAACAAAAAAAAGAAAAAAAGAAGAGCTCTAAGGTTTGAATGGATAGTTAAAGGCCAGAGAGAGCTGAGGGCAGACTGCAGCCCCACAGCTATGAGACTCCTTCTTCCTGCTGGGGGGTTGGAAAATAATGATCAAGAAAAAGGCAGTGAGGAGAAAAAATTGCAGATCTAGGGAGAAACAGGAGCGGGCTGTTGGCATTGCAAGCTCAGCTCCCACATCCTGCTCAAGCTGGGAGGAGAGCTGGGGTCAGTCCTGCCCCATCCCATCAACACAGGGGGGCTCAGGCCCCTGTGGGGCAGGACAGAGATGGGAATGGATCGGGAATGGGAATGGGTGAGGAGGGCCAGGCTCAGAGGGGCAGGACAAGGCCCTGGTGAGCACAGCTATCCCAAGACAGTGCTAGCACAGGGAGAGGGTGGACTCTGAATTAGGTGGCTTTTTAGTTCCTAAATGGAAAGTTTTATACTTTATTAAATCCACTCTTCCAGTTATCTAAAAGCATTAACGTGATTGTTAAAATTCACAGCTTCCAGTTACTAAAGAAATGTGATTGTTTTATCTGCATTTCTATTATATGAATAAAATGTAACACTGTCTGGATAAAATGGCCCCAGAGTTTCATTAAAAAATAACAGCCTAATTCCCTAATATGAAGTTATTTTAAGTGTTTTATTAATATTGTCTTCTAAATGCACATAAGTGTGATCCCCCTTTAAGTGCAGTATCTTTAGGGCTAGTTGTAATTGTATTTTTCTTATCAGTTGCTTGTGCCTGCATTTCAAATATTCATTGCTTACTTCAGGCACTTCACTCAGACAAGAAAGAGTGCAGCGAAAAACTACTTAATTTGGACACTATTTGAATATCAAACTTTTCAGTCCTTAATCCAATAGCTCTTGTCCCTATTAAGGATCTCAAAGTACCACTAACAAAATTCCTAGCGTGCCTATTTATCTTGCCAGAAGTTTCATGTGTTAAAACAAAACTATAAATAAAAATCAATGTGAAACATGAAAAGCCTGACACAAGGAACGAAATCCTCATCCCAATCAAGTCCATAGCAAATCAAATTATGTGTAAAGGCTATGACTTGTCCCATACAACTTCAGCATCTGCCAGGGGTGCGTGCTATCAGACCCTGCATATCTGTGAGGCCTTTTTCCATAGAAAAAGGGAAGAGGCACCTCTGGTGGCAAATTCTCATTTTATCGGGTGCTACAGCACTTTCCCTTAGCCAGAGGGTGCCAAGAAGCCCAGCTCTTACCTGAGGTACATTGTTACCTAATATTAAAGTGGAGGTATTCAGGCTAGAGCACATCAGTTAAAGGAGAGAATCACACTTCTTTTATTTAACTTGTTTTAAAGGAGAAAAGAGTGCTCTTTTGAGGAGTAAGAAGCGATTCAAGGAATTCCTGTTACACTCTTATCAATGACAAGGAAGAGAGAGAGCCAAGAAAAAAAATTAGAGAGACAATCAGTTCTTCCTTAGTGATGGAAACAGAGCAGAGCAAACTGCAGCACAGACTGCACATCTTCACAGTTTCCAAGCCTGGTCACAGGCATCACATTACATGATGTCTTTGAATTTGTCTTTGCAGGGTCACATATATACAGCTGGGAAACCACAGGAGGGTGTTGTGATAATTTTACAGCACAATTATAAAATGGAGATGTGTGGCAAACATGATTTTTCTATCACTATCCAAATGCAGCTCTAATTAAACATTAATTTTCCCCAGTGACTCCTCTGTGAGCCCTGTATTCCTCAGAAACTTTGTCCTCTGTACTGGAAACACAGTGGGTTAGAGAATCAGGGATTTTCTACCTACTCCTTTATATGAGCTTTTCTGCATGGTGGTATTGTTTCAGAAGGACCAAGTCACCTGAACAGAGAAGTTGGGCAGAGGAGTTTTAAACCACCCTTTATTTTGTGAAGTTTTATCCTTGGCAATGTATAGTAAATTGATTGATTATTGCTGAGTAGGGTTTTCCTTTTCCGGAGAGAATCCCAAAATCAAATTTACCAGGAGAAGGTGGGAAAAGCAGAGCTCAGCATTCAGACAATCCACTCCTGTCATTTCTCTGCGGGCACAGGCTCCTGCCAGCAGCCTCCCTTTGCTCTGGATGCCACAGCCCAGCCATGGTCACCTCTCCAGACTACCTGGAGCCCTCCAGGTAAATCTCTATGCTGAGGCTGACTGGCTGATTAGGGCAGGTTGCAGCAGGCAATAGCATGGACAAAGCTAAAAACGTAGTTTAAGAGAAACATAAGAAAAAATTATTTCATGGCACCTCCCACCCATGCAGAAACTGTTGTTATTCCATTGGCTGTATCCCACAGTCAGCACTCTGCAACCTGAGGGACTCCCCAGCTTCCTGGTGAGCATCATCCAGCCTCAATCATTTCCTTTTAATCCTTCCTTTGAAATGACACGCATTATTGACACTTTTTTCTAATGGTTCACAGCATTTTCTAACAACTTTACAAATGTCAATCACACTCCATTCCAGAAGGCCTATTGATTTCCTCCCTTGCACAGTATCTGGTCTGCTTTAAAGATATCCCACATCACATCGAGTAGATGATAAACAGGAAAGGAGCTGTGCTGTGGGGTTCTACTCATTTCTCAAGAAGAGCATAGGCTCTTCTTTCCATCATGGGAGACTGCAAAGTCCATCCCTATCTCAAGGGCATTTGCAATATTCGGATCACAGATGATTTATTATGTGTGAGTGACAAAATCACAAAACCCCCTAATTTTATTCTATATGCAAGCTGCACAGAACAAGCATTGTCGTGTGTTGCACACTGGTTTAAGGAAACCCTTAGCACATACAGCACTTGACAAATTAGTGTCTGGAATCGGGTCTTCTCATGGCTGCTTAAGAAACACACATGTTCCTCAATGCAAACGAGGACTTGAATTGTTATTAATTTTTCACATCCTTGGACAAAAGCCAAAAATATTTCAGTAAGTATCTGTATGATAATAGTCATAGCCAGAACTATTTCACACACAGATAATTGCTGAGGAAGTTTCAAAACACTGGAAATTATCTTCTAACCTACATCCAAACTTCTATTTCTAACCCGTATCTCAGATATAAAAGTTGTTGTCTTTTTTTTTCCCCCCCCCCCTTTTTAAAAATACTTACTCATTTGCAGAATTCTTAGTGGAAATATTTGTATCTATTCTGGCAAGAGAAAACCAAATTTCCTCCTGATGCAATTTGAAATGCTCCACAAAACTAGACTTAAAAATGTGGTGTGAATGCATGTAGCTGCAGTGAAAAATGCTGCACTGCCAGTGCTGAAATGCATAGTAATTTCTCAGATACATTTAGCATATATAATAACATATTTTGCACACACATTAATTTTGAAAAATCATTTACCTCCAGTTTAAGAAGAAAACTGGCAGTACTGGATTATTTCTACTTTTTTTGACCACCCCATGCTTTTTTTGTAATATAAACTTGTTACCTATTGCTTGAAGTAAAAAGGAACTCTCACACCCCACATCAGCCTCTTGAATGAGTATGGCCAAAGACCTATTAAGCATTTTTCCCACACCAGCCTGACCAAGTTCATGTTAAAGAGATATTTTTTCTTTTATGAGAATGAAATTCTCAACTTTTTTTTTCTCTGAGATCAGTGTGATTTAAAATAAATGAGCTACCAACCAGATCCTGGTGTTTATAATTGGATTCCCAGCAACTGTCACTGTAATGACAGCAAAACACTGCACATAAAGATACAATGATCCACACACTGAAAGAGTTAAATTTACAATGTCTTCCCCATTGCCAGTCCTTTAAGGAAAAGCAGAGGGGGTTTCTTTTGTCTGGAGAGGAAACTGTCACTTTGTGTTTTCAGGTTTGTAGAAAAGCCTTTTTTAATGTAAACATTCATTAAACTAATTTGAAGTTGTCATTACTCTCCTCCCCTGCTGCTTTATATCAGATTATTCCTAAGTGCTTGGTGAAGAGCCCCATAAACACACAGTCTATTTCCCTGCAGGGTATAATCACACAGTTTGCACTGTGATTTATGCGCTATGGCGCTGGTGAGTGTCCTAAACTTTGAAAGGGCTTAGTTCTTCAGCAGATGCACTACTCCCTTTATAGTTAAACAAAGTTCAGCTAACCCTCCCATTCTATTAAAGACATTGTTTAGCTCTTTCCCTTCTCAATAAGGCTTGTTAAGTGCTGATTAAATACAAATCGGTGACACTTTTAATTAAGAAAATGGGAATTCAGAAATAATGGCCTTTAAGTTTCAATAAAAACATTTTACAAGTGTTGCTTTCCCTTCCCCCTTACTACAGCATCAAGAAACATCTCCAATTCGGAAAGGAACAGACTAGAAATCTGATTTGGATTTTGGTACAAATACTAATTCTGACTCCAGAGGATCTTTTCTGACATCTTTTATAAAAGTCAGATCCCAGAGGAAGCTCTACCATGCCGACTTGAGCAGAGAAAGGAAGATCATTTTGCTCTGGAGACTGAAAACCTGAGGATAGCTGGTGTTATCAGCATCTGCTGCGCTCATGAATATCAGAGGCCTGAGAAAGATAAAATTTCCTTCTCAGATAAGATAACCAGTGATGATTTCAGTCTACTCCACTAACAAATGTTAATCTGGAAAATACAGCAATTACTTCGATAATAAAACACTCTTCAGTCGATCCATTTATACACTTTAGGCAGTTTGTGCATGGAGTGTGCCAATAATGAGCTGAAAATGGAACACTTTCCTCACGCACGGAGTCCCAGTGGAGCGACAGCCACTCCATCCCAGCTGAGGAGCAGTGTCAGGCTCCAGGATCCTGGAGCTGCTGCTCACACAGCCGTGGGCTGCCCCCATTTCTCCCCCTGTGAAATCCTCCCTCGGCCAGAGCCCCTGCCTTGGCTGCCCGAGGGGCACAGCACCATCCAGCTGTGTGCCACCCAAACGGGAGAAGCCAGAGCCAGCAGCAGCCTCCTCTCTGCCACTGATGGGTTTTTTTGGAGAGCCCAGAGCTGCCCCCACAAGCAGAAAGTTCACCTCCCAGCCTGACTGCGCCATCAGTGGGTAAAGATTTCCCTCATCTGTTAAATCCCCTTGTGTTTTCAGGACTTGGGGACCAAGAGCCTGCAGCAGAAGTCCAGCTGCTGGCAGTCACCTTGCAGGCTGCTATGGGCTCCAGAACTATTTTTGGCTCTTACTGCAGAAGTAATCCTGTGAAGTTCAGGAAAATTAGCAGGAGCACCATTTAGATGGCTATTTTAAAATAAAATTCAACCTTTTAGATCTCTAACCTCTCCCCTTTCTGTTATGATAGCAGCTAAATCGAAGTCATGCCACAAGGAGAGTACAAGGAGAGTACTCAGCAGAAAATACATTCTATTTTCAGTAATTTAAACCTTAGTGTCACCTAGTTAAGTTAATTAAGGTTCTCTATTTTTCATTGTAAATAATGAATTCAGTTAAAGAAAGTGTAATTTGGAGTATATACACGGAACATATAAAAGTAAATCCTAAAAGAACATTTAAAGAGAGTAAAAAATAGGACAGACATTTAGTATGAAACATATTCCTGGCAATTAAAATCAGAATGTGCTTTTCTATTTACCTGCTTGAGACTAATGGATTCAGCTAAGATACATTTCACATTAATATCACATTGTATTTTCTAAACAGAGTGTAGCTGTTAACATATTTATAGGTTAGCAGTAGTAAAGACCCATACTTGGATGTAACATTTAAAAGAAATATTTGTCAGAATACCAGGAAAAGCTATTCAAACAAATTAAGCCTAAATGCTAAAAAGAGCCAGTGACAAATCCAGAAGTGCACAAGTGGCACTTTAAGTTCCACAATATCAGCGTAAACTGATGTAAACCCGCCCACCCAGGGAAAGGAAAGGTGAGAAAATAGCAGGAAAAACAACTAATGGAAAGGTGTAAAAAAGATTATGTGTGGTGGGAAAGTTTTATCTAACACCTCTCAGATGCTTTTCCTCTTAGCACACCTTTTCTCTCTTCTCCCTGTGAATTACACCAACTCATACTATGCAGAATTGACGAGCAGTTTAATTTGGCATATTTAATTCTAGGAGTCTTAAAAAAAAAAAAAAAAAATAATCCTAAATTGTACCTGTTTAAAGCCAGCTCCTCCAGTCACACGATGCTATAAACATTTATCAATCTGACATGGCAAGCCTGGGCCCCCATTATTATCCTTTTGTGACCTGCACAGCTGGTCCAAAAAACAGTTGTCTCCAATTATGCCCACAGATAATGGTGGGTAAATTCAGCTGTGCAGTATTAGCTCAACCTAAATATGATCCCATTTGACTAATTTCCTAATTCTTAGCAGGGTGCTTAAAGAACCTATTATCATGCAGACTCTAGGAACACAGAAGTCTGGTTATTTGCATCTGTTCTGTGAAAGGCATTTATCAACTGTGCCACTAATTTGTTACCTACACATCCCAATCACAGGCACTCGCTGCCTAAAATAATTGCATCTGGAATTTGTTTTAACTTTTAATGTTGCATAAATGGGTGTTTGTTTCCAACCAATATATCTTCTAATTAAACAGCTTGAAATAGGAAAGGTTGAAATTGGGTCAAAAAAGATATATTCCTTCACAAAATCATGTGTGTATTCATTAACCCAGCTGGAATGCCGTTATTGGCACGGTTGCTGCTACTTGACTGAACTGTGATCATAAAGGTTGTTAAATGGGTTAAAAATAAGGCAGCAGACAAATGGAAATTACTTGCATATATAACCATGCTTTTTATGGAAAAAAGCAAATTGTGCACATGGTTTGTATGCTGTGGAGCACAATCTGACGTGCATTACACCGTTTGGGCATTTTGAAATCTGATTAATCTTCTCAGTAGCCTAATATAAACTCCTAGAGCTGCAGGCATATTGATATTTGGATTTTCTTCCTAAATTTGCTTCTCTCTAATCTTCTTCCCGAACACATCTGTTACTAAATCAATCTTCAGTGTTTCTCTCTGCAAACTTCAAACATCTATTTGGACTCTCTTTGACTTTCTCATGCCTTCAGCCAAGTCTTCTCTGCTGTATAACATACTGGTGCATAGCAGCCCTCATCCCATGTCCTCTGCACGGTCTAAAACAAATCTGTACTCAATTTTGAAGAGCCTTCACAGATATCATTCTGGTTTTAGCCAGAAACCTGTATGTGGATGTATTTCACTTCCTTGTACACTGCCATACTTCTTTCCTTCCCTCTCAATACATTTCCTTCCTTTCTCAACTAGCCAAACTTCTTTGACTCCTTTCCTCACTTCTGTCATTATTTCAGGAACTTTAAACGTTCAAGCACTTAATTGTACTCCTACTTTATTAACTGCTTGAATTTTCATACCTCCCGACACACTTGGAATGCTCTGCATCCCACTGTTTGTACTGAGGTGACATGAATGTACCAGAACCCATCTACCCATGAACAGACCCATGTTAAATGCTTACTCTTGTTAACCACAGGTGATTGCTTCCAAGGAAAGTGCTTTCCAAAGTGGATCAAATTTCAGATTTTAAGGAATACAATTTTCTGCAATTACAAATAGAGAAACTACAAACAAAAGCACTGAAGGCATTGTAGAGACAGAGGAAGTGGCAATAGGAAGGCAAGAACAAGCATACATTGAAGCATTTATAAAGGAAGACCACAAGAAACCTGGCTGAAAGTGATGGGAAACAGTAGGATTCATAAAAGAAGCTATATATTCAAAAAGGGAACCTAAATCAAATAGTCTGTGACCAGATCCTCAAGAATAATCAATAGTGGTGTGGAAAGTGGTGCAGAGATGCTGCACAGGCATTTTGTAATGCACAGACATGCACTATCTAAAATGAAGGTGATTCATTTTGGCAAGGTTCTACCTTCTGCAAATATCACAAGTCTTAAGAGAGAAAAGTTGTACGTAGAGGACCTTTGAGGTGGTGGTAGACACTTCAAATGATTTTTATAGGGAGAGAGAAGGAAGGGGAGAAATCCTAAAACAAAAAAATAAGATGAGATTCAGTGTCCAGATAGGAAGGTTCACACCAGGGGAGATGGATGATAAGTGTGACCAGACATAAATGCAGCAGCCTAGCAAGGGAGCTGGGAGGCAATGGCATTTTCACATAAGCTCCTTTATTACCCCACACACATCAGTCTGGGTTGCTCCTTGGTTTCTTTAGTCCTGCCTATCGCCCTAACTCTCAAATCTCTTTATTTTCTCCCTGGCCAGTGATTCTTATCCTTTTCTATACTGTAAATAACCAAAACTTCACCACTTGACCCCCAGCTTTACAGTCTTCAGCCTCAGAGTCTTGTAACTTGATCACTGAACCAGACTTCACCCCTGCCTTCCTGATAGGGCAGTAGGCTTCACCTCATTCCTGTGCAGGGAGAGCTCATAATCAGATATAAACCAATCTGTTTATTACCTTAAAAATTCTTTAATAAGCAAATGCCCTTTCAGTGCAATTTGGCAAACCTACGGACTTGGGTGTCCTGTTCGAAGCAGAGCTGTAACAAAAGCACACTCAATGAAAACTTTCATACTTATTCAGACATTCCCTTGCACGTGGGCATATTCCTAATGGGTTTCCATCCTGACCTGGCATGGAGATTAATTTTGCTTTGGTGATGATTTAGCCTTTGATCCCCTATTGAGCCCCAGGACAAACTGATAGTTGTGAGGTTGTTACTGGGATATGAATGCTCTGCTATTAGGAGATTGACTGACATCCCATCCTCGTCTCACATAAATCCTGTTCTCAATATTGATAATAGCTTTCAATTCCTGCTGGCGTGAGCAGGAGCTGACTGGATAACCAGGAAATGAAAGACATAACCAGCCCCTTGAGTGATCCTACCCCTTGGAAAAAAAATATAAAATTGATGAATGACAAAATGCAAATACTGCATTGCATCAGAGAGACCATTATCAGTGTAACCTAGAAAATGTAGATATATATCCAATATGCATGGGGGAAAATGCATTTTCCAGTTAGGTAGTATTTGTCTGGTTTTAGCAGTAATATTACATCCTATCAATAATTTGCCTGCCAGTGAACAGGACAAAGAAAGGGTAAAATCTAAGATGCTGGTAGTGAAAAGGAGTGCTGGATGGCAAGAGGTATTGTGACCACACAGTTATGGGTATCACAGGGGGGTAACGAGATCTTGTGTGGGATGACTGCCAATAAAACAGAAGGGAACTGGCTGCCACAGATATTTTGCAGCGACCTTGTCCTGCCTGGCACCGTGAGCAAAATAGGACACCCAGAGACACCGACTGCCTAAACCAGGGTGTTTGTACAGCAGCTCATCCCAGCTTTCCTCAGGAATGATACAGTGTTCATAATACAAAGCATGATTCCCATAGCACAGCTACCACTGAGGCTGGAGATAAATGGGATGGAGCACATCAGTACTAAGTGCAAGCTTTGAGGAATTTGTTTAGGTTAAATTCCACAGATTTTAGGATGGTGATAATAATGGTCATTATGGACTAAGCATTTTCCAGAGAAAGTGCCTTGAAATTGAAAACACACAAAACTAATGCTTAGTGAGAGCAGTTGGTAAAGTGTTACTTCTCGTGAATTACAGTTGTCTTCTTTCTTCTCTGATAATTTGCGACAATTGCATCCTAATGCTATTTCATTGATTTCTACTCCACTTCAGCTCCCATGCTGGGTTTAGTCAGGGTGACAATACACAGACATTAACCTGCTATGGGGAGACCTAATACACACTTTTTCTTCATAGAAAAAGCCTATGGAATTTGAAAGGAGTGGACTTCAACACAGTCCTACAGACACTCCTTTAGAGATCCATGGGATTGAATCAGAAGTCACATCAGCCACGTAACTTACTGTTCCCTTAGCTTTCAAGGGAATTCTGATACATTCATCTAAAAAGATAACGCAGGGAATTTCTTGATATGTGGGAGCCATTACTTTACAAAATGATCTGCCTCTGTTCTGCATATCTGCTGTTGCTGATAAGGCCTTTAGCCTCAACTCACCAGGCCAGAGACAATAACAGCGTTAATCTGAACTAACACACTTTGACTGAGTGGCTGCTGTGATGAAGCTAAGAACCATTTTTCTCTGCAGGGAACTTCATTTGGAGAGTGGGAAGTTCCCAGGCACCAAACAATGAGGCCAGGTGTTTGAAGAGAGAAACAATGCAGGAAGGCTCCCAGAGGCAAGTGGAGATGTGGGAGATGAAAGAGGAACCTGCTAAACTGAGAGAAGAGCACAGTACACTTTGGCAGGAAGGGTTATAGAACAATCCCAGTCAGGGCATCAGCTGGTTTCAATGGCCAGTAAAACTGGGGGCCTCCCAGGTTCAGATGGCAAGCAGTGAGTTACAGAAGGACCCTGGCCCATCTGACCTTAGCTCTAACATTTAAAAAATGCTCAATTGATGAGAAAAATAAAACAAATAAGCACAGAATTCATTTTTGTCTACATCTGTGTATCTTACCATTACAAATAAACAGCAATCGTGTCTCAGAGTCCTCTGCAAAGCCCATGTTATTTATATGTTGTACTAACAGAGATAAACTACAAAAGAAAAATTGTCAAACTCTAGAAAAAACAAAGACCTGTGGGAGAGAGGAAGTGCTGAAACTTCCAGCAGTACTTCTAACATTTTAGATAAATATTTGTTAAGTTCAGTCCCCTCATAGACAAAACCATAACCAGAGTTTCTATAAGAAATTTCAGAATCAATGTTTGTGCAGAAAACTTCTGTGTCATCATGAGCCTGTGCTCTGGCAGGTCCTCAAGACACCCACTTCTCTTCTCCCTCCCAACTTTGGTATGAACAATTCCCACCAAAATATTTGTACAGCTTCAAGATGTGCATTCCCAGGCCTCTAAACTTAGACTGGTGCCCACCTCTTCCCTTTATGCCTGATGTCACAACCATTACCAGGGAAGTGGGGTGAGAAAAAGGCATTCCTGTTGGAGAAGTATTTATTTTCTTTCACGGTCTGTCCAGCTGGGTTGGCCACCACAATACATTTTGCACTTCTCCACTAGTCAAGCATGGTGGCTTAACATTAATAGCACAGGATGGAAAGTCTACATTTGTCCTTGTGAATGACAAATTCCTGGTCCCTAGGACACCAAACTAGGTAAGACATATGGAAATTTCATGCACAGGAAGATCAACACTTATATTAGTATGCATTTGTCTACAGATTTTCTATAGCTACTCTGTCCTTTTTCCTCAGCAATGACATATAAATACATCATAAAACAGTGAAGCATCATAAGGGAAAATAAGTCTCTAAGACCAATGACCTTTCCTGAAAGCTCAATGGCAAACTATCTGAAACAAGAAAAATCAAAAGTCTGACTGAAATTACTGAGTTATGCAGACACAAGGGAAAGATTCTGAAAAAAGCAGGTACAAACCCAGAGTGAGGTTTTCACAGATGTTACCTTACTAGGGTTCCCACTATATTTGACAGGATAAGCCGGAAGAGAGCCTATTTTTGGATCTTGGGCTAAGCTGTTAGAAGCTATTTTTAATTCTACAGTAATGATCAGTACTTTCATTTCCCTCAGCAAACCAACAAAAAACCCCAGAAGATAAAGTCATAAAATAGGGAATAGCAGGCTGCAGGGAAAGAGCCAAGGAGTTAGCTATAAGCTGCTAATTGTACAAACAGAGGACGATGCAGACATTAAAGAAAAAAAAAAATGGGAATTTTTCAAATCACCAAGGAATTTGAAGGGATTGTGGATGTCACCAAAAATAGCCGACCGTAATAGGACAGATACAAACTCCTACACTTGTGATGATCTGTACAGGGTTTACATTTTCCACAAGTTAAGCAGTCAGCACTCCATATGCATGTCATGCTCAGATGTATGCAAACTAGATAGCTCTCAATTTATCCATAACTGCATGTTCGTACTGTATATAATTAGAGTTACACCAAAGCATCACTGCAGAGACATTGGGTTTCTGTCCTCCACCTCACGAAACACAGCCTCTGTCACATGCAGAAAACACAAGATGCATCCCTCCAATTTTTGTTGTCCTTCAGTCCACATCATAGATAAGCAGATTACTGGTTCTTTACCACATTTCCCTTTGCTGGTCTCAGGTATTTTAAAGCTCTTTGGTTGCTTGCTTTCCTAACTGGCAAATTTCACTTCTGAAATTCAGGCTGTGAATTGATGAAGCACACCTTGAGAACCTGGTCACCGGATTAACTGTGCCATTTGCATAACTGTAAACTTAATGTCGCACTTCCAGAGCTTGTATCCTCTAAATTGCACTTACTGATGAAATACAAAATCCTCTAAAAGGGTTTTCCAACCTAAACCAATTTGTAAAGTTGTTTTTTTTTTTATCTAAAACATTAAAGAAATTAAAGTGATCGGCATATAATTAGATTAATTATTCATATCTTCCAAGTTGCTTTAATTCTAATATATAAAAAAAGATTAAATATTCACTCAAAGGATTAAGAAAAAAGTCAAGCAGCAGCAATACATTTACATTACCTTACTGTGCAAATTATAAAACTAATTAGTCTAAAGTTTCACAAAAATGAATTGGATCTTCATTCACACGCTGACACAACTTTACATATTCAAAATTGATACCCATATTATTTTCTCATGTTTCTAGTACAACTCAGCCTCCTGCCTCTGCAACTGCCATTGTGCTAGAACAGCTCTGCTTTTGTTCTAACTAGCGAAAATTAAATCTTGACCTAAATTTATAAAAAGCTAAAAATGTTTCAGTCAACTGCATGAAAATGAAAAGTCCAGCAGAGCCTCATTATAAATCTTACACTGGTACTGTTGAAATAGTCTGCAATAATTCTTGATGATAATCTAAAGATTGTTTTGGTTGCTTTTTTGATGCTTCTTTGTGATCTAGATTTCTCTATTCTGAAAGTGCATGTAATTTCTAGTGTGCTGCACGCTATTTTCTCCTCATCTCAAATCATGGGAATGTTCATTAAAAGTCCAAGGCTGTGTACTATAAACAACTCTATCCCTTTTCTTTGAAAATTGTTCTTTTCTGAATAAAAAGAGATTTCAGAGGAGTACAATGAGAACCCAAAAAAAAAGGATTTTCCTAGACTGCATTTTTGCTGAGATGATGCTGTAGGGCAGCTTCTAGGAGGTAATGAGTACCCTTAAATAGCACTAACACTCTCTATGGTCAGATATTCCTGTTCTGGGTAGAAAAAAAAAAATAAGAAGAAGAAGAAGAATAAAAATATTTCCATTGGCTCACTCACCACTGAAAAAAACCCAACAACTCCTATCTTGAAGATAATGTCTGTTTTGATCTTGTGGGCAAAGAAACAAATTGTTCTAGTTTCTTAAGGTTGTTACTCACTCTTATCTAAGATACAATGAAACCCATTGCTTTTAACAGTTTTCCAAAGAATTGCTTTACCTATTTTTAGCCACATAAGCTATGGAACACTTCAAAAGCTGACGGTGCAGTATCAAAGAGCTCTTTTTCATTACACCAAGGCCTGTAGGAAGTTAAGCAAATTACCTTTAGAAAACCCTGAATAGGATATTCACATCTGAGGTTTCCAGTGACAGCTGAAGACAAAAGCCAAATTTTTCAAAACTGAACTCTCTGTAAAATGAAGCTTAGAAACATTCCCTGGACTTAAACCCTGTTGTTTCATGCTGATCCTGTTCAAGTCTGCAGAGTGGGGTAGTTGCTTTTCAGGAGCTGATAAAGGAGGGGGCTCCAGGCTGGGAGAGCTCTGCTCCCACACCTTGGTTTTGTGAAACATTTGCTGGCTGTTGGCTCCAAATGTGAGCCCACTCTGGCACAGCAAAGTTCAGAGATGCAGCCAGGCTGGCACAGATGCCAATGGCATGCCAGCAAAAACAGGCAGGCTTTTCCAAAACCCTTCTCTCCACAGCTCCATTCCATGCATCACGCAATTAACTCCTTGATGGGGTTAGGAAGCAATATTTTGTTCCAACTGATGGAAAGATCTTTACGTGATCAGACAGCAATCATCTTGGATGGGCTCTAATAGTTCATTTCAACATGGACTGCCCGGCTATTAGGCATCTGGAAGTTCTGACGATAATAGGAAAGATAATTAGGCTGCTTCACTGACAGCAGAAGGAGCACTTGCCCTGCCATGAAGACCGCTAAAAGTTTGAAGAAATAAGAAAAACAAGAAGGAAGGTAAATTCACTAGAATAAGCAGTTGGTACTTTAGAGCATAATTATCAGAAAGAAAACACGTTGTTTAGCATACTTTATGTTAATAGAGGGCTAGCGTGGCCCACTGTGCATAATTTAGCTGAACAATTGATAAGAAATTTTAATACATATATATATATATGATTACGGCTACAGAAAAAAAAGACAAAACACAAGAGAGATCATAATAGGCACGCATGAACTCTGAAGGCCTAATTACATCACGGGGGAGGGTAAGCAGTTACTGCTGAATCAAGCAGAAAATTGGGGTAATTTGTAAACAGGTAGAGCTGTTATCCAGGTGCGCCAGCATGTGTGTGGGGGCTGGCAGTGGGGCCTCGAACCCAGCACTTCCATCTGCACTGCAGAGCCAACAGCACAGCTGAAAGCTCCTCTCACCCAAGGAGGCTGCAGAGAAAGGGCCAAAGAGCCACCCCCGCGTCCCTCTGTAGCCCCCTGCCCAGGCTCCAGCCAGCAGCTGGATAACATGGTGCAGTGGGATGATTGTGGGAAAAGAAATACTGTCTGTGGGTGAAAACTGTGCTGGTGTGTGTGAAGCTCAGAGATAAAGCTCCCTGACTTGGTGTTCTGCCATCAGTACACTCCCTACTCCACTGACAGGGAAATATTTCAGATGTGGCTCCCTGACAGCAGAAGGAGCCGGGCACAGGTAAGATGCTGCCAGCAATGACTGGTGAGGGCATGGTCTCCCCCCTGGAAAAGACAGGATTTCTTTAGGAGGCGAGTTACGGGGTGGAGAAAGGGAAATCAAGCTGCTGGGACTTCCAGCAAGGAGGATGCCGAAGGTACCCATTACTAGCATGGATGGATGGATGGGAGAAGCTGTCTTGCACCAGCCAAGTGTCTTACAAAGAGGTTTGAAACTGGTTTTAAACAAAGACGCTTAACAGAACATGATATTTTAACAAGTGCCTATTGGTCTCTTTTGGGGTGGGGTGGCAGAGCAGTTTAAACATCTCCTGGTGCCTTCAAAACAGGAGTTTGAGTCTCACTCTGACCTCCACCAACCAAGGAAGCTGGTAGGTGCCACTCAGAGAAGCACCTCTATGCTAACTTGCAGCAGGATACTTTCACTGCACAGATAAGCCCCCAACCCTGATGCATTAAAAATGTGGGAAATAAAAAACACTTTGGAAATGCTCACATCTCCAACCAACTGCTCACACATGTAGATTTTGCAGCCTGCAGGTTTCAGCAGAAGCTCACGAAACAACTCCTGACAGCACTGCATGTGAGATATTCTTCCTGGTTTTGGAGAGGCCGTTTCCAGCTGTATCGCTGTGGTAGATTCCTAGCAGTTTTTGCTAAAAAAAGCAAGAGTGTGCAGACTTGCCATGCATGCACAGCAATCCAGGCAAGACCAGGGTGTGTTTTTTCCCCATCAGATTCACTCACTCATCTCACCAGCAAAATGCTAAGCAAAACCAAAATGGTCCTTTATCTTAGAAAGAGTCAGTCAGAGTCCCATGGTGCAGGGACAGCCCTGCCAGAACCTTCCCTGCAGGACTCCTCTGTGGCTTTTGGCTATGGAAGGATCCCAGGAGGTATCATGTGGATGATCCTAGGCCATGCTCGCAGACCTGAGGGAAGCACTCTAAGGTGCGTGAGCTCTTTGAGTTCATGGATATTTACGTTGCATCTTTGCTGTATTATGTTTTTACAAGTCTCCAGGATGACCGGCCAGCCCCAGTCACCAGATCCCATCTGAAGTTCGCTGTGGTACTTAAGGGTGAGGAATGGGCATTGCAAACTGCAGAAAGCCAGGACTGTTTTCTAATGATTTTTTTTTTACATCAAACCTCCCTCCATCTGTGCCGTCTAGTGCCAGACAAACCAGTAATTATCAGGAAATCCCTTCACTTTTAATCTACATCAGTATGAAGGCAATCTCAGAGCAACCCACGGTGACTGGAAGCTATTATTTTCATAGGAAATAATAGTGACTGGAAGTGATAACTCACGGTACTCAGTGTGTGTGTCATCATCAGATAACATGCAAGGCTGTACATCCCACCACATCGCTCTTTTGTAGGGCTACGATGGCCTTTATTAAAGGGGAATGATTGAACTAGGCAGGGGAGGCTGTGGGGGCTGTACCAACATGGAACTTTCATTCAGTATTTATGGCCATAAAAATTTGGGGCCTTGAAATTGGCAGCATGAGAAGCTCTTTTAATTTGAGCTATAATTCTCTTTTGTACTTTCAGTCATTGACTGTTTCAGATAAACATTCATTTGGGAGGCCGAGATTACAGTGTGGAAAAAAAAAATATAACAACCCAAGGATATTTAGCTCTCCTCCCACAAATTCTTCCTGGAAATATTCTTGCAAAATCTTCTGCCCACTTGAACAGTATGCTTATGATTAAGTGCAGATGAGCCGAACAGCTTGTATATGTAGTCAATTTGCTCTAAATTTCCATGCTGTATTATAACACTAATGATCACTAATAATAGAAAAACCCACAGTTTATTGAGTAAGTAATTTGAGACATGATGATTTTTATCGTGTGAATAGGATCAGGCTGACCAATTTAAACTGGGCAGAAAAAGATAAATAACGTGTAAATCAATCACACCACCAGCACGCTCTTTTTCTTCACAAAATTATATGGATTGATTGGTGGAAAGAAGGCCCTGCTACTCACTACTGCTAGGAAAAGGAGTCAATAAACTTCCCTGCTCAAGAGTAAAAGGTCAGATGTGGAAGGAAGTTTATGCCTAAACTGCAGAAGTGATTTTTGTCACCCGACTGCACGGACTGAGATGAGCTTGCATTTTGTCCTGGTGGGCGAGGCACCCCTTTAAGGGATAATGAAGACAGGTAATGTATCATGCAGCCAATAAAAAAGGAAACCATGCTAAACACAGAAAAAACTATGTAAAAAACAGTTGTGTTCCGGCCTGTGGTCAAAGCTATCTTCTAAAATCATGTAAACAAGATTGCCATCACGTGCTGTCTGAGATGGCTAATCTGGAACTAAAATAGATTCTTCTGTTTGCTTTTCTTTCATAGGAATTTTTAGTTTTGATTGAAGCATTTATTTTTAGCTTTAGAAAACACTAGAAGTTCATTAATTAAAAAGCCTATCTATCACATTTGTAATTAATTGCTGTAAAGAATAGTTAAAAATAGAAATAACTAAACTACATTTAGCAACTTCAGGAGAGATTAGTGCACTGAAATGATGAGAACCTGCCTGTGGCAGTGGGACTTGCAAGGTACTTTGAGAATTTTGAATGAAGTTTTGTTTAACATAAAGAATATAAAGAATTTATAGAGAACAAAGGGAAGCAGAGGAAGAAATCTCTTGGATGAATCTTTCTTTGGACTTGGCTATGTGAGCTTCAGACACAGACTTCAGCAGAAGGCAGCTGTACATTCACATCTCCAGAGCCTGCTAAAAATGCTCGGAGGTATAGACAGAGCAGAAAGTTTTAATATAATGTCTCCACAGTACTCTTCTGGGAATAAGAGTTAGCATGTGAATTGAACTTGCACCCAGTTATCTCATGACTGCAGCTTACCCTCAATCACAAGACAAAAATACTGCAAAATATACTGTGGGGAACAATTCTTGATTGTTTCCAGGGCATGGATTAAGTGTAGCCAAATGACTCTTTAACTCACAGCCTTTTATGGCCAGCAGGCCAGTCAGATTCATCATGTTTAAAGAGAAAACATGGAAATGGATCACAATATACTCCACTTTCTTACACATTTTTACCACACTAAAAATACCCTTTTTACTTTTTTATTTTTTATTTAAATGCAACTAATTTCCTGTATGCATATGTAGCGTCATGTCCTGGTGTGATTCTGTACTGACAAGTCTAGCACATCAGAATCCATTAAATCTTGGAATAAAAACAGCCCAGCTTTGCCTATTGTGCTTCTCAGGAAAATATTTTGTTAAACATTGAAAATTCCCTTCGTTGAAGCAATGAGATGCTGTCTCAGAAAGGGACAGAAAAGAGAAGATGAACAATGGGCAAAAAGGAAAGAAGATGAAAGAGGCTCAAGGATGATTTAGTGGGTGGGTTTCCTGCCCATGGCAGGGGCATTGGCACTAAATGATCTTTAGGGTTCCTTCCAATTCAAACAATTCTGTGATGATTCTGTGCTGAAACAAGACATTTTGAGACTTCTACTTCTTCACCTCTCTTTAGACAAAATCACTTCCAGCACCTTCAGGAGAGCCTGACCCAGCTAACTCCCAGCTTTAACAAAGTATTAAATACTGATAGCACCCCAAGAAAATGGCCAATTTGGTTTCCCCACTGATTTTTCTACGGAAGCCCAGACTAGATGGAAATAAAACAGCTTTGTGCAGCCTTTGCTGCACTAGAGGAAAGGACAGGGAGCAGGACAGCCTGTGCTGAAAGCCCTGCTGACGTTTCCCAAGCAGAGAAGGGCTGGAATCAAACAAGGATTCCCCTTGGCAGAGGAGGGCAGGCTCATTGCTTCAGCCCTGATTTCAAACCAAAGGGAAAAAACCTGAGCAAATAAAACATGAGATACAGCAAACAGAATCAGAGGGGATCCACTTCCAGTCAGCCCAAAGTGACCAGCTGCTGCAGCCAAGTCCTGCTTAGAATAGGAGAATTTGGCCATTAGGCTGTGGATTCGACCACACCTTTGCTGAAACTCTGATGCGTGAGCGATGCTCCCCTCACCCTGTCTGCTCTAAAGGTGGCTGCACTCCCACCTCTCGGTCTTATCCATCTGCAGTGTTTCCCCTAAGGGGCAGCCAGGCTTAAAGCAGCCACTTTCATCTTCAAGTAATTCAAGTAATTCTCCACTCAACCAATTTGAGAAACACTTCGCACCCTGTAAACTTTTAGATGGCACTACTGAGCCAAAATGGACTCGATATTTTTAAGGACTCATGGACCAAGTGTGCCTGAAGTATGAATGAATCATCTGCATTCAAGCCATAGTACTGGCTGTGAAATATCTACTGACTCTGTGCACTGTCAGCAGAATATGCTTAAGCATATCCGTTTTTTTAATTATTTAACAGATTTTAAACATTAACTTTAAATGAAAAATACTAGGATAAAAAAAGAATTTCTAATCCAGAGTAAACTCACGTTTTATTAAAAATAATTAATTGATCCCCTGATACTTCACAGGATGCATGTTGTGTTTCTGATACCTCTTTTCTATCTGTAAACGTAGATATGGATAATTAATCTGACTTGCTAGAGCCCATGTTCTCCTAGGCCAGGTCAGAGTGGGATCACCTAAAGCCACGGGATATATCCATATTGATGGCCAAGTTCAACCTCAACAGGGCAAGTGAGCTGCCCTACTTGCCCCCCAGACCAGACCCTGTGGATCCTCACAAAGCCCTTCCTGCTCCACATCCTTTCCCAACAAGGCCAAACCTGTACCCCGGATCCACCCAGGCCCCACGGTGCCAAACCCTGCTGAGTAACCCATGGAACATCACCCATGTGCCTGCAGTTGGTCTCAAGCTCGCTCACACCTTCTCCACAGCACCCTCCTGCCTCACTTGTGCTGACCCCATTTCCTGGGAGGTTCCAATGAAAACCAAACCAACAGCCCGAGCCTGGACTCAGGAGTCCCAGGAAAAAAAGCAGGGAAACAGCATGGTTTGCTTGGGATAAGGCACCAAAGAACATCTGAGTGTAAAACACCCCTCAGAAGCAACGCTGAAGCAACAGGATTTCCCAGACTGCAGGGAAACAATTTCCCCCAAAACACCTCTGAAGTGCAGCCCTTCCCTCCCTTTTAATTCCCTTAAGTTATTAAATTGAAGAAATGTCCTTTCCAAACTGCTCATTTCTCTTCTCACTGATTCCTGTATCATATTTCTTCAATTTAAACATTTTTAATGGAAGCTGGTTTATCTTTGCTAGCCTAGAAATTCAAGCAGAACTTCAAAGTTCTTTTTTTTTTTGTTTTCTTCTTTTCCCTCTAGCTGCAATAAAAGATCTTGTAGGTGTAGTGTTCATCTCTCTGTCCTCCATGGATACGAATGGGAACAACTGTCACAGGCTTTGGTTACTCTGCTGATCATTGTATGGGGAGGAAGAAACCCTCATCAGTCTCAGAGGGCTTGCCTATCCTATATCCACTGAAGTAAAGAGCAGCAATAATTTTATTTTAGCATGAAAATAAGATCACTGGGAGCCCACACTGACTGAGCCACGACTTTACACAGTAACTTCTAAGAATTAAAGCCTTGGAATAATGGCAATGTTGTATAAGCAGTGGTTCAAGACCTGCAAAATACCTCTTGGGCTGGGTAAAGTTTCAGAGAGAGACAATAGATTTCCTCTCTGTATAACGATTCTTTGTGATACTCATTTGGAGAGTCAAGGTATCAGGCTTCCGAGAGTCTCAGCTCTACAAGTGTCTGTGGAAACAGTTTTTCATTCCTCATCCTTTTAGCACAGCTCACCCTTTCTTTATAGATATTTATCAGGCTTGGGTAAAAGCTGTAGCTAAAAAATATAAAGTAAAAAAGGTTATTTTTAAAAACAAAACAGCAGTTTAAAATTTGTTTTAAAATTAGTCATTCTCAAAATGTTAATGAATTTCAGCTTGGCTTGTCCATCTTAAAACTCCGGGGCCTACATCCAGGGACTTAATACCTGCAATATAATTTTTAAAGCTGCTGAATAATCCCTTTATGGCAGGTAACAGAGCACTGTTGGGCTTGGAAAATTGAATTAAAATTAACTGGATTTTTAGCAATGTGAAGATGTTAGAATTAGAGTTGTGAAGGGCGTTAAGTATATTAGTAGGATGGATAATTAAAAATTACCTTCCCAAAAGAGGAAATCCCATCTATGACACATTTGTCAAAATTTTGGATTGGACAAATGAGATCACAACATAATTCCAGTTCTTTTTATATTTCTGCAGCACTTTATGGGGTGCCCTGTACCGGAATCTGAGATGATCTGTCAGAATGTAAGGTATGCAACACTAAACATAAGAATATTTTTCAGCTGGATGTTTCAATACCTAATCTGAATTTATTGTGGTGGGTGGAAGCAAAGAGAATGCTAAAGAGGAATCAACACCTCTGAACTGGCAGATCCTGCAATTCATTTGATATCTCATGTTCATTAGCTTCCCTTTTTATTCAGGGAACAGAGGAAAAAGTGGCACGTTTCATGCTTTCTAGACTTGATTAAGATCACATCTTTTCAGCAGCAACTGGCACCTCCTTGGGCACTGACAACCAGAGTGGGACGTGGCTGTGCTGAATTTCCAATCAAGAGCTCTTGGCTCTCTGCAGAGGAGCAGCAGCAGGAATGTGCAGAGGCCTCTGCAAGCAGATGCTCAGTGGTACAAGAAGGAACCACAGGAGTGGGCACCAAGTCTCTGCAATCAGTAATCCTCAACAAGAATATGCACTATAACGAAATTTCCCAAACCCCTTCGATAGGAAGCATTCAAAACAAGAAGCCTGAGAACAATGATGGGAAAGGGAACCGAGTGGGGATTCAGGAGAGCTGAACCTATTCCATTTCCAGCTCTCTGTTTCATCTACAAACACTTAGTTTTCCTATGCCTTGTCTGATCCCTCTTTAAAGTGAGGATAACAATATTCATGCACCTTTTTCCAGTTATTTGAGATTTATATGGAAGAAACCTTACCAAAAGGCTGGGCATTATCTTGCCAGCTATGCTACTGCCTTTGCTTGCAGCTGGTTCTTCTGGAAAACAGATCATTCATCCTCAAATTCGTAAGGAAATATTTGGCTTATATTGGATCTTTCATGTGGAACCAAAACAACAGAACACTGCAAAAACTCTGCTACCAGAAAAAAAAAAAAAAAAAAATCCTGATTATTAAGCTGGTATGGCAGGAGGGGGACAGAATGAAGATAATCTGGTCAGTCTGTATCAGAAATACCAACATCTCTTTCCTGTGATTTCAATACATTAATTTTCCTAACCTCAGTGATGTTGCACAGTCTGCTTATGGCTTTTTCAATCACAGCTTCACCTAAACAAAGCTGTCAGTATGGAAATTATGAAATTGCTGTTTCCTTCCAGCTTGGATCATGCCATTAATTCCTCACTGCTCCTCTCTGTGTGCATCAAAATGCTCTGTCAAACACAGCCTCTAACACAAGAACATGAGATCCATCTCTAAATGGGAGGGGATTCTGGAGATTTAATACAGCAATGAATAATCCACACCTATTTAAGACAACTCCCCCGTGAGGATCTGTGGGGTTTGTTCTCAGTGACATTAATGGTGACATCTCAGGAATAATCCTCATGTAGGATGTGGAATATGAATCCCACCACACATTATGTGGAAACAGCTGGCGAGAGGTCGAGTAAGTTTGGGGCCCACTTGGAAATGCTGGAGAGGGTTGGTTTAGTACCTGGTCAGTAGTACAATGACATGCAGAAAGTATGGGTTGGCTCATATTGATGGTGGAGTTTCCACAGTCAGTGAAATTCAATTTAATTAGTATATCGTGTCTTCCACCTACAGCACTCTCTAAAGCTAAAAAATTACATAAGTATACTGCAAAAGATCTACTGAGTGAGGAATGTCCTTGTCGCCTGTGGGTTAATGAACCAAAACCATGGTGTAGCCAGGAGTGAAAAATCCTCTACCAAGCAACTGAGATTCTCAGAGCAGCTTCCCCCACCAGACTGAGGAGTAAAGAGCAGAGTTATAGATTTGGCCTTCTTCAGAGAGCTGGTGTAGCACGTGGTAGGGAATAATGGTTGGCACTCACTCAGTTCCTTTGTGGTGAAGCCTGTAGAGGCATCCTAACCTGTCACAGCTAATGGGTTTTGCTACAGATGCCAAGGCAGAACATGGTGAAAGCATTTAAAGAAAGAAGCATAAAAATATCTGAAGCATTGATAGTCTCAGGGGCAATTTAAAAAAATAAAATTTCCTTTTCTTCTTTTTTTTTTTCTTTTTGTCAGGTTGGTTTTCAAAAGCTCTACAAACACTGGAGGAGAGCGAAGATAATGAAGAAGTAATGAAATAATGGAGGGGGGAAAAAACCTGTACAAGTTTTTTTAAGTAATACAAAATCATTACGAAGTCCTGGCTAGACATGCATTTTTAAACAATGGCAGTAATAACGGAAAATTAGGCTCCATGACTTATTCATAGGCTTCTGGTTAACACTGCTCTCCACTGCAGGTGGTTCACTTTATAAATAGCATCTTTAGGTGAGATGTTACTGTTTTGGCCATGCAATATGAAAAGTACCTGCCTGTTCTTGTGAATTAGAGATCGTAGCTCTGCATTCTGTAACCACATCTGAAGATACAGATTTCACTGCAGAAATGGAGGAGTTGCTTCTGTTTGGAAAGGTAGAGAGAACCTCAAGCAATAAATATTGCACTTTCAACTCTAAAACTACAGTTGCCTGTTTGATATAGAAATCATAAAAATTTAAAGGAAGAAAACAGTATTTGATGAGTCTACAATCTTTATACTTAAGGGATATTCAGAAGACCTATAAATCCTCAGTGGAATTAATAACTGAGACTCTTGAAAGCTCTAAAAGGAAATATGAAATATGCAAAATCTTGGTGAAAAGCATAATTAAGGCCATAAATGCCTAAAGGTTTAAAGGGCAGGCTACCTCTCTCAAAGATTTTCCAGTATAACATTTGGAAGTATAACAAAAAATACATTTTTAAACAGCATTCTATATCACCTTTTTTTTGCACCATTTTTTATCTTTTCCTTTCAGTGTTAATAAGTACATTTTAGAATACAATTTCCAAGATCTCCTGAATTAAATGGTTAAATGGTTAAAAACTTCACCCTCCAACTTCTCAAAGTTAATAGTGTCTTCTGTGCAGAGCAAGTGGCATTTACTTATAGGGCTGAGGTTTTCCCTTCTCTTTTATCATTAATTTTTTCTCCTGCTCTTCTAATATTCTCAGGTTGGCTCTTCTCCAATTTTAAGCATAGTTAAGGAGGAGGAAGTCTCCAGCCCTGACACAAAAGTCCTAAAACCCACAATTGAGTTGGCCCAGCTGTCAGTGGAAGGAAATCTTTTCTCTTTGGCTCCAGGCATTGGAACATTTCCCCTGAGTTCTATATGACACCTATATGTGTATATATGTCCTGTGAGCTCTCCTGAATGCTTTCCCTTGAAACAAACAGAGAAATATATCATCTATCCTATGAATGATCAAGGACACCGTTTTCAATAGTTCTGAATACTTGTACTTCATTTAATTTTTTTTAAAGACAATAGGTTTTTGGTACCTTTGACTATCAAGTTGTGTTTTCCAGAATATGCTCACTTGATAAAAATATCGATCTTCAAGTGGAAAGGAAAAGAATCAGGGTTTGGGTTGTTTTGGGGTTTGTTTTTTGCAATCATTTCTGGATAGAAAATATTTTCATTTTGCACAAAGTGGCTTGCAGAAAAATAACCATTCATTATGGCACAGCCTATACACAGTTTCCCCCTCTCCAAACTGGCACTTTTCCTTGATGCTAACCCCACCCCGTGTATTTGGAACACCTTCCCTCTTAGCAGGGATTTCTGTTTGCTTTTACATCTAAGCATTTCTGCTCACAGCAGGTCGTGAAGTAATGGAAGTTAATATCACACAATTCTGATAACCATCTTGCTTTTTCTTCCTCAGTTCCACTGTGACAGGAATTTAGCAGCTAAAATACAAAAAAAAAGAAATCCTGCTAGATTTAAAGACTAGTTTTGTATCATTTGAAAGAAGCGATTCCAAGCCTCTCTGAGGAGGTTTCATTGCTTTGTAACTCGAGAGCCTGACAGAGTGAGGCAAGTGAAGAGGAATAGAGATACTCACATGACAGAACTCCAGCAAGACAGAACAGGGCCCTTCCAATTCTATAAAGTCCAAAGCTGTGATTTTTCTCCTGATGTGATTACTCACTCATTAGGCCAGCCCATGCTTTTTGCCAAAGTCCTGGGACTGAGCAAGTTGGAAACTTCAGTCCAAAAGCATTTTTACTCTTCCACTCCTTTTATATTATTGTAAGGCCTATTTTGCATTGGAGAGAAAATTTCAGGATAAAGAGAGAAGAAATAGGGCCATCCCAGCTCAAAGATAGTTACAGGCATTAATTTTCACAAATAATATATTTTAGCACAGAAAAACAAAATGAAAACAAAAAATAACAGTGATGAGGCAATTTTAAACTGCATCCTTTCAGAGTAATTTTGTTGTGAGCATCACTAGGAAGCCTGCACTCTGTCAAAACAGACCAGATGATATATTGGTTGATAAAGGCTTTGTAAGAATGTCAGTCTTTTAACTGCATGCTTTGTTGTCATAAACGCTAAGCTATGTATGTAAATATTATATCTAAATGGCAACCAAACTCTTAAGAACTAATTTAGCCATGTATGCACAGATGCCTAAGTAATACAGGAGTGTATAGCTCTGTCTGGATTAGGATTAAAAAGAAAATAATGGTACTGGATATCATCAGAAAATCAGGAGAGCTCTCCCCTATGACCTTCCTAAGGAGGGGAGGAATTTTATGTTGCCACTGGGGGATATTTCATTTTACACAATAGTTATGATACCCTGGATCACTGGACTCTCACAAGTATTTAATGCCAACAGGAGCCTGATTATCAGGTTGTTATTTTTCTTTGCACAGCTGCTGTTCTCCACATTTTACACGTTTATCCATGAAGTAGTGAAACAGGACTCCCTGGACAATTTTTGAAGAACTGGGCTATGAGCTTGCTTGCTGCTTCACAACACCTGCTGTTTGGGCATTTAGCTCCCAAACTTTCCTCCAGCTGCTTTCAAGCTTCAGTTTGCTCTTGCTCTAGTTCAGAGCATGACTTAAAATGCAATCCTGAGCAGCTCAGCTCTCCTTTAATGGATGGCTGTTCTTCACCCACGTTGCCAGTGTACATCATTCCAGCTCCAGCACAGCTGACAGATAAGGCACAAAGATATGGGAGGCCACCCTGGGCCTCATATTTAGAGCATGTATGGGAAATACGGTATTTCTGACACTCTTTTAAAAGGGAAAAGAAATATGTGAAAAATGAGGAATATTTGACACCCTTTAAAAATAAATAAAAAGGCAGTAAAACATCTGAGCTGCCTCAAACATGGCTCTGAAGGCTGCAAGGGGATGAAACATGGGATATCTCCCAGCAAAGTCAACTCAATGGCATGTCAGATGGGCTGGTGAGAATATATCAAACTACTTTTTTTCATATTTAGTCTTTTTAAAAAGAAGCCATCACAGAGCATGCAATAGGTATTTCTGAGCAGGTATTCTTAATAAAAGCCACTGAACTGTCAGCTCAACTTCACTGCCTACAGCAAAGCATGTCAGACAAGACTGATGCATGGCACACTCTTCCTTGCACTAAAAAAAAACCCTAAATCCAAAACATTTGCCAAAAGTTCAACCACTATAAACCAGGATATAAACTGTTAATTTACCATTTTATCCTATTCTCATTTTTCCAAGAGACACAACTGAGAAAGTAAAAATAATCCTGACCAGATTCAAAGATGAGGTGATAATTACATCCCTCCTACACAAAATCCAGCCAAAGAGAATTTCTTCAGAACAGGAAAAAATTTCTACTTCCACTTTAACCCACAGGGCTTTTGTGTGATGACTCTGCAATTATAACAGAAGCTGGAGGAGCAAGTGTTACCATTCCTAACACATGGAGTCTCGTGGGGGTCATGGATGTGCCTGTGCCACACACTCCTCCTCTGGCCCCCACCAGCTCTGGTGGAAGGCAGCGAAGTGCCAAATGCAGAAAACTCTCATTTCTCTCCCCTGCACCCTTTTCTACCAATACACAGCCCACTCAAATCCCATTTCAGAACCAGCCCCAGGTGAGTTTCTCTCATTCTCTACCCATTTAATAAGCCTGACCTCCCAAGTTCTTTCCTGGCACAAAGAATATAATTAGTAAGCCGCTCAATCCATCATATTGACCTGCATTATTTTAAATTAACGTTAATGTCAGCAATGAGAAAAGGATTATAAGGTTAAAATATATGTACTGAATATCTCTGTACCATTTCTTTTTGGTCATATAGATAAAATCTACATGAAAATATAGCTTTTCCATGGCCAAATCATCACTAGGTACATAGATCATGAAGGTCAAATGATTTCTTCTGTGCCAAACTTCTGGTACCTGGTACTAACAGATCTCCAAAGGTCTGCAATAATGTTGTCATCCTTTAAACAGCTACCAAGTCAATCATATCTCTAATTTAAAAAAAAAAACCATCTATTTTTTTCCCTCGTGACAGGAAATCCCTTCCCTCAGGATTAGGAAGGGGACCTCTCTCATCAGGTAGGAACATTTTCTTGTAGGTAGGAAAGGAGTCCATGCAAACCACAGCTTACTGCTCAGCTCACAAAATCACTCATTCTGTTCAATGTGGAAAAGGTTGTTGATAGCACATAAACAAAAAGTACAAGAGAAAACCAAAACTAAAAATGACAGGCAGCAAATATGCGATGTATCTTCTCTCCTTAGGGAGCACTGATTTAACAGACAATAGGCTTTGGAGAAATGCTTTTATTCAACTGTTGCAGAGTAAATATCTTCTTGTGTAAAATAGTACTTCATAAATCCATTGTAGGAGTAACCAACACAATGAGCCATCATAGGGCAATTGCAAGTAAAGGATTACTGAGGAAGCTGCTGAAAATCTCTCATGCTGGACATGGCCCAGTGGTTCACAAATCCAACAAGCGATTTCCCAGACAGAAATACACCTTTCTATACACAGAAATACGCCTGCCTGGAACCCCAAATGCCAAGAGTGGCACATCAGATGATGGCTTCATCCCCAGTGACCCCTGCAGGACTGACAGGCTCTAAGTGACTGCCTGAGAAGCATTTCAGGTGCCATCTGACAAAAGAATGAGAAGGGAAGGCAAAACCCCTACAGATGGTGTAACACCATCCACTCCTCAGTTCAGCCTTTCGCTTCTCTAACCCAAGGAACCAAATGAAAAATATATGACAACAAACAACCTGCAAACAGCTCCCCATCTATTATACAACTGAAATCATAAGAAATGAGCTTGTTGAAATAACAAATGAACGTGCAATTGCTTTGCTTCGCTTAACTCCCATATGTTTTTAGACATGTTTTGAAAGACAACTTTTTGAGATTAATAAATGCCATGCAATACACTTGGTTCTTGTCCACTGAGGACTGGGCCCAATCACAGCTAAAAGCTTTTGCCATTTAGAATATGAATGGAGAACCTCACGGCACAAATGGAAAAAATATATGTTTATGGTTATGAGAATATGCAAATGTTCTGCCTGGTCTCCAGAATGTCCTTGCCATGCTCATAGATTTGAATTTCTCACAGGGGATTGAGTTTTACAGAGGGCAAAGGCAGAAGACAACGGAAATATCTTCCAAGGGAAAGGCAATAATATTCCATATCTTCTCTCCCTGACTAAGATAAAGTAGGACCTACCAATTGTTTTGTTCCCTGGTTCAGCTTATTATTGAAACTTCACAAACTGAATAGTGATGTTTGGCTACTGGAAAGGGACTTCCTAGAAACAAATGAGGATGTTCTCATTCACAGTTGTTCCCCTTGGTTGTGGGGAATGTGAATTTTCTTTCAGCATGAGGAAGATTTGCATTTTGTTTTCCAGAAAATCACTCTTTGCTCATTAAATGATCCAAGGATGACTGGCCCAATGTGTGTGATCCCGTTGCAGCACCATATTTACCATGTGTGTTCATCACTCAGCACGGAGGCTTGCACAGGTACTCTCCAGTTTTCCCTGTCATTACTGAATTGCATGGCTGTAACAGCTTTTATGTGCTGTTTCTTTTTTTTAAATAATATGAAAATGGTCTTCATATTCTGTACACAGAAGTACATGAGTAAACACTCGATGAGGGTTAGGGAATGCCCTGCTTGGCCTGCAGTGCAGCCTGGTCTGGGATACAGATCACACCCCTAGAAAAAAAGAGCCTTTGGTGCAGGGAAGCACAGGTTATGAAAAAGATCAGAGGGAAAAAACAGCTAAATGAATAGTATCTCTCACACACTTCTTTTTATTTAAATTTTTATGATCTTTGAAAAACACTTTTTAAAAGAGACAGTTTGTCTAAGATACTGTTTTACTGCCAAGTCATCAGTGTCTGCTGTAACAGAGCAAAAGGAAAAGCAGATGATATCAGATATACTCCACAGAAACTAGAAAACACAAAGATTAAATTCTGCATTAGAATGATTTTACACACTATATTTGTAGTATACATAATAAAATTAATTCTAAATGATGCAAGCGTTTTGTTTTATGACCACTAAATTCAATACTTCTCTGCAAGTCTACCTTCTTACCCAAGTGCTTTGAAATCCCTGAGCCTCTTCTGTACTCGTCATTAAGTATCACTTGTATCTCATAGCATAAATATGAGTTTTTCAACCAAGAGCACTGGAGAAAAAGAACTGACTACAGAAAATAATGACCACATCCAAACCATCTGTTAGAAAAACAAGAATTACTCAAACCAAAATGATGAGAACAAGAGGAGACTACAACTAAAAACATACAACTTATCACTAGCACTTCTCTAAAACCCTAAAAGCAGCAATTTGAGCCACAGTAAACATATAAAGATGTAAGCAATCTGTTTGTCTATGTTTAGAGCACAAAAAATATTAAAAAATAAAGGTCTAAAAGCAATAAGCTCTGACAAAAAAAAAACCATATCCCTAAAGCATACCCCTGAAAATGCTTCTTTAAATCTCTTGAAACACATCTATTGAGATCTGTGGAGATCAACATTTTCTCTTTTTTTTTACTGTATATTTTTTTCCACTGTTAAAAGAAGTGAATGAGAGGAAGGCTGCCTGAGATTACAGAAGGAATAGGAGGTGGTGTAGAGGGACTCCCTGCTGGAAAACAACCAGTTGTGGAAAAGACTGAACTCCCAGGTGCTCAGTGAGCATGGGAACAAACCAGAGACTATAATTTTAAGGCTGATCCCCGGTTATATGCCAATTTTTATTTCACAGAGCAAGCTCCAACTATTTCAAAACCTGTAACAAGTGGGCAGCTGATCCCTCACTGGTGGGGCTTTCCCAGCACAGACCTGAAAGTGTTTTACAAATGCTATTATGTAAATATTAACAAATATTTAAAGTGAGCTTATTGGTTTTGTTGGAGAGCTTTTGTTGAGTCTGGGGTTTTTTTGCTTGGTTGATTGGTTTTAGTTTTTTGAGGGGGGAGCTGCTTGTTTATTTGTTTGTTTAAGTAGGGAAATAAGGGTGAAAGATGAGATTAAGAACTCTCTAAATCTCACGTGACAAATAAATGGCCACACAGAGCAAGGGAACAAGGAAGAACCTATCTGTAAGCAAGGCTGACATCTCGCAAGAGGTTCAGTGGTAAATTATCCTTCTGCATACTGGGCATGAACAGAAATTAGATCATAGAGTGGAAAAAGTGGACATTCATGAGCAAATAGTAAATTATCTGATGTACAAAAGGCACTACTAGAAATCACCCTGTTCTCCTAACTGTTGAATTCTTCTTTAAAAATTTGCTACCAGTTCGTAAAAGAGTTTGCAAATGATCAGTTGGAACTTGCATTTTAATTTCGTTTCTTTCTGAGATTTGCCACTCTTTCTCTCTTTTTATGGCTTCCCAAAGCTGGAATTCACAAGCATTCTGAATGAAATCCCTTTGGGTCTCATCACTGGAATCAAAGGAAAACAAATGTCTGAGGGAAAAGGTTATTCTGGAAATCGGGTCTGTTGAAAGGAGTTGACATATTTCACAGCACTGCAGCTTGATTGGTTGTAGCTGTCATTTTTCTGTATCTTATAGAGGAATACAAAACTATATCTTAGCTATGGCAGCCAAAACAAGACTTCTTAAAAATAAACTGTCTTGAAAACCATTTGGCCAATTTATACGTCAATTAGGTGAAACTCTTATTCACTGTACACTTCTTATTTAACTAGTAAATAGCAGCTAGAATAACTTGGCTGAAGACTGATAACCAGCTTCTGAAGGCTGAAGTATCACAACTCGAGCCTTTCTCCATGCTCAAGGAAGGCTTATCTTTAATGACCTCACTAGTCTTATTTCATAACATCTCTGCATGGCTTTTCTTGATGTATTTTTTCAATTTTTCCCTTCAGAGAGAAGATCACTATTAATTTAAGTGAGCTCAGAAATGGTTCAGATGGATGGTTTTGGTTACTCTCCAGTGACATCCATGCAGTTTATTACATAAGCAGTTTACTGCAGTGAAGTCATTACACTGCGTCCAGCCACAGAGCAGCCTCTGTTTGACTCCTCAGCTCCTGTTTAACCACTTCCCTCCAAATAGGTGAGTGTGCTTTCTTGCTATAGCAAACCTTTACTTCACCATTTGTTTCCAACTGACATTTCCTTTCTTCCTTTGTTTTGGGTTTGTTGGGGGTTTTTTTGGTAATGTTTTAAAATATACTGCAGATGATTACATAAGTGATTTATTATAGGAACCTTACTGTTTGAGGGGCAAAACTTGTTTAAAAGAAATCCAGCAGCTACAGTAATCCCTTAGGGCAAAATGTACTTCCACTTAATTTCTCTACTATGTATTACAACCATATAATTGCTTAAAACAGAAGCTACACATACAAATTTTGCTTGGCACCAAATACCTGGCTTCAGAGAGTACACTCAAGTTACATGCTGTGTTTTGCTACAAATCCATTGCACCACCTAAAGTATTTCAAAGAGATCACTAACAGAAATATTTTGAACTACCTAAAATAAATCAGCAAGTAAGCAAACCACAGTATTTTGCTAAAGGTTATATTAAAATAAGCCACAGTGTTCCTGAAACATATTTTATATGTGCATGGCTTTAGCGTTCCTCATGCCCTTTTTCCAATGCACTAAATAAAATCATGAGACAAACTTCAGAGATGGAAAATATCTGCTAGATCATTTAGACCATCCCAGTGCCAGTTCAGGATTGTTTCCTTTATTTTCTAGTGTTTTGTCAAACCCACTTTTAAATACGCTGTATGTTCCAAGTAATGAGATTTCCACTACTTTCCCCTGGGAAATACATTTATATAACAACTTTCTTCCCCAAGGATCCCAAAGTGTTTTATAAAAATATACATACAAATCACTTCCCCACTAGAGTACAATCACTTATGAGGCACAGGGTGGCAGCCAGGAGGGAAATGATACACAGTACTCTGCAAATTTATAGCAGGAGGGAAAATCCTGCCCAAGGACAGAGGGGCAAATCCCTATCCCTATGACAAATGCCAGGAACTCACACATATCCACAGACAGCAAATAGAAGCGTGGTTTCAACCTGAACCTGCAGAAACGAGCTTGAGCACCTTCATAGGCAAAGGACATTTTGGACAGATTTTGAACATGGTCACAAAGACCTGGAGTAGCTTAACAAAGTAAATATGTTATCCTGGTAGGAATACCAGAACAGGGACTGGATTCCTGAAACAGCTAGCGACTTGAGGACTGTGCTTGGATCATTCCATCAAACACACACTGACACTGATGGTGGGGCAGTCCTGGCTGCTCCCAGCTATCCCAAGTGCACTCAACAGTCCAAGTGTCATCATTTATTTACTGCTCCCCGTTGGCATAGCAGAGCCCATCCATAAATGCACTGGGGACTGCCTGCTGCTACCCCTGGGCAGCCAGGATAGGAAGGGGAAACAGGAATCCAGGAGGAAGGAAAAATGGCTTGGTGCTGCTACATTGCTGCGTTTGAGACTGAGTGCCATTGTGCATTAAAGGATCAGAGTATTATAAGGGCTAGGAAGCAAATAATGCCAGAAACTACATCATATTTGGAAGATTAACAGTTTCCAAGTTCAAACCTCTTGGGTGGAGTTCAGGGATTTTCAGTGCAGATGGTTTGTAGGCAGAGGCTGAGGGTAATGAGAGGGTCAAACCTCATTATCAGCATTGTTTTAGCAACCTCTGCTCATCTTAGGGGGAGAATGAGAGGAAACAGGACAGCCCATGCTCTGAATCTTCCTTCTGTTTAGTTTTGGGCATGAGTGTTAACAGACCCCCAGTTCCCTCGCTCATTGCCAGTGCTCAGCTAGGAACTAGTCTTATATACAGGACATAAGTGATATGCACAAGTGATTAGAACATCTTCCTCTCACTAGACAGGCCAGATGCAGCTTCTTGGGTTCTCGCCACCTGGAAGTACACAGGGTATTGGTAAAACTGGACTAACAGATTCTGAAATAAACCATGTTAGATAGCTCTGAATCACAGTCATTAAACATATTTTAGGATAGCTGAACAAAGGAAGCATTTTCCACCTCCCCTAAAAATTGATAACTTTCTGCACTCTCATGGTGGGACACCACATCAGGCAATTGACTCTTAACTAATGAACTCACTATGCAAAGTCTTCTGAAAATCAAACTTAGCTGTTGTGCATAAGCACTCCCACTCTCCCAGGCTGCAGCACAACGTGTCAAGACTAAGCACAGCTTGGCAGGTGTTCACCCACACTTGCCTTCAGCCACCACTAGAGATGCACCATTCCTCTCCCTCCACTGATGAGCAGCGTTACTTGCACTTAAAATGCAGAAACGAGGTCTTATCCCAGAAAGAGAATTTAACAGGTCCATGTTAATGCTCCTCGTTAGCAAATCCCTGTCCCATTTGACTCTCCATCGTGCCTGCAGCTGCACAGACAGTGACAAGCCATTTGATCCAGTGCTACTGAGAGCCTTTGTGCAGAGGTGAGTCTTTGATCCTTCCCAGTGCTGAAGGAACACAGATGCGATTTCCGAGGGCTTTGCATAAGTTTCAAGCTTGTGGGATTATGGGTGCATAGTACAGCTCCTAAATGTCTCCACGTGCTGCCAGGATGGCATTGATAATGGGGTATTAGCAATGCAAAGGTGGGGAGCTGAGTCATTTTCCTGGCGAGGAGTCCAGCTCTTCCAAAGCCTGCTCTAAACTATGAGCTGATATTGCCAGATGAAAATGAGCATGAAATACTACTGAGCAGCAACACATGCTCCAGCCCTCCCCAAAACCCAGGTATCAAAACCTGGTCCTGCAAAGAGAAATGTTGCATATTCTCAATTAATTTTACAGGCACACAAGGAGATACTTTGGTCACAGGGACACAGAGGGGGCTGGCTGTGGGTCAGAATGACTCCAGACAAGGTCCTGATTGCTGTAAGCCCCTGGCTCAAGCAGGTCTGAAACAGGAAAGCAGTTACTTTTTCTGAAAACACTGGATTACAACACTTCTAATCCTGACAAGTAGATACCTACATATTAAACCCTGCTACAAAGACAATATCCAGGCAGACACGGGGCTGCAGGAAGAGGTAGAGCGCTTCAGCAGTTTTGCATGACAACAAAATGAACACCACTACATCCAGGGTGCTATTGAGTTGTAAACTATTACTGCTCTATTTAGGGCTTAGAAAGTCTGCAGTGTGATAGAGCCAAGCAATATCATTTTTCCATGGGTAGAGTCATGCAGATACACACACCCTCCAAATTAATTTATGTCGTTTTGTTTCCAAAGATCCTCCACCATGTGTATGCTGAGAAGCTGCCCAGGCCAGACAAGCAGATGTTCTACAGACTTTGGATCCTGACAGCCCATTCTCCAACTATTTCTGACGGCTAAATAATCTGTCAGTGCCAAAGCAGCATATTTAACTTAAGGGTTGCCAGAAATCAGATACCCACGCCTTTCTTCTTAAGGAGTACAAGGATATGAAAAACAGGAGAAGTAGCATCATCCACTGCCAGATACACTCACATCCTCCTTGTACACAGCATGAATATCATGTGAGTCCATCATGATTATTTGTCATTAAATTAGACAGAAGTGATGAAGTAGGCTGTGGAGAATTCTAAGCTATGCAAACAATTACAGTGTTCCAACTGCACACATTCATATCCCATACTGTCTCAAGGAATACTTTATTCTTTAAAAAATCAAATTTGGCGTCAATTAGATCACACAAGTAGAGAAAATCATGGCTCTTAGCTAAAAAAAAAAACAAAACTAAACTAAAAATTTACCAATCGATGGAACAAAAGAAGAAAGTAACCCATCCAACTGATGAAAACTCCTTCTGTAATGCTTAATTTATATGGATTAAATCTGCTTCCACATAGAGAAATATTTTCTAGATAAAATGGTAAATGTGTAAGTGGAAATGTGTTCATTTCCATTGGAGAAAGCATAGCCGCAGCACAGAAAGATGATTCACTCTTCACCCAATTTGGACTTAGAATCACAGAATCAATAAGGTTGGAAAAATTTTAAGATAAAAGCCCAACCATCAAGCCAGCACCACCACCATGTTCACCCCTAAGCCACATCCTCAAGTGTCTGCCTTCATCCATGGTGAACTGAGGGATGCTGATCTGTTCATCCAGCACGTTTTTTCTGTTTAGGAGTTTCACAGCAGATGACTGCACGGAGGAGCTGGGAAGAGGAAGGAAATCTTTGCTACTTTACCAGTAATTTGTCAGACAAGACCACTGCTTTATACATTTTTGAACCCCCATGGCCTTCCACGTTACTTGTAGGTGAGCAGCAAACTTGCCCCCAGTGCCTGCCAAATTAAACTGCAGCTCCTTGAGAGCCCCTGTGAACAGCTCCCGTGAAGCGCAGTGCTCATAAACACCTTCCTGCAATTCACAGAGATCTCTTTAATAAATTAACAAAGCTGTCACAGAAGTATAAATGGGAAATCATTTTTTTAAATAGAACCATTTAAGATCACACAATTTCAGAAGCCTTTTGCAACATTTTGTAATTCCTTTAGGCCACTGCAGGTCTCCTTTACACTTGTGACGATGCCCCTTTCAATTTGCATTTAAAAGACAGTAAATTGCAGGGTCCATAAACATTTTTATAGTGATTTATTGAAGACCAGAATGTCACTCCTGTTCTTCACACTTTAGCAGTCCTGGGAATCGGCTGCAGGGCTGTATGTGTAATCTTGCTTTACCCATAAACTATACAAGAACAAGCCAGTTCTGAAACCCATTATTTATTTATTTTTTCTTGCTTAAAAGACATTTGTGGCACTATTTTACATCTATATTTATCTTTCAGTTATAAGATGACCCATTTTATTCAGCCTTCAAGTTATAACCAGGTTTTCACAATTTACAAAGTACTTGGTTTGCAAATTAGAATTGTTCAGAGACAGGATTGCATTATGCCAAGGAACAAAGGATTCTTTCTCTTCTCTTTTTAATAAAACACACAAAATCCAAAGAATATTGGATTTATTATCACCACTAGATAACTTTACCATACAGGAATGTACTGAAATTCTTTTTTTATTTAAAATCTAAACCACAGAAATGCACTGTGAAACTTCAGCTGGAGAATATTCTAAGGTTCTGCTCCTTCAAAGACAAAAGGGAAAACGTTCATTGCAATTGGACCTCTGATACTCCTATCCTCCTTCACAGGCAACAAAGTCACAAAAGAAGGTAAACAGTGCCAAGAAGTGTTGTTTATAAGGGCACTGTGATCTTTCCTGCATCCCAGTGGAGCTTTACCAGGGGGAATCTAGAAACCTCTCTGCACAAACAGTGTAGGGGGAAAAAAAAAAAAAACACAAGGAAGAAAAAAAAAAAAAGCCTGCACCTCATTTGCCCTTCCAGTGACCAGGAGGGAGTATTTCTTTCTACTTTTTTCACATTACAATAATGGCTTCACAGCTCTTGAAAAGAGCGCTAGTGCACCAGCAAATGGTGCATGACACGCTGAAGCCCTGGTCTTTGTCGCAACAGCTCCGCTCCAAAGAAAGTCCTTCCTTGCCTTCTTTTCCTTGCCATTAACTGTGATGAAATGAGTTTTTCCCCCTTTTGATTCCACCCCCCTCGCTGTCTATTACAGTCTGACCTGATTGCACTTATGCACAGATTATTTCATAGAGACATCCTTTTATTCAGGTTTGAGAGTTTGCCTGCAAGGTTATCTGTTCACAAAGCAACGCCTCATTCCTCGTACTCATTTTTTTTGAAATCTGATCTCATTGATAAGAACAAGACCATTCGCATTGCATTTGTCAGATAAGTAGCTCCATGCCAGAGTAATAATTTTTTGTGACTATTGTCAGGGCTCCAGTTAAAATACATCAACCGATAAAAATGCAAGTATTGTAAAAATAACCTTGCATCAGAAGTGTTGGCCCTCCAGTTTTTCCAAGGAATGTTATGTCCTTTCCCTTAATAACAATCTATTATAGTCAGAGCATCTTCACTTTTTCACAAGAATTATTTTTAAGAATTATTTTAAAATATTCCTACTGTGGTGCTGCCATTGGTAGCACGGAACTTGGAAGGAAATAAATAAGTAGAGAGGATCAATGTTGCACTGATTGGTTGAATTGGGTTTTGATTAATTTTAACCAAACTGTTTACTCCGTTCTGATCTGCGACCATTCCCAGCAATAACAAACAGATAAATCTCGTCACCAGCACACACTGAGCGAGCAGCAGTGCAGGGAGGATACGGACAGAGCCGCAGTTCAGCTTGTGTGATCCAACACTAAGGAGACTTCGGGATTGCCAGGAAGCTGATTATCTCCAAGTTTGTTTGTGAGAGAACGCTCTGCCCCAGTGCAGCGGAGCTAAACCCGAAGGGGCGGCAGGAGAAGCACACACAGAGGTCAAATCCTCCGGAACAGCCTGGACAGGAGCCCGACTTTCCGCATCACCTTGTCGTGGAAAGCCATGGAGGCACCAGCACACCTCCTCACCTGGAAAGAGGGGCAGTGTTTTATGTAAATATTAGCAAAAAGCGAAGGCGAGGAGCCCCGCTCTCGCCTTTTATCCTTCGCTCCTGCGGCGGTGGCAGGCGCACAAAGGAGCGGTGACGGCCGGGAGCGGGCAGGGCTGGCAGCGGGAGCCGCATTGAGCAGCCCCGGGCCCGTCTCGGTCTCTGCGCGATGCTGCCGCACACGCGGGCCTGCAGCTGATAACACTGTAATAGTCCTCCTTTGAGGACCGGGGCTCCTGTGTGCTGATTACCCATTTATCACACCTGGCAGCCCTGCTGAACTATAATTACTCTTCTCTTATCCTGCTGCACTGTCATGTCCGAGAGGAGAAGAGAGGCAAAGGCTCCTGGTAATGACACATTACCCTCTTGACAAGCACTTGAAGGTTTTATTGTAAATATTCAAGATATAAAACATCTGAGATTCCCTTTTTAATTATAAAAAGCAATTTCCGTGCCTCCCGTTCGCCCCCTCCGCCGCCACCAATAGTAAAGTTTAGGCGCCGTTATCCTTCGCTTCCTGCAAACAAACCCGGTTCCCTTTGTCGCCTTAACTCATTGCTAGGAGGGAACTCTGGTATCTCAGGGAAATTATCGAATGTAACGCCTGCAAAATGTGCCATTTGAACACACATCGCTCTCCTACAAAAGTTACATTTCTGCCCCCCAAAAAGGGGAAAATGTGCATTTATATTAAAAAATTAGGAAGAGGGGGGAGGAGAGAAAAAGTCCTGAGCAAATGGGTGGTGAGCGAGTCTTTCATTGGGTGGCCCTTGGGAGATGGACCTCTTATTGAGAGGAAAGGTCTGCATAAACTAAAAATTAAAGGTATGTGAGATGCTGTGGTAAATCCAGCCTATTTGTGGGTCTCTAGATGGAGAGCTATGAAGCCAAAGACTTATTTCCCCCTTACTCTCACTATCAGCTGTGAGTTGTAGAGGTTACAGAAGCCATGAGATTCCCCAAAAGAGTGGGGACTCCTGAACACCGGGATGTGATCTGGAGAACTAAAAACCTGAACAATCTTTAATCTGAGATACACAAGACAGTCATTAATACTCCAGCCTCTACAATGATGGTACCAAGCATTATTATATGTTATATGTTATATGTTATATGTTATTATATGTTAATTATATGTTCATTGCCTACACCCATAACGTCATACAGTGCTCTAGCAAAAAAGTACAGCAGAATTCCTGGAAATCTTGGAACTTGCCTAACCTATAGTTTTTTACCCAGAAACTTGATAGCTAGGCTGATTTCACTCTCAGCTAAAAATTGCCCAGATAGCATAAAAGATAATGAAAAAAAATTAGGCTGAAAATGGAAATTAATCCGTTCATGTGCATCCACAAGTCCACTGAGAAAACCAAATAGCAATGTGTAACAACAAGGAGTCTCTAAGCATTTCAGAGGGACCTGAGTGAAGAGAGGCCACTGTGCAAAAGGAATCCACGGACATATCATTCCAAGCCTTCTCATTACACTTCTGTGTAGCAGCAGCCTGCTCATACTTGGCTTATTTACTGATCTTCCTTGAATTCTAAGAGTTGCCCACAGTGAGAGGAAAGATTATGTGACAGATACAGGAACTGTCCATTAGAAATTGGTGCTCTGGGTTCTTGCCTTGTTTGCTTAACAAGTGTAATGGCTGTGATGGCCATCCTGACAAGGCTAGACGTGGGTTCCTTGTCAGGAGCACAGCACCACCTCGGTGACAGCTGGGGAGCAGTAGTACATGACACGCTGCTGCGGAAATTGCAGACATTTAATGAACATAAACGTCCTACCAAATAGACATACATGAGGATGGAAAACAGCAGCAGTAAAAGTCGCTCAGACTCACACATAGAAACTCAAGGCTATGCTTGGAGCATGCACACGATCTAAAACAATGGATACAGCAGCTATTTTCTAACAAATCACACGGATTTGTATATACTACTGACTGCTCTGTAAAATACATTGAGATAATGAGATAAAAGTTATTTGGTGCTATTAGAGGTGAACGATTCAAACTGATATTAGACTACAAATTACTGAACCCTCAAATGCCTGATTTTGATATATTGGGGCTCCTACTTCGGGGTGAAACAATCATTAGCACTTCACACACTCTTAATAAAAGAAATTGCAGCGGTCAGGCTTAAAATGACCATTTTCTCCATCTATTCACAACGATTTGAGGTTCCTAGACTGAAATATGAACAGCCTTGCTGAACCAGAATTATTCTGCTTCTCTCGCTTTCTGCCTGCTTCTGTCAGAAAGCCACGGAGCATAGAATGGTAGCGCACAGCTAACCAGATAATTGATATCTCCCCAGCCTATTCACTGTGGGAATCTGTCAGTTAGAGTCTAAAGACACATACACACGCCATGAAAATGAACTTACATAAGTCTTCCTGTGAACTGAATGCAGCCAACATTTTGATGTTTAATTGGCTGGGTCCGGTTTACCAGCGCACACGTGTATTCCAGGGGCTGCACGCCGTACTCCGGCTCTTCCTGACAGATCTATTTAGTCGGGAGGAGGTGTATTTTCCCAAGGTAATTGCTCAGAATCATGCTTCCAAAGTCAAACTGATTCAAACTTTGCTTATTCACTCCTTGCAGACACACAAGTAGGACTATTTGAAAGCAAATGAAAAATCCATAGATCAATGTGCGGAGCCTTCCCCACACAGTGCCACGGAGGGAGTCTATTTCAAATAGGGCTGGTTGTCAGTGGCAGTTACTGCCAGCATCTTTTTAAATATACATCTTTCAGAGCAATGCAGGTCTTTGAGATAATGAAAGATTTGCAACTACTATATTATCCACGGAGAAGAAATACACACTCTCAAATTGGGCACACTCCCACACATAGGTCCCTGCTAAGTATGAGGAAAAAATAATTGACAGTTATTCAAGTATTTGTGAATATTTTTTACCTGGACTTATTCCCCTAATTAATAGGGCATGTCTGATAAAGCGTGATTTTTAGAGACTTTTTCCTGTGTGCTTAGTGGCTTGACGTGAAAGCATTTGGAAATCATTTCCCTACACCTGACATGGCATACAGAACCCCAAATTACTCATTTTGCACCTCTTTGGCTTCATATCAACAACTTTAAAGAGGCTTAGACTGTCTCATCACATATATGTCATGAAGACTAGGGATAAAACTCATGTTTTACTTGTCTACACAGCAAAATGGGTTCTAGATCTTTCTATTGCTGAGGCAAATACCTACTCAGCATTTCCTAAAGTTTCTCATCAATTTTGGCAATCAAGACATATTTGACTTTCTTTTCTCTCTCCCCTCAAGACTATAAAGAAATTGAATGATTTCCAGAGATGTTGGTCTCACTCTGAATCCAAAACACAGCCCTGTAACAGCTACTGAGAAGAAACGAACACTATCCTAGCTGAAACCGGGATACCAAGTCATGATTCAAAATCATTTTGATAGAGAGCCTTTAGCACTTGTGCTACTCAAGGAAGGACAGCAGCTTAAAGAAAATTTTAATCACAGGGGGAGACAGAAACTGTCTGCACTGCACCCTTATTAGTGCTGGCCAGTGTGGGCTTGCACTCCTACATTACACAGGGTGTTTGCACCACAACACCCACAAGCAGCTTCCTTCCCCCACAGCTTGGATCAGGACAGCATTCCCATTGTGCTGACAATGCCTTTTATAACTGGCAGCTTTGAGAGGCAGTAAAACTTGGACACAGAACACCTGCATCTGTGCTGGGGAAGGGAAACACAACCTCTTCTTCACCCCCTGGGTTACAACCCTTTACAGTTTCTTGGTTGAAGATGTTACTGTCAAATTTTCCCCCCGTGCCCTATCAGCTTGTCTTAATTCACCCAAGAGTTAAAAAGATGACACTGTGACACATCTGGAGGGAGAGCTATAGGGACTATAGGGAAGGATCAGCTCTGTGCTCCCAGAATTAAAGCTCTTCTTTCTGACACCATTTGCAGAGTGTCCCTTCAAGCCCTTCCTTTTCCAAGATAATTATACAAAGGACTGAGTGTCACTCACAGCTTCACGCCTTCATCTCCTGGAACACAACAAGCTTCAGAATCTGTAGGGCCTGCTTACACTTCAGACACACATAGGAGAATGTTTCCAATTTATGTCTTTTATTTTTTTTTCTTCCTTTTCTGAAAATACAAGCCAATGGAAAAAATAATTTTACACATTATTAATGCACATTAATGATAAAACTAGTGAGCATTAGCTCCAGAAGGGCACTTTTTCCGTAACGATGAAGAACGATGTATAAATTAACACTACAGAGCTTCACAGGTCCATTTCTGGGCCAGCCATGATTAAATTAACTACAAAAAGACACTTGACACAACCAGCACAACACTTGACTGAATTTGAGAGTCATGCAGAGATCTCACTGAAAACCAAGAAGTTAAATAAATCCATCTTACAACAGTGACCACGTGTATTATTTAATACAGTGGGCTGCTTATTCCATTGTTAATATTTCAACATTAACATAATAAACTGTGCCTTCACCTCCATCCACTGCTCTGCTAATAAACTGGAGGTTTTCCCAAATGCATAGCTGTGAAAAAATAAACTCTTTAGCTTTTCACAGAACCAGTTTTTAAGAAGGCATAGCATGTTTTAAAGATTCCTGCTATTAGTCACTTAACACTTATATTAATTTGATTCATCAGATACTCATATTTCACCATCTGATCTGGAAGCTGGTTAATCAATTAACTGGTTTATTCCTATATATTTCAGTACATTTTACTGAATTCAACAAATGACTACTTTACCTATTCATTTTGTTAACAGGCTGGTTTCTTCATTGGGGTTAATTTAATTTGATTTCACTGTAACAGCTGACATAGGGGGATATTCAAAAAAACGATGGTACTTCTGCACAAAAGCAACTTCTTGGAAGCAGGATAAAGACATTCAGAGAGCTATGCTTTCTGCTTAATTTTTTTTGCTTCTAAAAAAACAAAGCTACTTGAAAGAAGAAAGTTAAGAGTAAGTTAATTGCTTAACAAACCATAAAAAAAACACAGAAAAGAACTAAAAAGAGAATAGGGACACTCAAACTAGTGAAAATTCAGGACTATTTTTAATAATTGGAGTTCTTAGGGGCATAAGAATTATATATCAGTTTAAAAGCATGAGTAATGTTTTGAACTTTACAGAAAAAAAAAAAATCTGTTTCAATTCTTTTCTCCCCTGAAAAGATAATTTCCCCTCAAAGGCCACAAGCTTCCCATAACATGTTTTCAGCACTACAGAACTGAACACTCAGAGTTGAAAACTTTCATTTATAGAGCAAAAGGCTCAAGAAAAAAAAAAAGAAAAGAAAAGCCAACAGCCCATCCAAGAAATAAACCTGCCATTGTCATATCCTTGTGAGACTCTAGGATAATAAAACCTCATTGTTTTTTGTTTATCAGATGATATAAGTGATGAATTTTTAAAGCAATGTCTTTTACACCAGACAGGTTATTTCTGTAGGCTAATTTTTCATAGCCACTTTGCATTGAAACCTCCAGCTTCATGAAGATGATATTTCTAGAACAATTCTATTTTTCTTTTTTTATCACCTTAGTAGTCTTTTCCCAGCTGTATCCACAGGGGAATGGAAATACCCAATTGCAAACGTGACAGCGCTGACTTCTGCAAAGTAGCTTAATTACTCATTACGAGATTCCATCAACAGAAGCTCCGGTCTGTGGTTTTGTAATAAGTGCTGTTATCTTTCCTTGGATTTTCATTCCTTCACAAAGGGGGATATGGCAGTGCTTTCCACATCCACATTTTATATGGAGAAGAATGAGAGAATTTTAATGCATGAATTTGATGTCATTAACAATGCTGACAGCTGTTTAATCCCAGAGGAAACAACAGCTGAGTCCCAACTGCATCAACCAAAAAAAAAAGAAAAAAGTAAAATAAAATAAATTAGCTCTTCAGTTCATCTCACTGGAGGTACACTATGAATCAAATCACACCCTACCTACATTGTTTGTCAATTCTTTAGTTACAGAATCAGTAACCTCAACTGATAACAAAACTAAAAGTTACTCCATCCTGACTGCTAGACTTTAGTTCCGAAAACACTTTTATTAAATGGTCCTGTTCTAAATTTCCCATTAATTAAAATTTAATTCCTCTCCAAACATGTGAGATAAACCAGCACAACAAATAGTAATGATAATAATATAAATTATAAATATAGGTGAAGCTGAGTTCTAAAAAATAATGTAAACTAATCCAAAAGGGATGGTATAAAAATACATTTAAAATGGATCCTCCAGCAGAAGTAGAAAATGCAGTGTGGGTTATGCTGCAACTCTGTTACCGTTCAATTTAAAACAGAACATTTAGATACAAGCCAATGACAGCAAATTTGCTTTTGTTCTGTTTCCCCCCTCCACACACACAGACACATACACTACAAGGACTTTTTAAGGGTATGGAATGAAAAGGAGTACTTATAATAAGTATATTTAGGATATATACCCACACTTCTTTAATCCATCTATTTTTTCATTGGTTATGGCATCATTTGCCATGTACATATTTTTTTGAGTTTTGCTACTGACTCAAATATTAAAAGACCCAAGCTATAGCTGATTAAGACATACCTTTACAGTCTGCAGCCCTTGTGCAACAGATAAAGCTTTATAAACCCATCCTTGGGAAGGCTCCCATCCATTTAGAACACTAGACTTTAAACAGATGTCCAAAGTATTCACGTTATAAACAGCAACATTATATGAATTTAAATCTCACTCTTTGTCTGACCATCTGTCAGAGACTGAAATATTATAGTTTATGACTTAAACATTTTCTTAAAGGACTTTTAAAACTGTATTACAAAAGCTGCAGAGAAGACTACTGCACCCTGAATGGGGCCCTGACCTAGGTCTCACACCGCTTGCTGATGAAGATAAGACAAGGTAACAACTCAGGGCTGGGGACATTCACAAAGCACAGGCCTAACACCTCCAAGGTGGAGACCAGAGCCCCAGGGCGATCAGTGCCAGGCTCACACAGACCCTCAAACCAAAGGCTGGAGGGAGGAGAGGCTTTGGGTACCTTGGAAAGCCTCTGGTCAGAGGCGCAGTGACTGCCCATCCTCCACTGTGCAGGGGAGCCCAGCTGAGGGGTCCTCACTGGGGGGGAAGCTTATCCACAGCAGGAGGAGTGACACGGCCCATCACAGGGGCCCCCAGACCCTGCACCAGAGCACCAGAGATGGTGCAACAGACCCCCAGTGTTGCAAGGGACAGTGTCAAGCCAGCCCCTGCAAGAGGAGACACATGGGCATTCCCACCTGGCCCACAGCGTGTATTAATCCACGGGATTCTGCACTCTTTGGCGTGTGGTGGTGTGGCCACAGCGGTGACAGGGGACCCCCACCACCAGCAGACCAGATGGAGGGGAGCAACGAGACGTCGTTGGGACCTTGGGATGGGTGATACACTTCCACCTAAACCCTGTCACCTCTCCCTGTCCCCCCACCCCCCATGCACACTTCTTTTTCTATTTCTTTCTCTCCTTCTTTTCTCTTCCCTTCTCTTTGCCTCTTTTACTATTAAATAAAATACATCAATTTTTTGGCATCAACATCTAACCTCGTTTGGTTTTAATCTCATTTCTGGGAACATTTTGAATCTTCTAAGTTCCTTCCAGTTTATGCACAGAGACTTAGCTTGCTTTGCTTTTCTGAGTTCAAACCAGATCGTAACACCATCCTCTCTTTAACAGCAGCTGTTTCCCTTCATCTGGGAGCAGGGCTGCCTCTGCAGCTCCCCTTTTCCGGGGACAGGGCCACCCCTCTCCTCCCACACCAGATCCCTGATCCCAGGAAGGGCTCTGGGGGACAGAGATGTCCGAGGGTGACAGCACGAGTTGGACGAGCTCTGAGATCTGGGGGAGGCAGTGTGTCAGCAGGTTGATGAACTCCAATCCCGGCATCATGAAGAATACAAAGGTCTCCCTACTGACTAAATGAGATGACTCTGGGCACAGCAAATGTGCTGCTCAAATGCTTCATAACAAGACATGCAGTCATATTTTCTTGCAGTTAATACGGCAGAGGAAGAGGGGAAAACAGATTTTTACCTTTTGATGTTCAGAAACAGTTCATTCTCAATAGGAGAATATTATGTGACAAATGTGCCAGACTTCTTTTTTTGTGGTAATATTGCTCTTTGCAAATGGCACACATCCAATCCAATTGAATGTAATAAAATGAAACAATCTGTGCCATCTTCAATGGGTTTAATCTATACCATGTTAATGAATCCTTAAACAGACGTGCATGATGTTTTCCTGAAATACATGTAGTTATACTGTGCTCAGTATACTTGTCAGCTTGAAAATAATTTCTGCTTGAGAGACCACCTGCTATCATCACCCTATTTAGAAGCAGCTCATATTTATTTGGAAAAGAGAAATAATAGTTAAATAAAGAAGCGACTTCTCTTACCCAAGCAAGCACAGTAAAATGGCTTGGATCCTCTCTGCACATTCAGGGATATTTTTTTTCTTTCTTTCCCCCCTCCCCTCCTTTGCACCAGCTGCTTCCAAAAATTTCTGGTATATTTGTACTAATGCAGCAGTAGGAAAAAGCTGCTTATTCTCATCTCCCAGTGTTCCCCCATTTCCTTTCTGATAAACAAAATATTGGAGTTGAAAAGATGGAGTTTTGTGACAGGTTTCAGGCATTATGCAATATGGGTTGCATAACACTATCATATAATTTTAAGTTATTAAATATGTCAGAAAAGCATATTTGTATTTGATGAAAAATATGAAGTACACAGTATATTTTTTCTTCTATTTACACTGCAAATGGAACAAAGAAATATTATGCTTCTACACCCTAGCATTTATTTGTTGAAAAGATGGAGTAAATTAGATCAACTTTTCCTAAAAAGATACCTAAAATAAACCATATTTTTCTGGCAAATGCTATGGGCAAAACCACTACTTTTCACCCACAGCAGAATAAAAGAATCAATCAATCAATAAGGTTGTGAGAAACTTCATGAAAACCAGCACAGGTTGTGTTAAAAGGACACCTAAAGAATGTTTAGCCACATAATTCTAAAAGCAACAAACCCACCAAATATCTGTGCAACTTGAGGTGTACAACCTGTCCCACTGATTGTGCGATGCTAACGGCATGATATTCAGGCTAATTTTGAGTTTATACCATTTTCTGGTTTAGTAACCCAAGTGTAAAAAAGGGTGAAATTCACCACCATGCAGAGGAATCCAGAAATACAATTTTCACTCTTTAGACCAACAGCATATTAAAGAGACAGGAAGAAAGAAGGGAAGAGTTCCATGCCAGGGGAATATTTCCATGGCAGTTGTGTGCTAATCAGAACTACCAACTTTAGAAAGTGACTATTACCAAGGCAAAATAAACATTTTTCTATCGATAAGCACATTTAAAGCACACACTTGGTAAAAATGTAATGTATGGACTGCAAGTTTGTGGGGTTCCTCAGTTTCAGTGTGTGCTAGAATCTGTCATCCTGTGCAGAGAATGGACTAAACTGATACTGGTTTGAACATGAACAGGTAAAAATAAGTTTTGCACTGCTAAGGAATCCATAACTGATACTGGTCTCCAAACCTCAGACATTTATTGTTTTCCTTGAGGTATAACATTAATTTTATACTAGCTTGCTGTTGTGATCAGGTTCATCTCATCGTACATATAGATGATATTCAGTATCTATGGCAGGAAAGCCCCTCCTAGCTGACAGCTGAGGTGACAGGATTTAATAGATGGTTAGATAACTTTCCTGTCTGAGCAACTGAATTTTCTCCCTGTTTATATCCTCATATTTGTGTATAATTTTAAAGGTGAAGAGAAATAACACCATCAAAAGATTCCAGAAGACACTTCAGTAGCAGGTAGAGCCTGTGTGCTCATGGAACAATTTTACATGACTCAATTTTTATGGTCAGCCTGAACACATTATCTGCAGTAGTTTTTCTGAGGGGAAAAGAGTTTTTAGGGGCTTTTTTCTCTCTTTAAGAGTAAAATTGCTCACCTCTATAATGGGTTGCTGCCACAACAAGCTTTACATCGAGTTATCTTAAGAAACCACATAGAAATGTCAGTTCTGTTACTGCTAAGTGGCATTTCTGATACAGCACATCCGAGGAGCTGGACCTCAGAGACATTGTTAATTTGTTTCCTGGTGTAATTCCAAGTGTTGGTTTTGAGCTGAGAAATGCTTTGTTGTGTTTTCTGTGGTGACTTTTACAGAATCCTTCTCTGTGTGTTCCAAGGTAGAAGCTGAGACTATTGAACTGACAACACCAACATTTGTATGACTGGGAGCAGGGTTGTTCTCATCACAGAAACTCTTCCTTCCTCCATATAAAGCCTTATTTTTCAGGGCCATGCAAACCCACATCTAAATCCATGCTTCCTCTGAGCTCATGATGAAAAGATTAAAAGCATCTGTAGAGCCACCAAAGAGCTGAAGACAAACCTGGGACACTGAATGCCTCGCTAAGGACATTTGGTCACAAAAGATAGTGGGTTTATTGTCAGGATTCAGTATTTCAAAGGATGAGAAGAAATCTTGAATTAATAGAAAAAGTTGCCTCATCTATGCAGACAAATAGAAACATAGAAAATAAAGGTAAAATACTGCGAAATCTTGTGAAGTTCTAACATAAAGTCAAACACTCAGATACTTTCTTAAAGCCATCCAACACTAAGCAGTGGGACAGAAGTCTTTGCTGTAGTTTCAGTAGATTCTGATAATCTCTTCCCGACAAGATTAAAATAACCAGACGTGCTTTTTTTGTTGCATTTTTACATTTCTAGCCCTATTCTTGTGCAAACTAAACAGACACATTTCCTAAACACGTAATAACTTGAAGATGCCTTTTCAACATCATCAACTGAAAATTTACTTTTAAAAAGTTTGTTCCTACTAAATGCAAAACAATTTTCCCTTCATTCCTAAGCAACAGTGATTACTCCTGCTCACTGTTCCCTTCTGCATTCCTCAGTTTTGCTAATTACCAGTAAATTCAGCAGAGTTGCATCTCATTTCAGGAATTCTTTGAGTATCAGAGATTATTACTGGTCAGGAATAACAGAAAGCACACTGCACAAAACATTTCTGCATCAGTAATGGAACACTTTACGAAGAATAATTCATAGTATTTTAAACAGGAAAAACATCCTAGGATTTTGATGAGAATTATCTAGAAGAAAGAATGCAGGCAACGCTGGAAGTTCAGGCTGTCAGCAGAGGTCACAGAAAGGGACTCTCAAATATTTTTAAATCTTAAACATGTTGCAACCCATCAAACTTTGTGTAAGATTCTAAAATGAAAAATAAAATTACATCAAATCTTAATGTACCTATGCTAGAAACAAAAAGTCAATTGACTTTCAATTTATGGATACAAATACTCATCCAAGACCCACACTTTTAAAGCAGAGTAGACTTACAAGAATATTTATTGTGACTGTGTCAAACATCTTGTTCAGCTTACATTAAAACTGGGCAAAGGAATGATGGTTTTAAAAAATCAGACTAAGTTGGTGGGTGCTATGGGTTCTACTGAAAAGTGTTTTAAAATTATTTCAGACTCATAAAATCTTTCCATAGGGAGTGCTTTGAAACTGCAAATTAAATATAGAGCTTCTATGAACTGTATCCATTTTTCCTGGAAGTATAGATTTCCATGGGGGTTCATACTATCTTTTTTGCCTGTTACACCAGCTAATAATGCAGTGAATTTGCAGTAATAGGTTAAATGTTATTTTGATGACATTATCTGATTAAATTAAAGATGACATTAAAAGGACCATTTCAAATGGGAATCAAAACCTCAAAAAGCAACTGTGGTTGAACACTCAGACATTTGCTCTGTCCCAGACTTAAAAGACAACACAATATTTCACTCATCTAAATGAAAAATAAATTCAGATGATATCTGACTTTCAGAAGGTACATCTTCAAACTATGATAAAATAATGTTTTAGAATTTGTGTTTTCACATGGACACAATTTGAATCTATTCACACAAAACCAGTTCATACAGCAACAAATATACAAATATGCAGCAAATGAAGCTAAGACAGGATTGAGAACTGAAATTGCATCTGCTGGCACAGTGACAATAAACCACCAGCACCAAAGAATGAAATCAAAGATGGAAGAATCAGTCACCTTCCTCACCATATAATTTTACAAAATTCCTAAAGCGATAAGAAATCAACTTATACATGACTGAAAGGTACAGAACAGAAGAAAAAAGAACATTAAGGGAGTTAAAATTACTGGAGGTTTTCTGGTGCATAGTACTAAAGAAGTTGTAAAATAAACTCCTCTTACGAGCTACATGTTCACATACATAAATCAAGTGACTGTTTGAAAATCCCTCAACTTAAGCTCTCAGAGATAGAATCTGTCTAAGGAAACATTCCTGAATAACGTGACCATGTTATGAATTACAGAGGCTTCACAGGAAAGAGAGAGAGGATTAAAGGTATGCAGGGCTTGGGCCCCATCCTTCTCCCAGCCAGAACACCACCCGCAGTCACCTGGAGCTGTGATACCTCTGCTCTGCCCAGACAAATCCATGGGCTCTGTGAAACTATAGGTTCAGGGCACACAAGGATGGTGTTGCAGGCCAGGGTGGCTGCCAGGGAGGCATTTGAGGCTGCTTTTCTCTGTGACCTAAGGAAGCATCTTTGTGCTTTACAAAGAGTGCTGGTGACGAGTGTGAGCACACTTAAACACCTCAGCGACTCTGACTGCGCCAAGGTCGCATTGCTCAAGTCCAGTTACGGACGAATTCTGCTACAAAGTACCAAAGTCTCTCTATTTCAGAGACTTCCCCTCTACTACAGACACTCACAAACCTGAATTCTCATTGTCTCCGTAATCCCCATTTCTAAAAGATGACCCTAACAGTGGACAAGCGTCCATCAAGAGGCGGCATGAGGTCAAGCTATGAGGTCAGGACATCAGCAGAAACTTCCCAGTTTCTGCAGCACTTACTAAAAATAACATTTAACCCGTATTAAACTCTAAAACAAAAGCTTCAAGGAAGCACAAGCCAAGAGAACACAGACCTTTAAAACACTTCTCTGAAAAAAGCCTTTATAAATTTTTTTGTTTGCAGGGACATCCATGAGAAGAACACATTCAGGATTTAAGAGAGTTGGAGGGGAAAATAATCAAGAAATTATAAACACAATAAGAAATAGCTGCCCTTGCCCCCTCCCTCAATGGAAAGGGATCTATCAAAAAACTGCTAAGAGTCACCAGCTGTATAAAGACAAAATACTTGCAGTGTTTTGAATAGTACTTCAAGATAATTATTTGCAAACAACGACTTTTCAGTGGATAATGCTGTATTGTATTCCATGTTCATTACATTATACCCACAAAGAAATGCACCCCTGTAAAAAACCCACACACTCACACAAAAAACCCCCAACAACAACAAAACAAACCCAACCAAATAACCCACATGCCCCCCTCAAAAAACAACCCCACCCAAACCAGAAACAATGGAACCCCAAGCAGAACAGGTATTCTTTGACACACTGGCACATCATTTATAAGTCACAAACTCTTAGGGCATGAAGTATTAAGGACATCATAAATCTTACACTACTGCATACAACAATTACTGTATATAAAGACATTCTGCCACAGGCCTTGAAAACCACAGGCTTCAACCATTTCTAGATATTTGTCGTCAGGGATGTGTTCCCCTATGTTCTACCTGAAGTGAAACACTTGATGCCATGTTTCCCAAAATACTAGAGAGTAAATTTAAAAACTGGCAGCAGTCCCATTAAGTAAATCTAGGCATATACTTTAAAACAGATCTGTCTGGCATATAGATTAAGCAGATGATATTTGCACATATGTATTTTCTGGCACTCAATGAAGTAAACAGCATAAAATTTTTATTCTTATCATTGTGATGAAGTTGTTGGTGAGGGGTTTCTGTTAGAATCATTGGGCATAACATTCCTCATAAACTTAGCTGGAATACAAGCCATAAGCAAAATTGCTTGATTCCAGTCTCACTTCTTCTGCAGTTACTGATACATAATTTAGAATTTTAGAGTGGGATAATTTTTGATGACATGAGAAACAAAACCCTTTAGTGAATTTCCCACGGTTTTTATTGAACAGTGAAATAATTTTGACAGTATTAAAACTAAACACATTAATGAGTTTAAAAAATAACAGAAATTTCAAACACAGGATTTTCTGTGGTTTAAGAGGACAGGCATAAAAGTTAAATATGAATATGCTGTATATATTTTCATGTTTCTTTTAAGGCACAACATAAGTTTTATGTTAAAGTCCAAGTTCACCATTCTTTCTTGGACAATGAGTACACATCAAAAAAATCAATGAAGCAGCAGAATTATTACCATGGTCTTTTGGACTTACTTCACCAAGGAATATAAATAATTAAATGCAGTAAGATAAAAAACGGCACATCACTTCTATCTACCAATTCCACATCCACAAGGGTCACTCTCTCCAGCTCCTAGAGCTTGTACTACAGATGACATTAAGCAATTCTAAAGACAGAGCAACAGACTTTCAGAAAGGACATCCTTGTTTCCCTGAGCATTCCAGCAGCCACAGCACAGGTCTCTGGGACACATTTAAAAGGGTGTTTAATTAATGAGTGCATATCCAGCTCAGAAGGGTTATGATGTCACAATTATAATTTCAACTACCAGTGGTAGAGCATGCATAGAAACTTTTGTTATACTATCCATACTCTAAAAAAACCCACTCTTTAAACATAAAAAGCCATCTTTCAAATGACCAGTGACAAAGAGAGATGGAGTATTGTCATCATCATAATCAAGTAAAAAATGTTGAAATATGATTTAGAAAATATTGATATCCATTTTGGGGAGAATAAGTTCACCTTACTTTTTGATGAAATAAAAAACTGCACTAGATTGAATCAAAATATTTTGTTAGGTCTCCATATGCCAGAGATATTTGTATATCTTGAAACACATCTTCAGAGCAGACCATTAGTAATCACAAGCCAAATAAACAGGCTGAGGAAAAAACTACATAAGTTTTCAGGATTGGTACTAAAGTGGATTCTCCTTACGACTAGGAAACCCAATTGAGCAGCATGCAAAATTTGCAAACAAAAACAAAGAGAGATTACCTAGAATTGGACAGATTATTTCAGGAAAAATCCATCTGAGCCAACACTAAGCTATTTAAACTGTATCTCTGCTTACAAAATTACTTATCAGTCTTTCATCTGTTCCATTCTCAGCTGCAAAACTGCTGGTACTGCCTTCACCAGATCCAACAGGTCTATCTCATCATCTTGGTGAACATCTTACACCCAGGATAAGCCCAGGAACACCAGCTCCACTTTTTATAGAAAATGGATAGTCAGCACGTGAGGGAGAAGCATTTTATCGATGTGTTTCCAGTGATATTCCCCAAAGGATCATCCAGAGCTACTGTCAGTAGCGCAGGTCAAACACCTTGCATGTCCTCCAGGTGGAGGAACACAAGGCTTGGAAAAGGGGATTAGAACAATAGAAATGTGTTCAGCTGTGAAATTAAAAGTAGGACAGCATGACATGCAACATTATGTGTTGAGCTGAGTCAAGAGCAGTAATTAGGCTAAGCTAAAACATGACCACACTTGTAATCAGAACAAATGTGTGTTTTGTGTCCATCACGTCGACTCCTCATAACAAAAGTAGTCACCTACCCATCCCCAAGCACCTCATTACCCTCCCCGTGTCCTCAACCCCATCTGCAGGGCCTCCAGTCCCTCTCCAACCACTGACTCTGCCTTTCCTTGGAGCCCCTACAGAGCCACCTCCCCATGCCCTTATCTCCTGCATGTTCTCCCCTCCGTGTTGTCCCAACAGTCAGGCAGGAGGCAGAGTGTGCTGTGTCCTGGAGCTCTGCCCCAGCTGCCCAGGGCACACGTGCCAGCTGGCAGCCAGCAGCCACTCAGCAGATGTAAAGGCTGAATTTCTCCTACTTTGCTGTAGCAAGAGCACTGATTTGAGTCTGTGCCTGCTGCTCTACCTGCCAGCTTTCTGCAATTTGGGAAGAACGCAGCTGTCTGGAGACTTCAGACCTATTTGGTTGGAACAAGTCTGAGTTCAAAAGTTAGTGGGAGGCACTTAATGACAAACAGGTAGGCAAACTAAACAATGAGCATGAAAACAAAACCAGCTGTCATAAAAGCATAGATGTGCTATTTACAAAAATAGCATCCCAGCAGCAGTTCCAGGCTGAAGTACAGTAAGAAGTGCACACAAGCATTGCACCATTCAGCTAAATAAGTAGTTGCAGCGTAGCTATGGACCAAAAAACACAGGTATGTGTCCACATGGGTGCACATTTAAACTCCTAATAAATTGTCTATCCCAAAAAAATGCAGTGGATACATAGTGACCACAAACAGGAAGACATTAACTGACTTAGAGTATAACTGTATTGTAAAAATGAAACAACCTGACAAACACTCTGATCTCATAGGTTTTCAAGAGTCTACACATTTTCCCTGCCAGGTTCTGAAAAATAGAAGACTGTTCATGTCTTTGACTTCTTGCAGCCTGTCCTTGGTCACAAAACCGTAATTTAAGAAAAAAAGTTATTTAATTGCTAGTGTTTTGTTAATAGCATTATTATATGTCCACTGTGAGGCAAATCAACCTGAATTTTGCCAGAGAGCCCTGAAATGGTTATTTGGGGACACTTTATATACTTCTCTCCTATAGTTTGAAATTACATTTTCGATTTAGTATACACAGGAAGTAAAAGCTGTTATAAATAGTTGATGGGTGAAACATCACTTTTTCTAGTGCCAAAGCCTGTAGCATATGGGGCAGGCCAATTACTACACTGAGCAATGCAAAGTATTATCCTCTGGCTTTATTATAATAACAGGTTATCTGATTACAGCCCATGTTCTGGCCTCTGCACGGACTACATTCTCCCATGCCATTAGTGGTACATTTTAGAAATCCATTAACATCTAATTCACCCAGGAAACTTGAGATTTCTGTATTGAGGCATGAAAATTAACATTCCTTGTGCAAACGTCCAGTTGGAGCAGCTGTGCTCAGCGTTTGCTCAACAGAACCTTCCAAAAGGAAAGGAAACCCCTTTTCACTCTCACCTGAGCTTATACTGAAAGTCCTCAATGCACCTGTCCTACAACAGATATTGAAATTTAGCTATAGGATAGACATAAATGCAGGAGACTTCTTGTACCCATTTTTTTCTCCCTTAAATTTTGGAGTATTAATGTTCTTATCTTTATTGCTTCAGGAAAAGGCAAGAAGTAAAAATCTAAGTGGCTTCAGAAAATATAATATTTATCAAACTTATCTACTAGGTAAGAAAAGGGGTTTGTATTTGTTTGGACTTTTTCCCCTTCTTTGCCAGACATTTTAAATAGTTAAGAGAAGGCTAATTTCTTGTCTTGTCTATTGGACAGGTCAATTCAAAAAAGTGATTAGATGTTACTGGAACACTGAACCCCAGAAGACTCCTCCTTGCAGATCCACACTGGCTGAAGTGCAGCACTGGCATGGTCCAACAGCAATCACATAACACTGGTTTGCGCTGCCAGGTTTCACAGACATGGCATGAACTTCTACAAAAAAAGCCCTGACATTGATCAAGGAATTCAAATATCACAGCAAAAAAATGCAGCTTTGGGATGAAAAAAATAGGTTCCTACAAAATTTTGACCATAAAATAGAGGTTTGAAAATTCATGGTCTGTGGGTTTGTGAAGGTCATTGGAGGGAAGGAAGACTTCTAACAGTAGTAAGAAAATAAGTAAAATCTCGCTGATATTTTGGAGCACTGCTTGGTATTGCTCAAAGTAACTTTTTACAGCTGACTTGAACAGCAGCAGCCCTTAGCCAGATTCTTGGGACAGTACCAACCAAAATGCCTTCATAATATTACCTTTTCCCATAAACTGCTCCTTTACTTTCCCACAAGAATGTTATGTGAATACAAATAAAAGACAATGTGGTCCTGGCTTGAATGGGAAGTGAGCTGTGTCCTGCAGTCATAATTAGGGAGGGCAGTGGCCCATGAAATTTTTTCACCAGAAGATCCACACCATAAAAATATCTGCAATCCTGTGGTATATGGTGCACTGTTTTATAATCAATATTCATTCATAACACTCTATAAATGAGTGTTTTGTAACCTGATGCTGAATTTGAGCTGCACTTTGTTAAAAAATTATTTTGAGGGTAATCAAGGACAACGGGTGGAGGAGTTTAGAACTTGCCTACTGATAAAAGCCAACATAACATGGATAACCAGAAAGAAGCTTTTCTGTTTACTTGAAGAGTACTGAAACCTTCAACTGGCCTTTACACAGTGAAATGTTAAAGAGGAGATCCAGCGCCTTTGAACTAAATTAGGTCAATATTATATGCAGGACAGAATTTTATGAGGGTAGGGGCAGAAAGCTGTCACTTTCTTTTAATTTCAATAAACCATACACAGCATCTTTTAAAAATTAACTAGCTCATAAAAGTTCATCAGTCCTGAATTGTAATTAATTCCTGTGTGCAGAAAGATCATTTGCCCATAGGTGTTGCTTACTCATTTAAATCAGGGGCACTGCAGCTACCTGACAATCCTATTAAAACAGCTCTTGATGAATCCTGCCTTTATTTAACAGCTTTAAACACTGAAGAATTAAAACGAAGTGGTGATACCCATATACTAACAGAGGTAAAACTGCTACCTGCCATTCATTGGGCAGGTGTTGAGGTAGAACAGTACACGGGGAATTCCTGACCTCAGCCACAGAGTAAAGATCTTCAAAGCCTGACACCAGCAAAAAAAATTCACACACCCTGCCCTCATAATGGATGTCAGAAAAGAAAAAGGACAAATATACCATACATACACCTCAAAACAGGGGTGACAATACTTGTCTCTCCTTATCCAGGAGAACCATTTTTATCCATTATACACAGTACTGTTCAATACCTCAGCTCAGTTAGAAAAGCAATTCTTCTACAGTAATGACATAACCAATATTATTATATATCAAGCCTTTTAAGAAATCCAAAGAAGAAAAGATTTCATTATTTCCCACAAGAAGCTGCTGCTATCTGTATCCAACAAACTCCTGTACAAGGTTCCCACATGTGATGGGAAAGTGTTTTTTCAGCCACAACCACCCTCCCGTTTACTCATAAAAAAATACAAAGTGGCACACTGCTGAATTGAATGCCACTTACAGCTTTAACACACGTTTTTGGCACGGCTGATAAAATGCTTTTTCTCCCCTGCCTCACACATCCACGTGTTCAGTGAACACAGGAGCTGCCCAAGCCCCACAGAGCAGCGCCTGTGACCAGGTAAGTTTATACTCCTGGTAAGAGTTTCTTAGCCCTCAGCAAAACACATTTTCACTATCACAGGAACAAGTTCTCCTAAACCCTGTGGAAAGTCAACATCTAAAATGCCAAGCCTTCAGATTTAGGGTTCAGATACCCACATATGTAACTGGAGCCTCCAAACTTAAAAGTTCAAAGCTTTTGTATCTTTCCAAACCGGATCCAAGCAGGGCTCATTACACCTAAATAACAGTGTCTGCAGAAATTTCAGGAATAAATAGTAAGTTTGACCTTGACTTGATCTCTCAGTTTCCACTGCAGAGGAAGCTCTGAGCTTCATGTTGGCAGCAATAGGCTTCTCTCATCTATACTCTGGCCTTAATAGAGGCTTTTGTAAGCACATCCAGGAGAAAAAAAAAGTAATGTCTATAAGGAAATAAATACATTTCATTCAGTATTCTATGAATTACACATTAATACAATAATGAAACTCTTGTCATATTATGATGGGCTCTGTAAAAAAATATGTGTATTAAAACACTGAGCCACTTGCTCCTTCCCCACATTCGTCAAAAAAAAAAAAAAAAAAAAGCCAGGTAGCCAAGACAAACATTTCAAGTTCAAGAAATGTCACCCTTTGTCTTGCTACAGTCTGTCCTTTGTTTTCAGTATGATGTGCTTCCACTGAGGTATAAACACATGGAATGGTTCTGTAGAAAAAATTAATTTTTACAGAGATCCATGAGGAGGCATGGAGTCTGACCTTTCCCAACTTCAGAGTTCTGGGGGTTCAAACTAGAAATTACTTAATATAATAATTTAATTTCTAGCTAAAATTTGCACACTTCAATATCCAGTTCATGTTTCCTTTTGTTCTGTTCTTAAACACAGGCAATTTTGCTTCACTACCATCACCTTTATCTTTCTATCAGTTCTGGTCAAAACACGTTTCTCAAAACCAAGGCCTTTCTCCTTGGCTCATTACAGGTAATGACAAGTTGCTCTCCTGGAGCATTCTCAAAAGTTTCCTCTCTGGAGCAAAAGGATGATTTCAAAGTATCCACACAAATAATACTGTGTAATAAATGTTGACTTTTCACATCAGGCTAGTTACAGGTTTAATGGAGACCTACATTTATCCCAAGTGGTGTCAGACTCACTGGTAAAATTATTGCAATGTTGGGTTGTGAAAAATACAGAAAAAATACTGACAACACAGAAAAAACTCTCTTCCCACCCAGTACAATATATAGGTGTTGGTGAGTTCAAAAGGCATCAGAGACAGCTTTATTAATGCAGCAAAAATAGGGTCTTTGAGTATAAGAAGCAAAAATACCCATAAAATAGCACTAACCTTCCAGCCTTAAAAAATAACAAGTTTTTTGTCTATACTTTAACTCCTCTTCCCAGTTGACCTCCTGCTACATAATGAGGCAGAGAATGCCCTGCAATATTGGAAGTGTGTAAGAAACAGTTGGCTTCGTACCCACACCAGAAAATTGAGACTCAGTGTGTCTCTGCAGCTAAACAAAGGTAAGCTAAAAATTCATGTACTGAATTTTTCTGTAATTGTAAGATAAAAAACACTAATTATTGGGGAAGAAAAAAAAATGCAAACAGAAGATTCTCCCCCATCCCAAGAACACATAGTGGAGGATGCAAAAACAATATATGGCAGGAATAACAAATGCTTTCTTTTCCAAGTGCTCTCCCATGATTTATGAAAGGTGTTCCTCACTGTGGGAAGATAATGCCATTTGAAATGGTCCATTTCATAAATCTATCCTCTTCATCCCTAGCTGCGTACAGGACTACTATGAGCTCCTGAATCCAATAATGTTTTCATCCTCTATTGACAAAAAAAAAGGACTTTGTTTGGAGTGAGGTAATGATGCAGTTACAGAAGAGTAGCGGCTAAAGCTCGCTCTCGGGGGCTTTCGCTGGCACAGCCCTACAGCTGCAAGGGAGAGGAAATAGTATAAACAGAAAGAACAATCAACACATCCCACATCCCTGATGTCTTTTTAGCACTAGTGGCATTAATTATAATGTTTGACTAATCCTCTGCACTACCACATAACCAAATGTTTTGCCTGAATTTTCTCTTCATCGCCACAATAGATTTGTCACTGGGAACCCTGCTATTTCCTACTCATCTGTTCACCAGCCCAGCATATCTGCTTGTTTATCTGCAAGACTGCTTCCAGAAGATGTTCCCATGCCAAATGTGGTGGTTGCTGTAGACAGGGACTAATCATAAACGTAACTAAAATTCATTTTACTGATTTTTTTTTATGTTGCACACAATGGCAGAGGGTAAAGAGAAAAACACTTAATATCCTCAGTATTATGGAACAGTTTTGAGCTGGGACTGAAAACCATTAGAAGCAATGCTTGGAGAATGGGAGTACAGGGAAATCAAAAGGTAAAATATGAGATTAAAGTGTTTCTGGGAGCATTTGATATGTAATGCAGCCAACAGAAACATTTTAAAGAGTTTTATATTATTTTTACTATTTAGGAAAGAGGAGATGGAAGCCCCACAAGTTTCTCATTTCATGTTGGAACAGTGAGTTGTCCTGCTCGTTTTGCCTTTTCTGACACTGAACAGTAGCAAAGCAAATGTCATTAAAGAAAATTAGGCATAGATCAGTCAGTTTTAGATACCAGCTTAGTTTTTGCTTTTGTTAGGGAGCTGGAAGCTCAACACTGCACTGGCAGCATGGTCACAGGTTTCATGAGCAAATTTTGGCAGACTTCTCATCCTGCTGAAGTAAAATTGTGTTTTGACCAAATTTCCCTCTGAGTGCTTGAGCAATGCCATTTTTCTACACTTTGCTACACACAGTTTCAGAGGCAGATGAATGGCCTTTGTAGAACATGAAATTTCCATGGCTTTGGCAAGAACTTTACAAACTATATACATGTTTTGAACTGTCACTTTGAGATCTTAATTTACATATTTTGACTTGTGCATGAAAAGCCATTTCAAGGTCAGCTTCTGTGGAGAAATACAGGGTAACTCCATTAAAAGTCTACTGGCACTTTGCATATTTATTTTTCTTCCCTGTAGTATGCATGGGATCTCATAAATCAGGATAAACAAACATCAGAGATCACTCATAGGTGTGCTCAGTGCATTTCCACACCTAGCAGGAAAGCGTTCTGCAAATACCAGGTCGCCTCCAGAGTAACAGCAAAGAAACATTGCTCCCTAAAATATATATTTATTTCCAGGGGTACAAGGTTGTGATGAAGTCTGTTGGGAAAGATGGAGAAAAAAATTAAAATCTACAGTCCTTGCACATTTTTGGAAGGCACAATCTCACACAAGACATGGAGCCCTAACTGCCTGCAGCACAGATTATGCAAAGAAAGCAAAAAATGAAACACCGAACATAACAAATCATAAAACAACACACAAAAATATCCCACATGCTTTCAGTTTTCATCTCTCTCTAAAGAGATAAGATTTTATCAGAGATTGTGAAAGTCTTATTACAAACACTTACTAGATGATATTCTGAATTTTTCTGGAAATGCAATCAGGCTGTATTGCCTTATCAACACAACCCATCATCTCCAGGATTGCTGCCTTGGCTGTTGACTCCCCATCCTTTCAGAGCTGTATCACTTTTGGCAGCAATGGAAAAACCCCAAATTCATCATAGTTATGAGCTTTTATGTCACACCTGAGGCTCCAGATTACAGGAGTGGAACTCTAAAACACAGTAGAGCTGTAAAAGCAGCGCTGCTAAAACAGTGGAGACAAGAACACCAAAACTAATTAATTTGGACAGTAGAGATGACTGCTTTCCACCAAGAGAGGTGACAAGCTAAAAAAGACCACACATCTCTAGGCAAAATTGTTGCTACCTTATTACGCCATTTTGCCATTTGGGGTTTTCTGAAGGCTGTGATCATGTGCACAAGATGCAATAAGAATGCTGTATTTAGGGGACTACTGAAAATTGCTCTATTTTGAAGTTTATTTTTGCAAGTGACTCCGTACAAAAATGGCTGATTTTTGTTGGACCACCAGCAGTGTAAAGCCACTCTTAAATGCAATTGTAGAAACTCTCCTGCAACTTAAAATCTACATCAAAGATTTTTCATATAAAGCTATGATTATACAGAAATATAAAAATACGGTCTTTGACTTTGTGCAGCATATAAATTCCCCAGTCAATTGTGTGCATGGATGTTTGTAAACTTGATTGCTCTAAAAACAGCCCCAACCCCAAAATCTTTCTATTGTAGTGTTAATACATGCTTTTCCAGGAGGAATCATGGTGGGGTTTTTTTTTTTTGGTTTCTGGGTGAAACTATCAGTATTTGAGACTTCAGGAGAGGCCTCTGCTGAACATGAGAGTGCAAAATCCTAAAAACTTACTTATTGGAAGAAGTTGCAGTGCACTGTTCATGCCTTCTCCACTTGTGGAAGGCAGGAAGGAGCAATAACTTGGAGTCTGTGGACACCAATGGACATTTATTTGCCCTCATTTCACAAGAGAGAATCTCCCATCATGAAATACAGGCTGCCTCCTTCCTGTAGGGTTGGAGGCTTTACTGGGTCACTGCTCCCAGTTTCCCCATGTTCCACAAACTTAGACTTTGATACACAAACTGCCTTGATCATCCTGACTGAAACATCCCTTGTCTTAAAGAGTGATTTGATGTTCATAATGATCAGATTTCTTCCTAACATGAAGTAGGACGAATATCTTCCAACAGGATCATGGCCCCAAGGAACGATGGGGAGAGAAGAGGAGCATTCTACAGGACAGTAGTTTATCACTACAAATAACTCTCCATCACCCAAATTACTGTGCTCCAGAAAACACTCTGTCTCCTTTTTGACCGAGTCAAGATGAAGAAAGGCCAGCCCACGACTTGGCACAGAACAAGGCACGAGAGAACGAGCAAGCTGAGGATCAATACAAACAAAATAGAGGTGACATTAATTGCCTGGAGCATTAATAGACCATGTGAGAGAGTAGAAACCAGCTTAATTTTGAAAGCCAAGGGTGTTCGCCTGCCTTTTGTGCTCTGGTTTTGCTAGAATGGACATAAATGTCACTTTTGTCTGCCGAGCTCGGCGCGGTGCCGGCAGAGAGGCGGCGGCAGAAGGTCTCCCTGGGGTGTTCCACGGGGGGTGGATACAGTCTTGGGCACCCCAGGATGCAAAAGATGAGTTAGTTGTACCACATTGTTGTTCCATCATTTTTTAATACTTGGCAGCATGCTCAAGTGCCTCTTGATGGCTTCATTGTAGTTATTCTAAACTGAAAATAAACCAAAAACAACAACCAACCACCAAATCCACCCAAGTCTAAATATATAAAACTTCAGTTTTAAAAGCCTATTTTTCCAGGGCTACTTGATCTGTTACTCAGGGATGGATCCCACTTAGACCGTGGCTTCAATGTTTTTCTTTCAAGACCAGTGATTGCTGGACACTTTGTGATTCTGGAGGAATAATAAATAAACAGATAAATAAAATTCCATAGGAACATCTTGTGCTGGCAAGACCAAATGTGGAGCCTCAGCCCTTGTGAGTGGCCTTTGAGAGCCCCCTGTAGCTGTTGACTGGTAAAGATTGAAGTAGTTTTGTTAGTCTTACCACAAACATTTACCTTCTGAATCCTCTTGCTAATGAAATCAGCTGGCAGAGCTTCAGTGAAGTTTAGGTAGCAAAGTGCAGGCTCTGTGCAGCCCTGCTGTTCGGGGCCCCACTCACCTCCTCTCTACCATGGCAGTATATTTATTTTAACATTTGACAGTATCTATCAGATTTTAGAGAGCTTGTTTAATGACCTTTTCCAAAATCTTCCATTCATTTCTTCAGTTTCTCACTTTCTCTCCCTTTTTCTTTTTAAAATAAATTACCGTTGTAAAAACAAATCCAGCAGAAGGGAAAATATTCAGTGCCTAGAAACTGAAAAATTGAGTATTTGCTTTTTATGGGGCACTGGAGTCTTCTAAAATACAGACCAGCTAGAAAACTTAAATGCTGAGGACAAAAAAGTTCACTCAGTAGCTATGCAAATACACCACAGTTTTGAATCTCTTTGAAAAATAATTTAAATACTTGTGTTTCAATTTATGGTCTTAAAATGCCTGAAAAACACATTCCTACTTTTTAAATGGATTTTTTTAAGCGAGTCTTAAATACACTTTGATTATTTCCATTCTTGACATTATGCCTACTCAGGTATTTTGTACAGCAATTTGAAAGCAGAAAGGCAATTCGTAGCAATACCAACAGGTATATATTGATTTAACAAACACCTCCTCTTAAAGATGCACTTTCTTCTTCCCATGGAAGAGAAAATGTGAATTTAAACTGAATAAAGCCAAAAGCTAAAACACATTGTCTATAATGATTTCTTTGATGGAAAAAGCTCAGGTTCAAGTTCATTATCTTGGTATTTTCAGAGGAGTTTGCCTGCAGCTTTTAGGAATAACATTTAACTGAATTTTATATGTGAACATTAAAGAAACAGTAATGCACAGGTATAAAATAAGTGATCAAACTGAAAGTAAAGCATACAGCTTTCTCCCTGTTAGCCTACACTGTTATTATCTTTTCAGAAGATGTCAAAACCTTTTCTCAGGAATTCTCATTTTTCATACATTTTGGAAGCAGGTACAATTACTTTAACAGCTCTCTATAGCACTAAGACATCTGTAGCAAAAACGGTTATTTACTTCAAAGCCAGAAGATTTTGAAGGCAGAAAGGAATGACAGGCAGAAACAGAGGGCCAGAGACACTGCTATTGAACTTCTGTGTTTAATGAAACACAAATATAAAGAATATTTTATGTAAATGTGTATTTACAAAGGACAAAATGCATTTGCAGGCATGTATACCATATAACCAGAGGCCAGAGCAATTAGCATTCTCTTTTCAATTCCTGACTGGAGCTTTAGTGTAAAACACAAACTAGAATGTGCATTACGTTTTTTCATCCCAATCATTAAGCACATGCCCCTGATCTCTTGAAAGTAGGAGTTATATGAAAAACACCTTGAAGTCCAAGCCTTGCAATACCCAGGGAAACACACACATCAACATCTATCCCCAGCTCATGCAGGGCAGGCTCAGTGGGAAGGGTGGTCAAAGGTATTTGGGAAAAAAAGGGCTCATGTTGTAAAGAGAGCTACAATTGAAGGACTGCAACTCACAAAGGGCACGACCATATGAATCAGCTTGGAGATTAGACACTAAAGTCATCACAGCTCTGTGGCAGCCTTAATTTATGTCTCAAACATTTATGTACATCCTCCCCTTTTCCTCCTCCTTCCCCTCCTGCTCTTAAATTTTTCAACTCTTTGAGAAGCCAAACCTCTCGTGTCGCACTGGTCCCTCCTGCAGTCGCAGCAGCGCCACTGACAGCCCCTCAATGTACCAGCCCAAAACTGCACTTTGAAGTGGTTTTAAAACACACAAAACAAGGCAAAGAAACTTTGTTCTGGGTGCAAATTCAAAACATTTTATGAGAGTCAAAGTTTTATGCTGGCAGATGTTAAAGTAGCAGAAGGCAGTCCGGCAAGCAAGGAACAGCATCATTCACACCAAGGACTGCAGTGGCCAGGGAGCAGGGGATGCTCAGGTGAGGGAATCTGCTTATATTTATTTTCCTTTAGCAGCATGAGAACAAGACACCTGGTTTTGTCTGGTGTGCCGAAAGCAGGCACCTCCCTTTACTGATCCTGTAGAATCTCTGTCTCAGTTTGTCACTAGCAGGGCCCCAATCTCCCAGGTCCCCCTCTGACCTGACTGAGCTGTCTCACACCCAGAGCTTCCTCTTGGAGCTATATTGATGACTGAAATGTGTTTTGATTTGAAGACAAAATTGCCCAAAGGTCCTGTTGATGCCTTTTCCTGGTCTTAAAGTCAAGAATCAAACATGGTTAGAAGGGAAAAAGAGGTTTTACCTCAGTATTTATTTTAAGGATCCTTAGGTGCACACGTCCAGGTGGGACAAATGGAAATGCACACCGCAATGCACACACATGATAGATTGGGCATAACGTTATAGGCCTTACTAATTAGCAGATCTATCAAAGATTCCCCAGTGAGAGGCTCAAGTGAGCCCCTCTCCCCAAGGAACCTTCCCCTGGATGGTTCTATCTTAGTTTACAGAATGTGTTCTGGAGAGGACCTTGGGGTCTGGGGCTTTCTGATCCCTAACTACGAGGCTTCTAAGATGTTTAGTCTCCTAGCTTAACAAAATAAGTCGAAGAATGTAGGCAAAAAAATGCTAATACAAAAAGCTATAAAAAGTTATATAAAAGGGATATAAAAGAAAAGGCAAAAAATCATTGTGGTATCACTGTTAAATTGGAGAAAGAGGAAATACAACAAAGGTGACAAATAGAATAATCAGAGGCTTAGAAAAAATGAACATATTTGGTTCAAGTTTAAAGCACTTGTTTTATAACTGAGCTGTACTTGGATACTCTTCTGCCTGTCAGATGTGCAAGAAAAGCCAATATGGTTGTCCTATTCTCAATGTATATACCTGAACATTACTGATTTTACACAAAGGTACAGCATTACATAAATTGCTGTGGCCTTTTTACAAGTTGAACATCAACCCAAACATTGTTATCTAGTCTGATCACTTCATAAAGTGGTATCTAAGATACTGAAATAGGATAATTAAAATAACACTCCTGTATCTATGATAACTTTTTCCTCCAATGTTTAGTCCCCTTATGTTCTATGATACATTTAGAGCATTTTCATATAAATACCATTTTAATTACTTAGCAAACAGAAACATTACCTTTCCACAGCAAAACACACTTTTGCTGTGTTTTACTGCAGCTAAAAAAAGGAAACCTACAAAAACTTGGGCATAGACAGTTAATCAAGCTTAACCAAAGCCTAATAACAAAGAAAGCAAAATGGAAAACAGACATGCTGGTGTCCCAGTGTGTGCTGCCACACTTTTTATTAAGGAACAGCCTTATTTTTTTAGGATTGTAGAAGAGGCTGCATTGCTAACATTCCTAACAAGCTATGGAGTCAGGAATATTCCTCACTCTACTATCCTGCTTGTTAATTGGATACAAAATTAGCTCGAAAGTTATTTTTTCCTATTTCACTTCTCTGCTCAGGGTTCAGCTCCCAGTGACACCTGCCAGGTCAGGAGCAATCAGGTTCACAACCTTCCTGCTCCATAGAGCCAAATGAGAGAAATGGAGAAATAAGCCTGAGGAGGAGAACACTTATGAGAGCCACCAAGCTGCTAAGCTACAGCAGCACTGACTTTCCTGGCAGGAAGCCTTCCAGGGGCAAAACATGGCTTTGGAGGAAGAGACAACAGCTTCTTAACCCACCAGGATAGACACCACACTACTACTGCAAATACATGAGATTTGCATAGAATAGAATCATAAAATCAATTCAGTTGGAAAAGACCTTAAAATCATCAAGTCCAACTGTTAACCCAGCCCTGCCAAGGCCATCCCTAAGCCAGGTCCCTAAGTCCCACATCCACATGCGTTTTAAATCCCTCCAGTGGTAGTGGCTCGCCCACTTCCCTGGGCAGCCTGTTCCAAGGCCTCATGGTCCTTTCAGTGAAGACATTTTCCCCAATATCCAATTTAAATCTCCCCTGGCACATATTGAGGCCACTCCATCTTGTGCCATCATCTCTTACTTGGGAGCAGAGACTGACCGCCCCCCACCACCATTCCTCCCTCCTGACAGGGAATTTTAAAGAGTGAGAAGGTTTCCCCCAAGCCTTCTTTTCTCCAGGCTGAGCTCCCCCAGCCACTCCTCATCAGGCTTGTGCTATTTGCACGTCTTTGCTCTTTTTGGCCTAAACCTGAACTATTTGTATAGCTCCAAATAAAACCCATCTAAGGAAGGTGGAGTATTTTCCCATGAAGGAGGTAACAGAATTTGATGTGCTCCTGGAGCATTGTCTTTCCAAAACTGTCACACTGGGGTCTTACTGCCCTGTGAGAAGCTCACCAGTGCTAGGAAGAAGCATCTGTGCTGCATTAGGATGGAAGCTCAGCACCTGGAATATTACCCAGAGGTGCTGCAAAGGTATCAGGGAACAGTTTTGGTTTGTTTTGTATCTCCTACAACCATGAGCTCTCACTCAGAGCAGGAGCACAGCATCGATAGAAAGGTCAAACAAATAGAAGTGTCTCACGAGGATTTGGGAACACGGCTCGTGGTTCTGAGATGCAGCCACAAGGAATGATTAAGATAAAAATATTTAACAGATTTGTATGGTACTAGATTTTGCTAAGGGGATGGTAGAAAAAGCAGTTTGAAGAGATGCTTTAAAGGGCTGAATACACACCAAGCATTGCAAGTGCTGCTGACAATGAAGTTGCTCCCAGTGAGATCAGAACAGAGGTTTATTCCTCCTTTATCACATTTGCCTTCCAAGTCTCCTTAGAGTAAAACACAACCACATACACACAAAAGTCTCATCTTTAAAACCTAGGCTCTGCACTAAGCTGTCCTCTGGAAAAAAAAAAAATTAAAAAAAGAGGGGGATTTAAAAAAAAACCAAACCAACACATATATTTTTCTGTCCTGGTGTCATGGAAAGAGGAGATTTGTCATAAAGGCTTTTTGTCACTCCCTAAATGTGAACATTGGATATAGTCATGCTCTCTCCATTGAGGGCATAAAGTTGAAATAAAAACATACCTGCCTGCTGCCTCCTGCCAGAAGAAAGGGGAGGGGAGAAAAAAAACCACCAGAAATCAAGATGCAAACATTAATTCTCATTTTATAAATAATCTTTCTAGTACCTTAATTGGACTGAATGATTTGATACTAAACAGACCTATTTTGTTCAGTCTATTAATGTCTGCACAGTGAAAAAATAAAGAATTCATAAATTATGTAAATACTTTCTTAAGGCTGTTTCTCAAACTTCAAGTTCTGTCTAAACCTTGATAAATACTTCCAAACTCTTCTGAAATTCAAACAGCAAGAATTAAACTAGAACTTTCAGCAACAGTGTTAATCACTGAAGAAAAGCAGTAAAACAAATGAGGTTATTTTGCCTCCTGAATGTGGCATTTCAATACAGCACATTTCTGCAGATGTCTGTTCAAAAAGCAGTGGTTTTCCTGCAGACCTACACATCCTCATTATAAAGTTCAAAAAAATAAATCCTTGCTTGAAATAAAAAACCAAAAATACAAGATAGCATAATTCTTCAAAAATTATTGAATTGCTTTCTTTTATTACCCCTCAACTAAAAAGGGTTTAAGTGGAGATAAATGCGAATTTTGGGTGAAAACAATGGCCTGTTTCTCAAGCTGTAGTGATTGCTAATCAGATTTAGAAAACTGTATGAAAACAAAAGGGGAAAGAAAGAAAGAAGGAAAGGGAAACAAGGAGGAGAATATGAACGAGACTGACAGCAGGTATGAAGCAAAACTTCTTTTTCCCACAATTAAATAAAAACAGCATAAAACAAAACTAAACCATGTTCCCTGTAACTGAGAACAAATCTAGCATCGTTTGACAGTCAGTAAAGAGTAATTGTACAAGCTTTTGTTAATATGTTCCACCAGGATTTCTCTGAGCACTAGAAGCTGCTCACTGGTTTTGCATAATAAAGCCAACCTGAGATCAGACACAACAAAACTCCATTATTCCCACACGTATTTCAGTACAGAATTCAGAAAGTGCTCTTTGGAATTACTGTCATGATCAGCATAGAAGGATTTACAGATGCAATAAAGGCAAGACAAAGCATCACCAACACCATCTCTCCTTCGTTTTCTTCCTAGAACAAACTTTCAAAGAAGGAATCATGAAGATTAGTGGGATGGAGCCCTGATGGGAGCCCAGATTTTTATCAAATCATTAAATTTAAATCATATATGTATTTATACATATCTGTATCATGAATATCATTGAATTTAGCAGATTTGCTGAATTCCTAAAATCTGGCTGTTACACACTAAATGGAAGAGAGACCAATAAGCTGAGAGTGCTCCACAGAAATTTGCATACAGTTTATCAAGGCCATGTTAAAATTTACTTATGCAGCAGATGCCCAAAGGGTCTTTTGATTTTAAGAGCTCCTTGAGATGAGAACTGCTCTAAACCTTTTTAAATCAGGCACAAAAACCCCTTCCAATTACCTAATTTTACCACAATATCCATAGAAAAATAACTGCTTCCCTCTTTACCCATAGTCAGCCTCACAATACTTCAGGGATTGTCTCTTTTTGGGGGTTTTGCTTGTTTGTTTTTTGTGCTATAATAAAACAAAAACCACAAGCTCTGTCCTGAGTTGAGGAGTCTCCAGCTGTCTGAAGTGTTTTGCTCCCAGAGGAAGAGGGGAACCTCCAAACAGACCAAATTCTATATATTTGACTCTTTTATCACTTGACCCTGAAAAGTACATGCTGATAAGAGAGGACATGTTCACATACCAAGTGCTTTATTTAAACCATTTTTTCACACTTCCCAACGTGGCACTTCAGCATTCTGGGAAAAGCAGCAAATTTTTCTTTTATTATTATTATTTTTTAATATATACTTTGGGTCTGGATAATAAAGGGATATTTCCTATCATAGGAAAGACACAATTTCTTTCTTTAATCTCCTTCTGTTGAAACAAGACAATGTCACCCTAAAGTGTCAGGTGGAATTTATTTCACTGAGCTAACAATGCTCATTTCCTTACCCTGTTGTTCCTTTAAAGCTTTGAGAGTCTACACACAGATGTCTCTGAAATGTAGTTCATTTTGAACACAAGGATGGAAGGGAAGGGGAGGAATAGACAATCTTATCTCACCAGAAAATCTTCATGAAAGCACGTGTCCCTGAAGAAGAAAGGCTTTATGCTCGTAATTTCATTCAATATTTCTTTTCAAGGATTTGAATAATGGGCTTTACAGAACATCTTTTTTGATACTAACTGATCTCTGTAAGTAATAAAACCCTCTTACTGGGCTTTGGTACTCACATCTAGAATCCACAAAGTGTCTTTTACAAATAATAGCCCTAGCTAATTATACATAGTAAATAACCTCACCTTTCAAACCTCCCCATATATCACTTTGCTAAATATTAATCACAGCTTGAAGCTGTCTAAAAGCATGACATTAGAGCAGGGGATCTCTCTGGTAAAGGATCCCAAACTATCCATCAATATCCCTTTCGTGAAAAGCACTGATTAAACCTTCCTAGCATGGGCTTTTATGAGTTTCGATGTTGGTTCTCCCCTTTGCCAAGACGTGGAGCCATCACACCCCAGCCCACCTCCAGCAGGGTGGGAGAGCCCTCAGCCTCCCATATCTGCTGCCAAGAGCCCTCAGCCTCCCATATCAGCCTGCCCCAAGGCTGAGTCTGGGCAGGCAGCAGGAGCTGCACTAACCCAGATCTCCTCTTTCTTAATTAGGACTTGAAACAATTGGTGGGGAAAATTCAGGACCAACGGCTATTATGTATTAGCTTTCATTTCTGTGCATTGATTGAGCTTATGTTGTTTTATGTGTGTGATGAAAGGGCAAATCAAAACCCATTTCTCTTTCTTGTCAATTCTCTTTCTCTTTTTCAACTATTTATCTTCATATTGTATTGCAGCAACAGATGGCACATTAAAAATGAATTCACTTTTTGGGAACTGTATACTGTGCAGCTTATTCTGAACATCTAAAATGATGATGTAATTAAATTTCTTTTGGGAAGGTACCTATAAAATACAGTAACATAATGCCCACTTAAGGAACAAGACATTTTACAATAGAAGCACTTGGGGAAGAACACAAGTCTTCTGGGGAAGCACACAAGTCTTCCTGGCATAGAAACTCTTTTGGCATGGATATTTTCATATGAATTGCTGATCTAGTTAAAAAAAGTGTATATCTATATGCATAAACATATAGATATATCACTCAGCTCATTTCCCCCTCTGATTTTCATAGAGGAATAGGTTACAAGTGTTTTCTACATTAATTTCTCCTGGCAAGTTTACAAACAATTCTCTCAGAAAGGATTCACAGGATAATATTTTCATTTTTTAAAAAAATAGCTCCCAATAAATTGAAATAAATAATGTCATTGCTAGGAAGCACTGTATAGGTCAGTTTACATGCAATGCTATCAATGTACACTTAGCAAGGTGCTTTGGAAAAATAACATCCCAATCACATGAAAAACTGTTTACATTTGCAGGCTAAGAATATTTTAAGCCCTACTCAGGGGATCACATTTGAGGAGCAACAAGCCAGGATAACACACAGGTGACAAATTTTCCTCGCCAGCATTAACACGTTTGTCACGAATAGAAAACAATAGGTTAAATTCCTGCAAAGCACGGTGCCTAATTTGGTGGCAATTAATCAGCTCAGATAGGAGAATCATAGGAATATCAGCTTTATAGACCCAGAATAAACAGCAGCATGGAATACATTCCTTTCCTATGATCAGCAGCACCTAACAATTACAGCGATAGTCATTAGCAGGCTGTAGAAAAAAGGAAAGTGAGTGTGTAGGAGGAGGCACAGGTCATACTGAAGCTGCCTTTTTAATAATCAGCATTATAGGAAGGGAAAGAACTATTAAGTTTCCGTTCCTATGAAATGTATTAGTCATTATTTTTTAAACTTGATTATCTATTTTCCGATCCTGAAATCTCTTTCGGATGCTTGAGTGAAAAAACAAACAAACACCAAATATATACTGAAAAAAAAAAAAGAAACAAAAACTGTTCAACAGAGCAGTTATCCACAAATCACGGAGAAACCAGCAATATCACATGATATGATAGTGTCTGATAAGTAATTTCTACCCCAGGACAAAAGTTTCAGTTATACCACCTTTATTTCTTTGGTCTCCTACTGCATCCCCACTTTGCTACATCAGCCTCTCTTTAGAAAAAAAAAAAAAATAATAAATCTGAAGGAATTTACCTTTTAATAGAAAAAAAAATGAAAAAAAATTCAAAGATCACTGCATCTTCACTTTGTCTTTAGGTCAAGAATATCACAACAGAGAGTACTTTCAGTATTTTCACCTACCTTTAAATATTCCATTAGATCGGACGGAGCTAATAATCCCTGGGAAATGGGAATGGATGGCTTTCCCACCACCAAAGGGGTTAAAAAATACAGAAAACCCTACAGATACACATGCTCCCCAGTCTTTAAAATATTGCAATGTGAGTTTGGGGGATTTTTTTCAAGTGCTGTTGTTGGAAATTTCCTGTGCCTACATGAAAGATGGCATTTAAACTGTTGTAACTTGGCCAAGTCAAAAGCAATTTTCAGGAGGACACTGAAAGGCAAATACATACATACAAGGGACAGGTCTGCTAACATGTTAAATAAACCACACTTACACACAGAGTTTGACAGTTCCTTTCCCAAAATAAAGGGAAAGTAAATACATTGTCCCGTTGAGTCAGGCTGCATTTGGCATCTCTGCTTTCCCTCCTGCTACCCTCCAAGTGTGTGTCAAGGATGTTTTCATCCCCTTGTTTATCTGTCTCCCCTAATCAGGAGGCTGTTGTTGTACTGAGCAAGTCGGGGTATTTAGTGGAAATCAAGATGGATTTAGTTTGGAATTAAGTAGATCCCCGTGACAGAAAATATTAAGAGATGATGGATGTCTGACAAATATTTAAATTAAAAAAAAAAATCAACTCCCATTTCAGAAGACAGTCTGCAAAGCTAGATTTATGAAACTGAACTTTAAACTTAAAGGAACATATTTTTTCAGGCTTTATGTATTAGCAACATTGCATTTAATTTAGAGATTAAATAAACACTAGTTTGAGGCAGTCCACCAGGGCTGAAATGCTTCATGGAGGCAGGCTCACAGTTTTGAAGCTATGAAATATGTCTCCTGTTTTGACACTATTGTAATAGCATAGTTGTTCACTTTCCTTGTTTCCATGGGGTTTATGGTCCATAAAGTTTAATAACAATCTTAACAGCTGAACAGTGAGCACACATCTCTGGGAGGCTACTGTAAGAAACAGGATCTGAATTTTATCCATGTAATTTCTAGTGGCAGCATATGTCCTTTCCTCACCACTGTCCACAAACACCCACATCATTAAAGAAGGCACCAAACGACACTGACTCTCCTCAGAAAAGTGGCCACACACCTTCAGGTCCTCCAGGAGCTGAGTGAACACCACTCAAAACATTAGTTCATATTGTGAAATTGCTGAATTTCAGAAAAAGAAAAAGCTTGATCAATAGGTCCTATAAGAAAAACATCCAGGAGCACCCACAAAGAGCAGTGGCTTTCTTCCATCTGAGTTGGCACCAAAAACCCAATGTCTTGGGTACATGTAGACCTTCTGCTCTAAGAGGTGCAGACCTCCCTCTTTACTCATCTTTCTCTACTCCCACAAGATAAGGTGGGAACACTTTGGTTCCTCACAAAACTGGCCCCTAGGCTGCACCTTGACTAATTGCTCTCCATAAAAAGTGAGTGAAAAAGGCCTTATTTTGGCACAAACAGAGAACATGGATCTCCTCAAAACAACATGCAAGCCTCTAAGCATCTTTTCCAGAAAAGACATAGGCCCATCTCTGGTTTTATCCTCTGAGGTAGCCCGAAACAGATGGAAAAGAGCCAAACAAACCACAGAAGGCTCTTCACCAGAGGGCAGGTTCCCAAAACCACTGCAACACACCCCTAACCTCCATCTCCTCCAGCCTCTGACTAGCTCATCTTTGGAAACTGCTTTCTTTCCAGCTACCACCAAAAAAAAACAACCAAAAAGCCAACCATCTAGAAAAGCTGGCAAACGTGAGAACCCTAAAACTAAGGAAGATTCACCTGCATCTTCCCAGGCATCAGGCTCAACAAATTATCCAGGAGTCAGCCCTGCTGCCTTTGCCGGGCTTTCACCTTGGCTCATTGGGGTTCTGACCTGAGTGTATGGATCTGCCACATGGACTGGGGTCTTTCCAGGGCAGGGAAGGCAGTGCCACTGATTTGTGAACTGGATCAGAAAGTAAAATTTGCACACAAATCCTGTAATATTGGTCAAAAGTTAACCTGAGATCTCTTTTATACAGCCTGATGGAAAGTTTCAGGTGATCCAAGGCACAGTGGTAGAAAGAGAAAGCCCCTTCTCCCATGCAGCTTGGCTTTAACTTTGATTAATTTGTGACTGCCTTGGACTGGAGTCACAAACGTTGAAGTACCCTGCTGGTTCAAACCAACCAAAGGTAAGGCCCTCTGTCTACTGATAATTCCACCATTTCCACTATCTTCATGATTTTTATGAGTCTTTTGAAAAATATAAGTAAAAGGGAACATTCAACTTTCAAACCTGGATTTACATAACAATTTGTAAGGAGGAGCTCCATACTAGTACAGAATATTAAATGAATTCCCCCCTTTTAAATAATTGAATAGATTTCAACTTGATTGTGTCTCTTTAACATTTCAGTAGATCATTTTTTTTTCAATGAATTTGACACATCAACTAATATCAGAGTAAATCTACCTAAAATATTTACAATTACTTGCAAGATATTTTCACATGAACCAGTAAATTGAAACTTCCTCTCAAAGGAGAGACATAAAAAAGTCATTTTTATGGTGGTTATTGTAATTTTAATAGGCAATTTCATTGGTAAACAGAAGTGCTTGATCTCCATTCACTACTGTATAACAGGCTGTGCTGCATATCTAATGGAATCACATGGATTTGTGTACAAAATGAACAAGAATTATAAATGGCTCCTTCTGTGATTTAAACTCTACAGGTTTATGTACCTCAGCTACAGTGCCTAAGAAAACACAACACACATTTATATCACACAGATAGGCAGCCCACTCCTCTGGGGAATAAAGTTTTAAGAAGAAAACGTTCCAGTTTGGCATTAAAGCAGCTGTTCAGCAGAAGGAGCTGTGCACACATTTTCGGAGCAGCCTCCATCCAAGCTGGTTCATTGAAATGTGTGCAAGCTCAGAAGATCCGAAATTTGTGTGGGCAAATGACACTTTCATGGCTGGAGTAGATTAATGGAGTAATAGATTTAAAGGCTAGAAGGGATCATTATGATCATCTACTATGACCTTCCGTTTAACAGAATTTAGCCAAAGGATTCCCGCATCCAGCCCATGGCTCATAACTTCTGGTTGAGCTACAACCAGTATCTTTTAGAAAGACATTCAATCTTGATTTAAAGACTTCAAGTGATGGAGAAGTCACTACACTCCCTGGCAAGTTGTTACAGTGCTTAATTGCACTTTTTTCTTTTTTTCTTTTTTTTTTTTAAATTTTACAACTACAATTTGTGTAGTTTCAGCCCAGTCACTTTATCTCCTCCTACTAGATTAAAAGTCCTTTTCTAGCAGAAGGTTTCTCCAAGCAAGGAATATCTTCATCTTTTCCTCACAAAGACAGTGCTGCTTTATTCTGCTGCTTTGGGATAAAAGTTCTTATCATTCTCATAGGTCTTTTCTGAAATCTCCGAACTCTTTACATGCAAACACCAACACTAGTACTTGTCAAATAATGTTTAATTTATAGGGGTAATAAGAGTAATAATAATACTGCTAGAATAAACTTGGAGAAGAAAACAAGCATATAAGCCATTTGGTCTTTCTCTTTCTTACACATGCTCATGCAAATATCCTTTAGAGAGAAAGAAATAAAAAATTATCCAAATATGCTGAGTTTAGCCAGGCTGGAAGACATAAGGATAGTAAAACAGTTTAGCAGAGCATAGATCTGGGGGTTTTTTGCCAAGTTATGTTTGATGCAAGAATTCATGAGGCATAGGTACCCCCACAGTCCTCTTCATCATTCCACCTGGCCTGGGTCCCAGACATGTTTGAGGAGGTTTTTAGGTGCTATACCTGACCCAGGCATGCACAGGGGGCTACAAGAGCAGGCTGCCAGCTCCAGAGCATCCAAAGCTCCAGAAACTTTCTAACACTACGAAAATCCTCAGCTGCTTGTCAGGACAGCTTTATGGAAAGTGAGATGAGGTTCTGGCCCCAGCGTTTAACTACACTTGGCCGTAACTCAATTTCTCACAAATAGCAATTTTGGCATGTTCTGCTTCTCTTGCACAACTGTGATACATGCAGTGGGAATAATAAATTATCATGCTATTACATGACAACAGAAACCTCAATGTGTTTGGTTCCATGTGCAGGACTGAAAACGTGGGCTGTGATTTCACTGCACTTTCACTAGGCTGGAATCTCGTATATTTGCATTGTTTAGTAATGAACTACTGATCATGTGAGACTGAGAATTCATGGGAAAAGTGATTGCCCTCATAAATAGGGTTCTGAATTGGGGGGGGGTTGTGATGCAAAAGCCTGGATTTCTGTAGTTAGAATTCACTCTCCTACATTTCAGGCATATATTGCAATGACACTAACAACCTGGGGTTTGGAGGAATGTCCATGAATGCTGCTTCTGCTTCAGATGTGACTATACACCTCTGGAAAACACAACAAATGTATAATCCAAACACCAATGTCTTTTTATAATTCATTAAAATCTACTGTTGGATTCCACTAGAGTTGTTGAGAAGTTAAGAACAGGAAAACAAGAGGCATGCAATTCAAGACAAACTCTTACTTAGGGGAAAAAAAAGAAGCTATTCTCAATCTAAGAAGACAGTGGGTGGGAGAATGGATTTATGCTAGGGAAACAAGCAGTCACTTTCACTGAAAAGGAAATACTGAGTTGCTTTGTCCTGAAGTCTCAGCGGAGCAAAGCCTGATGGTTTAACCATGGCATATGGGTTGCAGCCCAAGAGAGCTAAAGAGAAAATTTGGAAGCTCGTGTCAAATTTTCTGCTCTCTATATAGCTTTGGCCTAGGCCTCAGCAGCAGTCTCAAGGGACAGAATGATGTACTGCAATATAACAAGCTGCCTGACATTTTGAAATGCCTTAACCCCCAGCTTTCCATCCACCTTTTAGCCCTTGCAGCAGCCTCCTTTCCCACATGGAGCTGCACAATGTACAGTGCAGGACTTCACTATAAAGAACAAAGTTGTCATATCTTTGTCCTTGAGGGTTTTAATCGGCAATGACTCCTGGCTTCGTTAATAACATTTTCAGTAATATAATAGGAAAGGCCAGTTATTGTGTAGAGGGGGGGTGTGTGAATGTCTAATGTCCCTCACTCAGGCACAGGCCATGCCTCAGCAAAGTCTTGGGACTTTTTCTAATTTTTTCCAAACCAGAACACAGGATGCGGGGCATGAAAAAGGGAAAGCACTGTTTTCCTATAAATGCAGAAACTGCAACCTCCTAATAACACACAAAGCCTCCTGAATCCCTAACAAAGGAAGATTTAGAAGCACAAATGTGAACGTTGAGGCCAAACTGGTGCACATAAGCAAGAAGAAATTTATTTTATGCTTCCAACAACTTTCGGATTTGCATCTGGCAGTTGGAGGCCAAACCCTTAAAAACAGTGCAATAATTATATAACCAAACCAAAATCTTTCTCCCCTCTTGACATGGAAAACGCTGCAGAAACAAAAGCATTATTAATTCAAAAAACTCTATGTTCTAATACAGGCTTGGACTCCGACAGCCCAGCTCACAGGCTCCCTTTTTTCTAAAAAGTCAAAACATTGTGGGGTTGAATAGAGCTCCTCTCATACATTATCTCCCTAATGACTTTGACCTATTAATAAGTGGAATCTATCAAGTATACTCTCTCCTACAGTATTTTGTCAATCGTTATACGCCTCAATGGGGCCACCATTAAAAATCTGCCAATTAATTCAGTATTTAGGACACTGTTACTATGAAATATGCTATGTATCATGCTATTTCTCATTATAAATATAGAAATGTTGTAAATTACAAGGTGAGATTAGTATTTTTTGCAATAAGAAGTGACTCCTTTTAACGATAATCATTATTTATTTTGCCTTTTCTCTCCTTCAGCGGGGTTCTTTCATAGCTGAGCCATTCCAAGGAACAATCTGAATGCCACACTGGATACTGGAAAGATATTCTTTCAACATCCTAATTCTTATTTCCTGCCATTCTGTATTAAATCCTTTTTACAGCAGGGTCTAAATATTCACCCTAATTAATTTTTATTCTTCCAAGAAAGTTAACGGAAGGGTTTTTTCCAAACTTTAAACAATGTCTTATTAAATATAAGAATAATATTTAAAAATAATACTAGGCATTTTAAACTGAGGGCATGTTTATGTACTACATCTGAATAAAATGCTTTTGCTGACCCAAAACAAAGCTCTTGCCCAAAAATGATTAATTGTGGCTTTCTGGTCAATAAAACACTAAATAAAACGAAGGATGGGAATCTAATGTGGGTGAAAGTCTCTAATGGCATTTATTAATTAATTTATTTAATTTTTATTTTTTTAAAAAACAATGTTTTGATTTAAAATATTATTTTAATTAATATCCCATGGATTAAAAAAAAACCATTAAAGGTATTAGCATCAAGTTAGCGTGATTGCAATGAATAATGTGAAAAGTGCCTCTAATAGAGTTGTAGCTGTGGTTTCATTTATTCTAGATGAAAAATGACATTTATCAAACATTTGATCTGATGGGCTATATATTTATGGAGAAACAAAAGAGAAGAGATTAACTGGCAAGAAAATCCATTTTGATTAGACTATTTAATGTTCTGTGTATGTGTTACAAATAACCCTCCTCCCAGGAGGATTCCTTTGAATCAGATTTCTTCAGTTATTATTTTTATTTAGCACTGAGACCATATGACCTAGGAACAGAACCTTCTAAAACACTTGACAAAAATTAAAGGTATTAGAATTTTTATCTATACTGTTTTCTCCGTAAGGAAAATCATATTGCTATATGGGATACACTTGCTAAACTAAACTTCTATTGTTTTTAAAATTATTTTTTAATATTATCATTTTAGGATCTCCACTTGTACATTTCTGAATGATATTTCATTTGGAACTGCAACCATTTATCTAGTTGAAGCATCTGTGTGTTTAACATATGGACTGGAAACTTTCCACTACAATGACTGCATTCTGCCAAAAAAGCCAGCAAAAGAAAATGTTCTGATGTAAATATAAGCTGATATCCAAGTTCTTCACAGGTTTTGAATCTTTAACCATCTAAGTAAAGGAGAGTTTATCACAACTGCAGTTTTGTTGAAAACAAAATCAAAATAAAATAAAATAAAAAACAGAAAACCAGCAAAAACAGGCCCTGTATATTGCAAATCCCCATTTTGGCAACCCAAAGAGGGAATATAAGCTTAAAGGCCTGAATTTAACAAACCTAATTATCAAGGCTTAATTAGTACCAAGGGTAAAGCTTCATGGAACACCTGCAGACTTAATTTATGTCCTGACAGAGAGGAACAAGTGTTAATGGGCTGTATTTATGTTAATACCTGAACCTTAGAGAGCCAGTGGGATAAAACAGACTATGCACTAGTTTTTTGTTTCAAGCTACAGAACAAACATAAAAGATTTTAATCTTAATATTAGTTTGCACATAAGTCCTTGGGGAAAGTATAGATCTATTTAAACTTTAAAATTGGAGATGTTGAATACTAAGGGGAGAAAAAAAATGTAAAAAAAAAAAAAAAGTAAGTTAATTTAAAAAGTGGTGTCAGTGCAGAAAATATCAAACCAAAAAGGGTCTGTGGCCATTTTCCGAGCATCTTGTGAGTAGATACTGGTTTTTTAAAACCTTTTATGCCACACCACTGATGATTTCTGCAGCATGAACGTAGGTTTTTTCATGTTTCTGATGCATAACACAATCCTTTTCTATATTCAGGGGAAGGCAAAAAGGCTGCCTACCATAACTGCAGTGCTGAGGGTATTGCCCCTGCCTGCTGGGACTTAGTGGACATGATCTGAGCTGGCTTTGAGCACGTTTTCAGAAGGCAGAGCCCTGTGGGGAATGGGGCCTCTTACGGTCTTCAGAGTTCCCAGAGCCCAGGTTATAAATGGGCCATATGGTGCCACCAGTCCCAGCTCTCCCTGAGTGCCAGGAGAGTACAGAACATTCTATATCCATGCTGTTCCTCTCTCTGTGTGCAGTAAACTACCTTGGAGCTGGGGGGTTTGGGTTGGAATAAATAACCTGTGTTTTTCCCACTGAAGACGCAATTCTCGTGTAGCAACAAAGAAGTTCATCTTCACTTCTGGCACTGCAAGTATCCTAACTAAACTCAGAAAGATGGTGTTCAGATGGCATTTGTCTGCCCTGCAGTGCTCCTTTTGGTCCTTGGCCACTCACACGATTTTGGAAAGATCCCCCCTGAGTGTGGCCATCCCCCCATGGGAACACAGCTTGGCTTCATGCCCTGTGCCTGGGGACACAGTGCCAGCAGGGCTTCCCAACAGAAAGTCAGTGAAAACTTCCCCTTTTTTCTCTTTTAACTAAAGGTTTGCATCTGCCTAAAGGCCTAAAACAGTTTTGTTGTCCGTCATTTCCTGTAAGGACACCAGGCTTGAGTCTCTACAGCTGCCCAAGGGAGAGGTAAGAGTATTTACAGGATGACCCATAGGGATTCAAGCTAATTTAAAGAGATACATTTTGGTTGAGCAGGAAAGGGTAGTTTGGTTAGCGTCTCCTCCTCTCCATGTTCTTTAGTGTAACAGCAAGAGAATTCTTTAAGTTTTTGTTATCTTTTTTCATTCCAATTTTATAATCCTCTTTAAAATAGCGACACTATTACTTCTTCCCTTCCTGCTTTTCTTTCTGTCAGTGACCACGCCCTGCCACCAGCCCATTTGCCACATTTCAGGGGTGTACAAACCATCAGCACTTTCCATGGCTTGACTGAAAATGCCCCTGAGGATGTTTGCACAGCTGTGGAAACAGGGGCCATTGCGGGGCCATGTTTTAGTGCTGTCAGCTGGGAAGTGCAGCAGACCCACTGACGACTGGGACAGATTTGTGTTATCTTGTAGGAGCCCCCATCACCCTGCTTCTATCAGGGGGTCCTTCTGCGTGAGGACAAACTTCCTGAGGCTACACGAGTGCTTAAACAGCTTGGAACAAAACCCAACCAGAACAGACTGGGCCAGCTCAGCGGAACTGTGGAGGGGACTTACGCACGCCTTCGGTCCTTAGGCTCGGAAAGGCTTCTAAGGACAAAGTGGAGGAAGGCCTTTCCATCTCACCTGCAGCTTTCCAGTGGCCCAAAGCATCACACCAAACCTCAAGAAGAGTGAAGTCAGCCTCCACCTGCCCCCTGAGGACTGTCCACTGCCCCAAAAATGCCTGAGAGCCCTTGCACTATCTTGGAGGAGCCATAGCCAGTGGAGTGTTCTCCCAGCTTGGATCTCCAAGGATGTGAGCTCCTTGTACCTCCCAAGCCACCCACCTGGTGTCCTCAACACCCTAAACTCTTGTTCCTTGGAGCACTGCTGGAAACATTTGCCCCATTTCTGAGTTTGGAAATACTTTCTGAAACGCGACACAAGTACATCACCAGCACCAGTGTTGAGAGAGTCTTTGCTCTCTGTTTGTTACTTGCTCTCCCTGCATGAAAAGGAGGAACACCAACACCTGCTCCTCAGGGCAATAATTAGTTGTTTCCATGGAGGGGTGCAGTGAAAATAAAAAGTAATATTAATGGTAGCAGCAAACTGCTCTCTCTCTCTAAAGATTCAAACTTTACAAAGGGTCACCTACGAGACCAATCCACAACTGAATTTTCATTCAAAAACTATACATTAAAAATAAAAATAGTCATTCTGCAGGCTTCTTTCACTACTTTTATCTGTAATAGTACTTATATCTCTTTTAATCCCATTTTTTCCTCTGTCAAATTTATCAGACCTTGACACATGGTTTCCAAACTGGACATTGCACATTAACACAAATCTAATATGTATGATCACCATGGAAACAATTCAAGCACAGCATATTGCTTCTTTTTTTTTGGAGAGCAGCAATAACACTGATGCACAGCACACACGAGTTCTCACGTGTGTCCATGTGTGTAGATGTGTTCTCGTAAATCAGCACGGGCCCAGCGTTACGGGAAGGACACGGCTGAAGCCACGGCGTAGGATTTTGCAGTTCACGTATGCTTTCGTTTTGGTCACGTAACCACATTTCAGAACACTATGCTTTCTCTATATTTTGTAAAACTCGCTCGAGATAGATGATAAACGGAAATAACCCATTAATCAGATTGTCAATGAACATTCTGAGAATTCAAATACAAATCCTGGACAAATTTAGTCATCAATTTCGCAAAACATCTTTGGCATGGGAAGTCGGAGATCTTTGCAAGGTCTAAAAGGTTGATTTCTTGAGTTTCTTAAAAGCAGAAACAACACTTGTCATACACAGTTTCAATCAGGCTTCTTGTTCTGTTTTCTAATTTCATTTCATCCCACTTTAACATGGCGTTTTCCACCTCCCTCAGATCTTCCCACAGAATCAGTCAGGCAGAAGAAACACTTGAGTAGCCTGCGCAAGCATGATGGCTGATCTGGTCACAGCTCTTGTCCTGGACACATTAACAAATTCTGCAGCAAAAAAATGACAATTTTCAGATTGTGGTGTTTAACATTAATCCAAACCGTATTATAGAAGGCTGTCCTCAAAACCACGTATTATCTGCTACCAGGTACAGTGAAGCCAAATAACAGGAAAAAGACAACCAAAACAGCTCCTAAGATTTTATTTTCCACTTGGGAAATTTTCACATCAGTGAAATGAATAGCCGTTTTGCTTCAGTAGGTGCATTTCTTTTGGGGTCATCTTTTGCTCAGCAGGAGTGGACAAGGATGAAATGGGATTTATGGGGCTTTTAATTTTTAGTCTTTAATGTTTCTATTTTCTTGTTCAAATATATTTTTATTTAATGTTTTGAAATATAGCTTCCCAGTTCAACCTCATTTTAGTTTCTCAAAGTAAATGCAATTTATGTGTTGCAATGAAAGAAAATAAAGGAAGGAAAAAAGTAGTGAAATTTTTCATATTTCATACAAGAGCAAAATTTTTACCTAACTTGAAAGATCTTCCATGCTTGCTTAAAAACCCATAAAATGAGCAATTGCTCATCAACTTAAGAGTTATATATGCGAAATCTCCTGCACACAAGTCAGGGCCAATGCACTGTAGGGTATGCAGCTGAGGGAAGACACCAGGCCTCGGGAAGGCGATTCCTTTTGGGACCATCTCTCCAGACTGGTCACAGCTTCCACGGTCAGAGCTACTGACCCCACACCAGCTGTCATAATGCACGACTGAAGATTTCTAACCATTTGTTAAATTTCCCACTCTGCAAGTGCCAAAGGATTGAAGAGTAAAAATGAATGAGTGAAGACAAGTTTCCAAGTCACTAAACTGCAGAGATGTCACTATCTTTTCTGTAGGAAGATACTGCAGTTGCACTGTAGTGAGGAGAAATCTCTGTTGCCTTTACATCAACACAGGATGTTTGACTTTTAACAGAAAGAAAACGGCAAAGAGAAGTGCAGATAAAGATAAGAATAAGCAGCTCTACAAACAGACCACAAACTTTTATCCTGGTACTGTTGAGCTACATGAAACTGTGCATCAGCTGCTGACGTTACACTGTCAAATCGTCTGTTGACTTGGTATGCACTTTAATAAACATGGATGGAAGTTATTTTATGAATTAGAAACTTTAGCTACTGAGATAAACACACAGACAGTGTCTTCCTGTGCACACAAGACAGCTTAGTTAGACTGAAACTCTGACTAAACACATTCAGTCAGCACAGTCAGCTCACAATAGTAGCTGAGTTTCCTATGTCTTCAAATGCAAACTTTTATCAAACATCATAAATATACTCAGGGGCAAATCAGATCCTTATTATGTTCCATATTTAACATTTGATAAAATCAGTGAAGTGATCAAGCAGAGGGTTCCAAGAATCTTTTTGTTTGTTTGCACTTTTATTTAATGGAGAGTTTAAACCTCTGTTATTCAAGGCATTTTATGATCTCTGTGCAATTACATAAATGCCATTTCAATTTTGCTAGAATTTAATATAAAAAAGGCAAATATACTGCACACTGTATTGAAGTGAGCAATGTCCTACAGGTACCATCAGGCAGTGATAGGCAAGGCCACAAAGTTAGCCTTACACTTTCAAAATACTACCCAGCTCTTAAATAACTCTCATATCACCACCTGCACCATTTGCTGTTCATAAATGAGAAAAGCAAGGCACAGAAATGGAAGAGAACTGCTATGGAGGGATGCAGCAACCTGGAAAGATTGAAAAGTTGGGAGTTCCTGATTTCTCCACCTGACCACTGCTTTTTTCCACTGCATTTGTCCTTGGTCCAACTGCTTATCATGAGGGACTCACCGATGGTGCTAAACTGCTCCTGTGCTCATAAATTTTAGCAATAATGTTAAAAAGTGCAATTTCAGAGTGGAGGCGAATTTCCATCAGAGTTAAAATTATAAATCTCTAGACTTCTTAACATCTTTACCCTTGTGATTTCCACACTTCCCCATGGAAAAGATGCAGAGGGGCTGAAGCAGGGTAAGGGTGTTAGACTGACGGTTTCAAACAGTGAAGAGTACCTTTCCTCTTCCCCTGGAGCCTGCAACACCATCTGGATTTGGGCTTGGATTTCTTTTTCTGAAATGCTGACCTAAATATTGAATTTACTCCATTTATCCCAAACCTTGTCAAAGGCTTTTTGTTAGAATATGAAAACTACTATTCTATAATGAGTAAACATTTAATATCTCTCTGTTACACCATTAAAATACTCTGCAAATAAATAAAATTTCTTTTTTTTTCTTAGCACTTTCCCCATCCCTGATCCATATTTTTTCATGGCATACACCAAAAGTCTTTCACTGGTATTAACTTCACTGACACGCAATTTATACAGCTGTAACAGACAAAAGAAAAAGAAAATTCTGGTGTCTTTATTTAATAAATTTCCAAAAGTGTCATTTTTTGAGTGTTAATACATAAATCTAGGACAAATTTAAAATAAATTTGTAAATTATGAGTATTTTGGACACAAAATAAAATAAAAAAATAAAAAAAACAACAAACTGGAAGAGCAAAAGATGACAAGAAGATTGTCTTTTTAAATTTCTATTGTGTCCACATATCAGTGCAGCTTTGCCAGCTTCCCACGGTAAGCAACCAAAAACCAAAAAGCAGGAGCAAACATCACCTCCCAGCTCCGTGAACTTCCTGGCTTCTGTGAGTTTATGTCAATACCTCCATAATAATTCTGATCTATATAAGCTAAGATGTTAAGGTTTAATAATATTTTCAAATGCAAGATTTCTACAATAATTATGTCACTAGAAGTACCCCTTTATTTTCCAGAATTTTTAAGTTCTTTTTGCATCTCAAAGTACACATATACTGTCCTAAATTATGCCGCCTTAACCTAGAAAATGCCTACTAGATTACTCAAATATCAGGGGTTTTTTTCTATACAGCAAAAAAGAATGGTCAGTAGTAAAAGAAGGGATCAAACTTTGATGTAAATCTCACATGTGGATGCCCTCCCTGTGCACACTGAGATTGCAGCTGATTGCAGCAACAGATGCACTGGACCTGCTTGGCACCCTCTCTGATGTTACTGAGATTGCAGTTATCATATTTTCTTTCTGCTCCTTGAAAGAAGTAACGTCAGATGCATCCTAGCTGCTCCCAAACACCAAACCACAGAGAACAAAAATTTATACCAAGGAAGAGGACAGAAGGAATTTTTTTAACTCCTATATGACTGGGCATTAGGGAAGGAAATTACCCCTCAAAACAAATCAACAGCCTTCTGAACACACTTACACATCAGCACATTCCAAACTGTTTTCCTTTTATCTTCCTCATCAAATATAATCTAAAAACCGAGGAAGAACATATTTCAATTCACTGCTTCAGCAGCAAAGTGGACCAGGAGCTTTACTGGTCTCATCAGCTTTTAGTTCTCCTTGCACACAAAATTTATATTTCTCAGTGTCAGTGTCCTTAGAAGAAGAGTGAACACAGCATTAGGATCATTAGTCATCTTTCATGCTCTGGAGGTCTTTCTTGACCAATTTAGTAAAGAACAATGCTGTGCAAAAGAGACAGGGTGGCTGCTAATGACAGGCAACAGTTCAATATTTTATGCCACCTTAAAAAAGTTTCAGTAACTGAAGGTGTTCTCACATTAATTCTTTGCATCAATTATTGACAGAGAATTTAATTTAAAGGCAACTAGTCAGTAACCTAGGGGTACTGTTTTAAATAATTTATAATTGCTGCATGGGTGTAATCATATTGCTATTGATTAAGATCCAGTCACTTCTACCAGTCCAGCACGTCTTATGCTAATTAATTTTAGTGATATCACCTCTTTAACTCTGTATTCCCTGGTAACAGGAACTCATTATTAAAAAATAATTTAATCAGGAGCAATCTTTTAAAGTTTATTTGATTAGTACTTGCCGGGCCATTGAAAAGGAGTATTTAAATGCAAGTAAAATTAGAAACTGAAGAAGGATAAAGATGGACTGATAATTTCAAGAGAAAGGCAAGAATGCTTTAAAAAAACTAAGATTTTAATTAGATATGGAAAAGAAGATTAAGAGACCGTTATCATCATTGCCCCTTGATCCCAAAGTTGTTACATGCATTAACTCCCATTTAAATCAATAGAAATTCTGAAGATCAGTGCCTTTCCAGTGAATTGCAACTCTCAGTGTGGCCAGCCTAGACCCTTTTAACAACCCAATAAAATACAAAATAACATTCCAGGTCAAGAGTGGGAAGTCCTTCACAGTGTATCCCTCTCCTGTCTCACATATCAGGCCCCAGTAGAGACTGATTCTTCCCTTCACCCATTCACTATGTCAGATTGAAGCGTCTACTGGAAACACTTCTGCTTTTTCAGGCTGCCTCCAAGTTTGGGAAGTGCTTCCTCAAATGTACACAGAACTATCCCTCAAGAACCTTAAATCTCTTTGAGAACTTCCATGCCAACAAATGGAATATTTAGGCTGTTGGGGGTTCATGAAACCCACTGCCTACACTGGTTTGTCTACCATGGTGTCCCTGTTTCTTTGTGCTCTACTGTCCACTCAGTGCATTGGTGGTCCCCTGTCCTACTCCTGGACTGTGAACTTCCAATCAGGAACTGCCTTTTTACCCCAGGTGTGCAATTCTGTGGTGCTCAACAAAGCAAACATGACTTGACCCTTGGGTGCTGCAGGAACACAAAGCAACAATAAAGCACCAAAACCACCTCAAAGTGTGGGACTGCACATTTAGATCTCCAAAGCCTGCTGCAGACATCCCATTCAGGGACTTGGGTCAAATTCATTTGGTGCAGCCAGCCCCTTTTTGATGTCACTAATTACTGATGATAAATTCTTCCTGCACGTAGAAGGCTTCATCTACAAACAGCAATCTGTAAACACAGAGTCTTCAAGGGTGGAGTCTGAGCACTTTCTTGTGAAGCCTGGTGAACCAGTTCCAGGTTTTCCCATGAAGGATTTGACAAAGCCTGCAGACAGTTTGTGACTGCAAGGGCAGCACACAGAAATGTGAGCAGTCAATGCCAAAGGAAATAAAACCTTTCTGAAAGCAAGTCTTTTCTCCAGTTAAAGACAGCGGAAAGGATGCTACAGATTTCAACGAGAGCAGAATCTGAGAAAGCTTTCTTTAATAAGCACAGGTGTTTGGAAAGAAAGTTAACACAAGGATAGAAGCCCATCATGGAAAGGAAGAAACTGAAACACAAGGAGGAGATTGTAAGAAAAGCACTAAAGGGACCTATTCCTGATTTTTTTGGAACCTTTCAATGGAGATCGGGGTGCTGCCTGGGAGTGTGGGCAGACAATTCCTCCCATGTATCCAGTCTCAGCAAGGACACAGGGCAGGGACTGCAAAGACAATGAGTATAATCATATCTCCTGGAGTCAAAGCATTTAGCCTATAAGTAAAATGACAAACCCTGTAATTTGAACTTGACACATGCTAGGAACAAACATCCACCAACTAATGCCACAAAGGACATGCAATCTTTGTCCCTGAAGACACCATTATGTAAATTAAATTGAATCTAGTCCACTTTGAGGTTTGCAATCAAATGGGTATTTTTAATATCAATAAAAATTGAGCTTTCCCCAGAGAATCCAAATCAAGCTGCTTTCGCAGAACAAAAGGAAAATGCTGCAACATATATGCTTTTAAGGTAACTCCATGAATGTAAAATTGTTAGTAAAACCAGTACATTCAAATCTACTATGACAAATAAACTGTGAGGAAAAATAAACTGATCTGACATTTGTATTCTCTTAGAATAAAGAAATAGAGAGTTTGGGGATACCTGGGTACTGGGGGCCATAGCTGCAGGAGGCTCTGAACACCCTTCACACCCATTGCAACCACCACTAACTTCACACCTTTGGGGAAAAAAATAACCCAAAAATGCCAACAAGGACTGCCTGTGATTTGTTCTGTTCACATTGTAAGGAACAGGGATGCAAGAGGGTGAAAGCTTCTGTTGTCTGCTAGACATGATTTTCATATATAAAGTCTTTTACATAAATCTGCTATCACACACAAGTACTAAATAAATGTAATATACCATTAAAAATAAAAGAAACATCAAAACAATAATTAGGCAAGTATGCTCTGTTTCCTAATAAGGATCAACCCCATCGCTAATCTATCTTGAATAATGGCTTTGTTAACAAAATTGCAACTGCAAAAGGTTGTGTTTGACAGTCACACCTGGTAGTATGAGACTACATTTCAAACAGTTTGGGAAAAAAAATACACTATTAAATTTACTGAATACCTTGGCTAGGGTTAAGTATTTTATGCAGGCATCAGCATCTTTAAGGAGTTCACCTTTTAAAAGGAGCAGGTTTTTTGTTGTAAATGGCACTGACACTACAACAAGAAAGTTCATTTCACAAAGATGATTCATTAAGAAATAAAATATTCATGGCTGACAGCTTGAAGGATCGCCATACAGTTTTATTCTAATGCACCTGTCCTCTTTGTCAAGTCCAATATGGGATGTCATGTCGCCAAAGTTTTATTTAGAAATTGTTTGTCAGAGTGAGCTTTCTAATGTGAATGAAAAATTCATTCCCTCATTAAGAAGATTTTCCATGAAATGTCTTGGATTTTCAATGAACACCAGGACATGAACCAATTACTGTTAAACACTTAAAGAGACAGTGTCCTAGCTCACTCAGCAAAACCCTTAATGCACAAGTATATGGAAAGAACTCCACATCTATCAGCAAAACACAAATGAAATACCAGTTTTATTTTGGTTTATGTGCTCCTTCCTGCTTTCTATCTTCTTTCTTTTCTCTTCTTTTCTCTTTTTTCTTTTTTTTTTTTTTCAGAGACAAATGGAAATTCATGAAGTTTGAGAGTTCTTAGTGAAATGCACATACTAGGTGCTGAGAATTTGTATATGACTTGAAGAAAAAAAGCATGGCATAAATTTATAGAGACTCATATTAATTAGCTGAAAATATACATACATGTAAAGCTGACAATAACACTTACCTGTGTTTCTTTATTTGATGAAGTCCTGTTCATTCCCTTTTTGTTTTTTCCTCAAAGTTTACCCACCCCAGCTAGAGAGCACCTGCACCAAGCCCTGAGCCTGGTGGATCATAGACCAACACATTGCAAAGCAAAAAGTGCTGCCAAATCTCTCCCTAAGGGGTGACTTTTCTTTGTATCTCACAGAAGAACTGTCTGCATTCACGTCTGCAATGATCTATGTCCTGTATACTTTATTTTTATCATTAAAGGAATTGCACTTGGACTGAGGTGTTCCCACTGACCAGCTCTCCACAGGTATGCGCTCTCTTCAAATGGATTTTCCACTCCGGAAAATAATTTATCTACTCATTCCAGACTTCAGGCTGTCAAACAGCCCACCTGGAGCAGAGGTTGGGCTGCTGGGTATCTGAAAATCTGAGACATCTTCTCCTTGGTCTGATCTCTTCCTTTTGCACCACTGCCTGGCATCAGCCTGCTCCAGAGCTGCCACCGCACGGTGCAGGGCGCATGCAGAGAGGCTCACACCTCCTGAAGGAGCCAAACTTCTCCAAGGGCCATAAAAAGTATCTGTCAATGTTGAGGCTCTCCAAACACAGGTCCTGCTCATGTGTGCAGGGACAGCCTTGCTCTGTCCTGGCCTGATGAGCAGAGCTGGGAGATGTCCTCTCCCTCCAGACTGGGGCGGACACCACACCCATGCTGGGCTGCCTTGGGTTGTGCTCCATCTCTCTGCAACCCACAGCGTGGAACTGACAGAGCCTACACAAGACCTTTCTCTCTTGTGCAAAAAATGGCAATGATTGACTTAAAAAACCCTCTTATTTTCATATCAGAAATTCAAATTAGTTATTCAAACAAGTAGCTCTTTTCCTTTCTAATAAATATTAGAAGCAACTGGAAATCTTGTAATTTTCTGATATTTAGATTAATCCTGTTACTGGTAAGCAGATATCTCCAAATATTGTCTATCATACTGCTCCAGCCACCCAAATCCCCCACTACTAATGATAGCTAAAAAAACCCAAAAAACCAAAAAACCAAAAACAACAAAAAAAGGGGGGTTATATATTAGGGTTCCGTTTTAATCTGTAGGTGTAGCTGACTTTCCCTTTCTGCACCTTTGGGAATTTTTTATGTAATCTATGTTTTAGAAAGGACAGCCCAGTAACTTTGTGCAGTGCTGCCCAGAATAACTTTCACCAGGAAAATGGTCAAGAACTGTCTACATCCTTTTGAATTTGTAAGTTTTGTTCCAGACTACTCTAGGAGATATTCTAACAGATGAAGAAGCATTTTCTTAGCAAATCAATATTAATTTATCTAATTGTTATGGTCTCAAGAGCCATAAGAGCTAAGCTGAGAGGAAAGTGTTTATTCTGAGCAAAAGTTATTCAAATATTTATAAGACTAGGTAATTTAGAAAATACATATGGCAGAAGATAACACCGTGCCATATTTTTTTAGCCAACATTTCACTTATTAAAGACAAGAAGTCTACATGGGCAAATAATGGGATCCCTAATTTCCTCATGCCATTTTCAGCTGAAATTCAAAATTCAGTTTGATTTTTGTGTCTTGAAGAAGTGATGCAGCTGGGGGTGTAGAAATAAGTCCGTATAGAAACGGGGAGCTTTTATTCTTCCTTGACTAAAGTTTTCAAGATATTACAGAAATCTTCCTATCAGTACTGTATATTTACATATACATACATATATATATACCCAGAGTGTGCTTATATATAACAAATATGTACATCAATTTCTATTCCTTAGTACAATTCCATAAATAAAAAGCCAGCTTCTTTAAGAGTACTGTCTAAGCCTAAGCACATTGAAGGCAACTGTTCTGACCTTTCTGCCATGTGATAACACTGATATGAACCAATCATCATTATGTGCCCCAGCTCATACAGTCCATTCTCTACTTCACATAGGTGAATAATTAAAAGCAAAAGCCAGAGGAAATTGTTAATCATTTTGTCAACTGCAAAGGTCACCCAATTGTGCATCACAATGACATAATCAGAAATGCAAGGCATTATTATTATAAACGTGAAGAAAAGGAGCCAATACTCAGGTCCAACACTCATCTTGAAAATCCCTTGCTCATAATTTTATTTACAAAGCATACTTAGGAACTGCAACTATTTTAGTCCTTGCAATCTGATAGTATTTTTCTCTTGAAGAATAGAACATGCCTTCCAGCTACCATTCTTTTTTAAACACTGATTGTACTATAAGGTACAATAAATTATTGCAATAACCTTTCACCCCTCCAGACCTAAGTTCAAATATAACGGATGTCAGACAGAAAATGAGTTTGTTATTTTAAGCTTAATCACATCAGACACCTAAATTCTCACAGGCAGTCCAGCTGAGGTGCTCTGCATTTGGTAGGCTGGCTTCCCTCATTTGCTCCCAAAAATTCCACCCACAAATCACAGCTAACAAACTCCGTCCCTGATTTAGGAACACACGTCAGATGTGTAACCCTACCCGTGTGAGGAGCCCACTAAAACCAAGGGGGTTTTGCAGGCACGTAAATGTATATGTCTGCTGAAATCTTGGCAGAACATTTGGTGCTGGTGGTCAGGAAAGGGTTATAGGAACCAGAACACAACAAAACTTTCTGCAGAACGGAGCAACTTGCCTGCTAATACAACGTTTTGAAAATGTACTAGTTTTTTAAAGGGCAAATTAGGAGTTCTGGGGCTCTCAGAACTAGCAAACACAGAAAATCAATTAAACTAACATGTGAAGCTTAAATATATCACATTGTAAACTCATATTTTATGCCTCCACTTTAAGTGCACTTAGATGATCTCCTGGAGGAATTCAAAAAGTGTTATCTTATTTTGTGCCCAAAACCAGAAAAAGAGCTCCACTGGGCTTGCCAGGCTGTTAAAATTAAAATAGCTGTTTGAGCACAGCATAATATATGGGATGTTTAAGGCATTTTCCTCTAGAATTTTGGTTTATCTTCTTTAGTTAATTTTCTGAGATAAAATCCAGTTATAAATAACCTGGAGGCACTCTCAGTCTGCTGCTTGTGGGATGGCAAATCTTTAATAGCCAGAAATTCTGCCTCTTAGAGATCTCTTGAGGGAGTAATAGTACTTTGAAAATTATCCAAAGGAAAATAAGCAAAAAGCATTATAAAAATTATAAAAACTAGTAATTATGCAGGAAGTTATACTATATTTATAAGCTAATAATGAACTATCACCCACAGGCTTTTTTTCCCCTTTTTAAATACAAACATAAAAATATTCATTGACTATATTCAATTCAAACTGCTGATTTTCACCAGAATTGATTATATAAGTACATACTAAAAAAATTTCTGCAGGATAAACCCCTACAGACATGTGCCAGACCAATAAAAAGAAATAAAACCTAGCAATTAAAACAGATGTGGCTGAAGAATTGAAGCAGAACTGCCCAGAACTTTTCATTTTCAGTACTCTAGAATCAAGGAAAGAGTTATACCCTGACAGCATGTAAAACAACTGAAATATGAAATTAATACTTTCTCTAAACCAAAGACTACAATAACAATATCCTGGCTGTCATCCACTGAGTATGTCTATAATTACCACAGTGCCTGCGACTAGAAAAGTAGGAGGCAATTCAAAACAAAAATTGAGTCTGTCAGACTAGACACTGTAAGATTTATTCTTGTCAAAGATCTGTAGGCCACAAATCATAATTGAAGTTCAAGAGGTTTTTTAAAAAATAAAAAGTTTGTGGAATATAAGAGCAGTTTTTCTTTTTTTTTTTTTTAAGGTCTAAACTGCTATAAAAATCTGCAAGTCAATCACCTTGTCAACATTAGCAAGGAAAACAGTTGAAAGCTATTCAGACAGGCAAGGTAGAAAGGAACACATATTTGTTACATAATAGAAAATAACTGGTAGAGATTTAGAAAAGAAAAAAAAAAATCCACCTAACTATTCTCCTTGACTTTTCTGAGGTTACAGAGAAGGTTGATGATAGCAGAGCAAATGGCATAATTTATTTGGATTTTCAGAGTGCTGGCAATGAAATTTAATGTATGAAAGGTAAGAGCTATGAGGGAGGACAAAAGACCTAAAGTTGAGTATCAAGAGAGAAAATAAAAAGAAAAGAGGGGTGGTTTTACCCACACCAGCAAAACCCAAATCTTATATTTTGCAGGTAATGTCAATTTGTCTTGCTAATTTTAACTCAATACAAATGGCTAGACAAGTGAAAAATAAAGAATTTGAAATCAGAAATAATCAAAGAAAACACTCTCTCATAGGGAGAATAATAGAAGTCTAGAAAGATTGGCTAAGCAGATTTGTTGTCACTGTACCAAAGGACAAACCCCACAATTTACTGTGTACCTCACTTTCTGAAAATGGTACAAACCCTGATGATTCTAATCCTGGTTGTTTTCTCCCATCTTGCTCAATTTAAAATGAAAAAAAGGAGTTGTTTGGGTTTTTTCAAAAGCAATCGCACTTTCTCTCACTTAAAATAAAATTTAATGAAACAATACCTAATCTTTGATGGGCACAGTTTTAGAGATACCTTAAAAATGCCACTGAAGACATCAGATTTGACAGTTTCTAATGCCACAGAATGCTGAGAGTTCAAAAAACAGATGTACATTTACTTTTCATTGATATTAAGCTCTCATTTATTAACTTAATTCTATGCTGTGGAACTCAAAGAGTTGGAAATGCTTGGAATGTTAAACTTCTTTCTCCCTAGGATTCTCAAAACTTCAGTGTAAGCCATCTGCAGGCCTTTCTTCTACACAGAGCAGCGTGGCAAGCCTTTAAGCAACAGTTCAGACACTCGCCCGAATATTCATTATCTGCTCACACAAAATTCAGATGAAGCATTTCCACTACATTTTTCAATTATTCACAATCTGCAACATTAGCTAAAATTGGTCCTAGGAAATCCATTGCCAGCAGTGTGTGTATTTGTGCGTGTGCATGACAGAGACACGTTTTTATGCTGATCTCTCCAAGATCACACAGCAAACATTATGACTTCTCCCTTGGACAATAAAACAAACATCTACTTATTCAATGAAAATAAATAAAATTCTGAGTTACCAAAATCAACCCAACTTTGAATGATTCAGTCAACAGGAGGAGAAGTTTCTGCAAATGATGGGACTGTGCTTTGGAGATATGAAATCTGGGCTGCCTATCTCTCAGTTCTCCTTTACCTCCTTAACAACTTTAGATGCATAAATAAAATCTAGGACATTCTATTTATATTTTTAACTTCAAACCAGGCATGAGAGAAAGCATTTTGCTAAATGTCAAACTCACACAAATATTATGCATTAAAAATGTAGTTGCAAGATCATTTTTGAGGTTTTGGTTCCATTAATCATGTTGCCTCTAGTGGGGATCACTGGATCTCACTCTAAATAGTTTGTGTCCATGCAGCATCATCTACAGCTGCCTTTCCATTTTTTTCCCTTTCCTCACCAATACTGGAAAAAAAGGTAGCTATTCACACTATCAAGGATGAAGGCTGACTGGGAAGACTTGCAGAAAGATCTTACGATGCTCAGCAACCAGGCAACAAATTGGCAGATGAAATTAAATGTAGATGAATGATGCCCATGGGAAAAAAACTAAATGCAACAACACATGTCTTCACCAAACTTAGAATGCAAGAGCAAGATCTTGGGGATGTATCACACTGATAAGAGAACATCAGCTCAACACTCATAGCAATTAAAAAAGAAATAGAAAGCTGAGAATTATTAGGAAAGAAATAGAGAAGAAAATAAAAGATACAATTATGCCACTGTATAAATTGAAGATTTTCTGCAGCTTGTGAGTTATTATATCCTCATTTTAAAAATTTATCACAGCAGTGGAAAGCTACAGAGAAAGCTACAGAGAAGGGCTAAAGAAATTATTATTGCTATGGAATAACTTCTGTACACAATTCTGCATCTTCTTCCTCACAAAGAGGCAGCTGAGCAGGGGTGTACTTGTGGCCTCAGAACTGTGAGCAGCTTGGAGAGGGGGAACAGGGACAGGTGGCCTCACTCAGCACAGGAGCTGGATGCAGCTTCCAAGCTCAAAACGAGTCAAAGAAGTCACTGATTTTTTTCATGCAATATGAAGTTAGGCTGTTAAATCCCTCCCACAAGACACTGTGGTTGCTAAAAGTTTACAAGGCAAAAAACTAACTGATTGATGTGAATTATTAGAGGCTGGAAGATATTTCTTTTGGAAAAATTCTTTACTGCTTACTGATTCTGTCTCTTTCTATGGGTTCTGCTCTTCCCATTTGTCAGAGTAAGTGCACTCAGCTGGTTTGAAATTTGGTTCCTGTGTGGGCATTTTTTATGAAAAACTGCCACACATGAAATGCTTCACCAAAAGAAAATGGGAGGGATTGGATTGAAAGGTGGGTGAGAATCAAGACATGCTGAATAAACCTGAAGAACAGCTCAAACAGGTCCTTTCCCCCTGAAGATTTATAAATAAGCATGGCTGTCTATATTTTATCAATAACATATACCAAAAAGTTAGGTCAGCCTTTTGATTTCTAATATCCTCCTTTTCTTTTTCACCAAGTTCTGGACTAACAAAGTTTGATTTAAAAAATAAATCCCTCAAGGGATGACACCTGGCTGCTTTCTTACACCTGCAGCAAAAAGCACAGGGTTTCCCTAGGATAGAACCTTCCTACAGGAAAACGATGACGCAAAATCCCATCTCTCTTCACCACATACCCCAAAGGATTCTCTGCTGCAACCACAGAGAGTCCCATATCCAAAATGGTGGTTTCAGGCCCCTGGAGCACAGCCCCTGCCCTTCATTTATTGGAATAAATGCAGGTTTAATGCCTTAACTACAAATGAATCAAATGTAACATTTAATACAATAATCATCCTGAGAAAGAAACAGAGATTGTGGACTGATGGCAACATTAACCTGGGGTATCACTTCCTTCTTGCCTTTTTTATATATTTTTTACAGGTCTGCACACAGATCATTGCAAATGGAAACCCCTTTCAGATCTTTTCTCTCTTTTCTTTTACCAAATGTGGATTAAGCTGTTGCAGGGGTCAACACAGCAACGCTCCTTATTTAAAATGTACTTTCTTGATTGACAAATACAGAACAGTTACCATTTCAGCCAAAAAAAAAAAAAATATCAGATAATGCTATCAATGCTAGTCCTCCTCAATGAAAATTCCTTTACTTCAATACAGCTATCCTGGGGGTGACCTCTTTTCCCTTCCCTTCAAACAGAACTACACCGTTGCCATCAGCATCCAGAGCAGGATACAGAACCAAAACTACCTCCCCCAGAAAAAAACACTACAGAGATGTGGTTAACAGGGGAAGGCCTCAGTTTAACAACAAACATCCACTTGGAAAGGCAGACAAACACAAAAACCCATCCCAGAAATATATTTCTTTGGGGATTTTGGTTTTGCTGTTGATCTTCCCATTCTCCTCAGTTAAAACCACCTTAGAGTGGATATACCCCAGTCCTCTCTTTTTTTCTAATTCCTCTTGTCATTCTTTAAAGAAAAATCTTTCCAAAAAAAAAAAAAAAAAAAAAAAAGAAAAAGAGAAAAAGAGAACTTTTCCCTTCTTGAAAGGATTTTAAACTTGTGTTTGAACTGACTTTCAAAAGAGAGGGGCTTCAGTTATCCTCTGACACTAGGTCTGGTTGAACAGTATTCAATACCATTCAGCACCATCTTTTTCTGAAGATTGTGTCTTGGTTTACTGCCAATGTCCTTGATCAGAGCACAGAAGCATTTACTTAGGAAAATAACATTAAATGGCAGCCCATGGCAACAATAACAGCTCCATCGCTGGAATACACTCGCAGAGGATGCATGGGTGGCTCGATGGCCCTGAACACTTAAGTACATTTTTTTCCTTTCAATTCCCTCTGGTACATTAATTTTTATTGATAGCTTATAGCTATGGCAAGTGGTCTTGGTTTTACTAACTTGCAGGACTGAAGAATATCACTCATGTGGAAAAAAAACCCCAACATAACAACAAGCTACCTGGCCACCAGGCTGTGTGTTTGTATTTTTGAACCACAAACCTTTATTAAATTGGAAAGCCAAAGGCTTTTTCCCTTCCCTATTTTATCTGCTCACACATTAATTTATTTTAAAAATTAAAAAAACATTAATTTCTCTAATTTCACAGAAATATAGGTAATTTGCACCGCAGTCCAGGGTACAGTGTAGTGGATTTGGGAAATGCATATTTTCTCCTTTCTCAACCTATTCTTAGCAGCCTGGCTGATTCCTAAGAAAAATTATGTAATACATGATGTTACATGGAAATATAAACCTCCACAAGCTGCAGGGAGAAAATAAGCAAACATCACTTCATTAAAAAGAAATTTGATACTGCCTAATGTTTCCTTTACCCTGCCTGTATCTTTGCATGTATCACACAGAGGCATCTGTGTCTGGTTTTATGTTCAAAAACCTGATTTACTAAAATGAAGTAGGAAAAAAAAAACAAATCCTCTGTTCATTTGCATTAAATAATTGATTTGTGACAAAATGACTAGGAAAAAAAGGTTATGGCATCCAGGTGCACTGCAATCAAGTGTTTCTAGAGCCCATGCTGGAGGTTTATCCCCTGAATCCTGATATTAATGGATCATCTTGAGGTTTGTTTGTTTGTTTTTTCCCATTGAAATCTTAAGGGGATTTTATGTTAATTCAGAGTGAATCCAATTTCTGCTATTTCTACACATATGACATAAAAATGACCTTGCATTGTTGCAGAGCAATGCAGCTGCCTATCAGTGTCCAGAAATCTGGAACATGTGGCAATTGCTGAGTCAAGCCTTTAAAAGTAACACACACATTAGTAATGCTAATGATACTTGAAAATAAGTGTTAAAAAAATAGCAGTGCATTACAAATCTCCCATTACAAACCCCAGAGCTCTTATAAAACGAGTGTTCTTTCACTAAACATGACAGCAGCTCTGGCTTCATGTATGGTTTATCTTTTACTGCTCACTAAAACATCACCACATGCTCTGATTAACCCTGCACAGGCATGAAGGAAAAGAGCAGGGCACACACCAGTCCTAGAACCACAGAACCATTAGGGTTGGAAAAGACCCTAAAGATCATCACCTATGACTTAATACCATATCATGAAGTGCCACACCTACTCATTTTTTTAATATTTCCAGTCATCCCATGGCTCCAAAAGCACTGGAATGTGCATTTGACAGCTGCAGAGACGGACTTTGCAAGCTGTGGTCTCAGCACATGCGTCCTGCAGGACAGAATCTCTCCTAACACGTGTCTTGGCACAGTTGCCAGAGGAGCAGACACTCATCACAAGGGCTTTTTTCACTACATTATACAATGAAATACCACTGGTCATGATCTGATAGACAGAAAATAAAATTAAGATGGAAAATGGGGCTCATCTTCACTCCTAAAAAACAATGGAAGTCTGGGTCAGACTGTTAATGATTAGACTAATAAAAATCATTTCACAAGCATCTTCTTTTCCAATTTAACAATGATTACACAGTGTTACACGTTAATTACCTGAACTATTCTCTATTTTAGGGCATCTGTGGTGGGCAGAACTGGAAAGGAGCCTGATATTTGCACACTGTGGGCACACAGCTCCAGTGTGGGATCACACCAAGTCCAAAAGCAGGAGATTGCCAAGGTAAAGGCTTTTTAGAAAATGAGAGATGTAAGTTCCTTTAATTTGGTAATGCATCTAATTTTTATACTCCCACCTTTGTTTTGCCTTTTTTCAACATTTCAATACTCAGAAAGGATGTAATGAAACCTGACTAATCAGCATTTTCAGAGATGAGTCTGATCTCCAGGAGCTCTTTGGGAAAAATGATTGAGGCACATGGGTTTTCTAGTTCTGATTAGGAATCTGCAATCAAAAATTATGTTTACATAAACTTAAATATTATCAACAGCATTTAGCGCTGCAGAATTGGCACTAATGATAAAAATTAAGTACTGGTGAATCACATTTTAAAATTTTAACACTTGAAACAACAACAACAATTTTCCCTTTTAAACACAAGAGCTGTGACTTCCTGATGAAAGTCCCAGAGGTATTTTCTTCTTCTCTGGAAGGCACATTTCCCTCTAATTAATTAGGGTGAGGGACTTGAGGCAAAGTGAAAGGATGAAGCAGAACCTGACTGCTCTCTGCAGCTCTGGCTGCTCTTTATAAACTGCAGGGAGAAATTTCCCCTGCAAAGCTGTTTTCCTGGGGTTTTAGCACCTGTTTACAAAGTGGGACCCCAGTCCTTCACTCAGTGTAGTCTGAGCAGCACTGGCTCTGTACAGGCTGGCTCTACACTGGCCAGACCCCCCTGTTCTGGCACAGTAGACAGGCTTAGAATGACTATCCCGAGAAAGGGCTCAGGAACCCTTTTACTGTCTGCATTGAAACAAAATATTGATTGGGACTGCTTTTAATATGCTTCCTAAATTAATGTTAGGTTTTCTTTCTTTTCCTTCAAGGATTCCCAGTAGCTGAATTTTAGAAGCAGCTCATCAGCTCTGAAAACATTCCCGTCTCTATGTGACATTTCATATTCATGTGAAAGGAGAAATACATTTTAACTGAATTGAGAAACATCTTTTATAACAGTGAAAGATAAAGAGGGAAGAGAGAGATTGTTCTACAATCATATAAAAAGATCTTGGCAAACGATTCTGCTGCACTGAGATTGAATAAGGGATACAGCAGATATTTTGTCATTTGTTCCCTGGGTTTTTGACTGGCTATAGCAGTGAGGGAAGTGTTATCATAAACATCTCTGAATTGCTAGAGGAAATTTTATTGTCTGCCAGATTCACAAATTGAAATCGATCTTCATTCTACCACTACCGGTTTTGCCAAAGTTTCTGCAAAGTAGACACAACAAAATACAGTAACCTTTCAGGTTATTTCTGATTAAATTCATATCATTTGTCTTGAAACAAAATTTTTTTTTCTTTTTTTTTTTTTACCTGACTGCAACATATAATTTTAGTCAGCTAACACTAAATTAGACACCCACTCAGATTTATTATGATAAGAACATTCAGTAAGCTAATTTCAAGATGATGACTCCTATAAATTCTTATAATTTATTATTTAGTACTTTGGTTTTTAATCATTAAGTACGTGAAGACTTTGTAGGTCAAACCTGTATTAATGAAGACAGTAATCTATTTTTCAAACTCTCTGCTTCTCACCCACCTTTCAAATTGTAAATTAACAGAAATATCTTTAAACATATGTAGAAGAACAAAGGGAAAAATTGGGAGTATTTGCAGCACCATTTAACCAACCATTCCTGAGACCGTGTCTATTAAATCCATTTTCTCACAATTTTTGCAATTCTTACCAAAGGGAATGCTGAAATCAAACAAAACAAAAGATAGTCCTTAAATGAGCAATTTTAATAATCAGAACAGCAAAAATGAATGGAAATTATGCAAAGATAAGCACTAAAGTTTTCATTAGATTGTTACATTAGCACAAATGGGGTCATTTAGAAGAACTTTCTCTTGCTGGCCACAGGTTTCTGAAACTTAAATATTAACCATATGAATTTTTTAATAGGCAAGTAAAGATATCAGAGAGGAGCTTCTCTTTCACTCAGCCCGTGCTCAGCACAGGCTGTCTGATGGCTCCTCTGTCTGGAAGGGACTGGAGCAAGCTCTGCTGCCCTACAGGCCTCTGACTATTTGAAATTCTCATTCTGATTTCACAGATGCTGGTCCTCAGCACATATTGACTTTTTACTTATTATGCTACATCTGTTTGTTTTTACATCCAATGTTGCATTGTCCTCCATTCTCTGGTGCTTTCATTCCCGGTGGGACATTTAATCCTTACAACAACACTGGACATTCTTTTCAGGAATGCATCGGGACTCTGAAAATCTGAATATGTCACCCACAGTACAGCACATTAAACTACTCAAGAATGCTGTAAATCAGTAGAAATGTATTTTTAGGAAGAGCTCCTATAACTATTGCAGATCTCACACACATGCATTTATCTTCCGTCTGCTGTCACAAACTTAGTGACTCATTTGTTACTGGGAATAATAGTTGTGTCATTTCTCCATGCAATTAATAAAGCTTTGTGCCATGGGTACCTAGTAAATGAAATTCACAACAGGAAACAAAGCCCTGCAAGCAAACTGCATTGCTAGAGCTGCACCAACTTACAATGATTCACTGGTCCTTGCCCCTTTTAACCTTCCAACACAGGAACAAATATTTCTGGGAAATACTGAACACTGTGCATGCATGAAACAACATCATGAATAATTTTATTCAGACTGTAGACAGGCTCCTCCACTGTCAAAAATATATTTGGGTTTGATGGAAGAGTCTCACCTTCACTCAGATGTATGGAAAAGAACATGGAGGAATCCCAAAACAGGACAAAGGATTTAAAAAATTGAATCCTTTAGGCACTGACTAATTTAGCCATAGAATAAACCACTGGTGATGACCATACTATAACTAGAGCAACAGACATTTCCTTGGTCCTCCATTATTCCCACAATATAAGCTCAAAAACAATTGTGTCTGGGGAGTGGGTTGGGGCGCCAGAGGGGACAGGAAGGAAGGGTGGAAAGCAAGGAAGGAACTGGGCTTGATTTTGGCCAGGAAAAAAAAAAAAAAAAAGAAAGGAATGGAAAACTGCAAGTCAGCATCTCTGTAAGTACCATAGACCCAAGAGGAGTAAACAAACCACAGTCCAAATGGAGGTGAGGCAATGGCACTGGTCACAAGAAAATGGAAGAAAGCACATGTTAGTGCAGTCCTTGAGCATGGGCACCCTCCCTCTGTGCTGGCTTTGTAAGCACCAGCACAGACCAACTACAGAAGGGCAGAGGTTTGTGAACCAGACTGACTCCACCACCCGTCTCAGTGTGAGTGGGCTCCAGGGACCCTCATCCATACAGACAGCACAGAGGAAACCTTGGTTACCTCACTGCCTCCCCAACGAGCCAATTCAGGAATCACCACAGAGATGAAAGCCAGAAAACTCCAAACATGCCCTGAATGTCTCCAGATCTCACTGAAGGGAAAGCAAGTGACACAGAAGACAACCAGCATGAACAGATGAACTTTGGACACTGCCAAATTTGGTAGGGGAAGGGCACTATGCATGAATGCAGAGCATTTCAAAGCCTCTAACCCAGAGCCCCATGGGCCATGATGTGAGATGGGAGAATAAACCAGACAGGTTGTTCCCACATAGTTAGACCACATCCAATCAAAATCTACCAACAAGGTATTAAAAAAACCCAAAAATTAGTCTTCTTAATTTGGATACTAATACTTTACACTTGGTGGGTCCCCCCTTCTATCACATCCAAGAGCAAAACTAATTTATCATCCACTTAGAAATCTTTAGCAAGATTTTTACCAACAAAATGGTGGAGATGTCTAAACTGATGGCACTGGATCTCGGTGTGATCACTCAAATCGACCTCTGTTTTTTGAGGCATGTTTGAAGCCTTTCACTCCTCTTTGTCTTAGATTTCCAGGATAAGCATTCATGACACAGGAGAGAAAAAATTCCAGTAAACAATGTTCATCTGCATCCCTGCCTGGAGGAATCACTTCCTCCAGGCTCCATCACAAAAGCCATTTTGTTCTTGGCTTCTGCAACTGGAAGGATTCATGTCATAGGATTTTTAATGATGCTCTAATACTCCAAAATGCAGGTTTTGAGATGATGGAGGCCAACCTCTCTTGTTTCTGCTGCGAATAAAACTGCTCACAGGGCAGCTGGTTTCGGGCTGCAGAGCCTTCCTGCTGCGGTCTAGACCAAAACCAACAAATCTTTTTACAAAGGCCACTGCACAGCTGTGAAATGATAACTTTCAGGCACTGCGGATTTGGGTCATATTTGACCTAATGATCTAGAAGTGAAAGTCTCCTTAATCCCATTACTAATGCTCTGACTCATCCGGCTACTGATTCTAAAAATGTCTGCTAAGTTCCTTAAAAAGTTACGTTTTAATCTGAGAATATTAATTACATTTAAAGTTACGACTGCCCCATGATTTATAACCTCACAGAAAATACTGCATTTTCATATGTGGTTTTGCAATTTTCACTTCTATATACCTATCATTGTCCATTGTTTATTTTCCTTGATTGATGGTAGGGCTTTGGAGGTTTCCCATTATGAGCCTTATAATTATCACTGGTAATAGAGAAGCTCTTCCTATTATATTCAGTGAGACTGCCCAAATTATTCATTGTAGACCATTGGTACAGGACTACAAGGAAATAAGAATTTATTTCCAGTCTCAGGCATATGCTAGATAAGAGGATGTATTTATTTCTCCATGTTTCAAAAGGATTAAGGTTTGAAAAAATAAATATCACTTAGCTTGTCAGCATGCAGAACATTATGGTGCTGAGTTTAAAGTCCCTTTCCTGGGTTAAGTACGACAAATCTAAAAACGGGAGGGGGGAAATCTCAACTATATCCTTACTCAGCTAAATAAATGAATACTATAAATTTTAGCTGTTAAGCAGGTTTACAGAACAGACTGCACAAAACTGTATCTTGGCTTTAACAGTATAATGTGCTTATTTAGAGAAATGCTACAGAATTCCAGAAGTCCTTGACCCTTGGCTATACCAAGAGCTTGCTGAATACATCATCTGGGTTTTGCTTAATTACACATAATTAGGAAATGCAATTATGCTTTCAGTGTTACTCTACCATTAGGAAGGAGTGTAGTGGACAGCAATAACATCAATAGGATACAGGTCTTGAAATGAAAAAAAATTACAGTCGACCTATACAAACAGACAAAACATAGGAAGACTACTAAACCTTAACACAGAAAAAAAAAGCATTTTGCTCTTGGCAATAGAAGAATACATGTTTTAGAGGCATTTTCCCAGCCTTTTTATTCAGAGCACCATTTAATGATATGCTCATTTGCATCAACAATCTGAGTGTCACCATTTTTTTCTCAATTACTTTGATATGCTAACTTTCTAACATATTTATGACCTTTTATCATTATTTCATATGCTAAACTTCATCCAGGCCACAGATTAGTGAATTACCTTAATTATATGTTCTCTAAGAATTTAAACATTTTCTTCATGTGCTCCTCCCTATGCAAGTGGTGCTCAGGCACCATGATTAGGAATGCTGTCTGCAATAAGCTCATTCCCAAAGCAAAATTTACATGGCTTGGTAATGTGGGAAGGCAGCTATTTCACGCCTTGATGACTGCCCACCAAAGAAAACAGAAAGTAGATGAATGCAAGTTGACAAAACAGATATAAGGAAAGGAGATCTGATCATCTACCACATCACACTTGTGCTGCTTTAGTTTATCTGCTTTAACCGCTATTATAGCAACCAGCTATAATAAAATAATACACTCCATTAAATATATGCGTTACTTGTAATGTTTGTTCAGTGCTGAGGAATATTTCACCAAAGTACAATTTAACAATATGGCATTTAGTCTTTCACTGGGCTCTGCCCTCCAAAACTTCATGGTAAAGACAAGTATGAGGTCAGCTGCATTCAGTCCTGAGGGGCGGTGGTGGTTCAGCAGCGAGGCAGAGGGTTGTCTGCTTAGACCGTGCTCCCAATCAGCCAGGGAATCCTTTTCTGCCACTTTATGAAAGAATTCCAAATCAAGTTCCATCTTGCAGGTCAAACACAGGCAAAAGTGACTCTCCCAAACGCAGCCTCCAGCCATTTGGAAGAGACAGAAACCCATGGCACAGAGGATGTCATGTGCCACTGCGGGATCGCTGGGGTCAGCCCTTAAGTAACAGCAGGATGGAGAACTCAGAGTCACTGTCCCACCCCGTAACACCCAAACCAGTCCCATACTCAGAGGCTTCAGTGGGAGAGCACAGAAATACATCTCTCAGGGTGCATTCCATATGTTCCCAGCACCTCAAGGCACCCCACGCCTCCTGCCACTGGCCCTTGGTACCAGCACCAGAGGAACAGTCACCCTGGGAAACTGAAGGTGAAGCTTCTAATTAAGGGCAGCAACATTTTTTAGATATCTTTGCTTTACTCTCAAGAGCATCTGAAAATAGCAACAATTCTGTAGTAGCATTTCAATTAATATTTACAGCCTGTTTCTATGTGGGATAAAGTCTTAAATACTAAAGCAGCAGGCTGATTTTAGGGTTTTTTAAGAATCTAACACTCCACAAATGTTATTGGGTTCTGTTATTAAAATATTAAACAGTGGTTATGCCTTAAATACCAGAGGCAGTTTGAACTGGATATACTCCCATCTTTCCCTTCATGTTTAGCTCTGCTGCCATGCACTCTTAAACCATGTTTTGTTCCAGAAGTAACTGCAAGAGCTAAGGAGGTGTGTGAAATAAAATCCTCTGCATAAAGTGCTTATCAGTTTATCAAACTTTCAGAACTCCTTTGAAACATGCAGCAATCAAGCATCATATAATACATTTATAACATAAATGTAACATACACTAGATGTAATCTAGGCTCTTTTTATCTGCATTATATATCTCACTACCTAATATAAACTACTTACATGTTATCAGATATAATTACTGAATATATTTACTATTTGGAAAAGAGTGTAGCAAAAGATAGAGAATGAAGATAAAATGTACGGAAATGCAAGTAATTCATTACTTTAATTGCTTCAAGAAGCTATGATGATGTTATTCTGCTATTAAAATAAGTTCCTTAATTAATCAGCAAGACAAGAATACTTAAACCTATTTTTACCAACAGTAATATATTTGACAAATGTATTTTTTGAAAATATAGGATACATAGGATAATTAATTGTAATAAATTTATTTACAAACTGCACAGCATTCAGGATATGATTAAAATGGGTGTGAAAACAGAGAAGCTATCCAAAAAACCCCTTATTTTAGTTCCCCATCACACTCCAGCTCCGTATACTGGACAAGATTTTAGATTTTAACAAACTGTACAACAAGATGTTTGGGTTTTAGTCTGCAAAGCTGTTCCACTGACACTGCTACACTTGTTTTTATATTGGGTCCTATACTTTTCTTCAAAAAAGTTTCTATAAATAATAAAAACAAAAAACACTTTCAGATTATGAAAGGATTGTTCTAAGTACAAAGTGTTGTCTGCTACTCACTCAGCAGACCTCTATTAAACCCCCACAATCTGGCTTCAGAAATAAGTGGAGGAAAACCGTGCTGCACCTCCAAAGTGTTCAGCTTTGAGCTCTGCCAGAGACCTTTGAACAAGCTCTATAAATGACATCCATATTTGTCCATTTTTTGACTTAAATTGCTTTTGGTTCAACTGCATGCAGCACTGAATTGCCTTGATGCAATGTCATATGGAATGACATAAAACACAGAAAAAAGCAAGTTGCTGGCTAGGATTAGGAAAGGAAGGAGTCACGGCCCTTGTTCACTTCAGTAAATGTTGGAGAAAATGAAAATGAAACTTCTGTTAAGAGGTAATCTCTTCAAAGCTCGATAAGAGCAGGTGACATTTTACAAGTCTCAAGTTCTTCATGTTATATTTAGCAGGTACAATGAAACAATTTACATAGAGTCCAAGACTGCGTGTGTTCCTTTTCTCTTTTTCAGAGTAAAGGGACACATTCTGTAATTCATTGTGTTCTTAGCGTGCAAGCTGAGGTTTAAATTCAGTTTCACTCCTGAGCAAGGAATCTCCCTCACCATCTTTTGCCCACAGCAAAGGTGAAGGTGAATCCTAGAATTTGGGAGGAATGTTTTCATCTGCCCCAATTCTCTTCCTATCAGCAGCTTCCTGAACTATTCTTCCTTCACAACTAAACCACTTCTCCCACTACACCCCAGGTATTTAAATGTTGTGGACAAATTATTCTCAGAGATTAATAACTTTTGTAAGAGCAATCTCTAATCTATGTGACATCCATCTTTCCATGTTTCCCATCAAAAATCCCACAAAGCAACTGAACAGGCAGAGTAGTTTTCTGTACATATTTTGATGACATCAGACAGGAATGTGCCTTGTGAATCTGAGACTTGAGGGACCCATTAAGAGCACGTGTAATTTGGATGCTGACTGTTTGCATGGATCTAGTTGTGGTAGTTCACATCTTTCATGTTTTATGCAACCAAAAACAGCTCAAGGGTTCATTCACTGAAATAGGAGCACCCACAATCTAGGCATTTTTAAAAGCCAGATAATAATATCTTGTTATACACAAAAACATCTATTTCCATGAACTCCTGGAAGGTTTTATCCTTTTTAACCATCAATAAAATATTCAAATATTCAACTGGTAATTATTTTTGGTGCTAAAATCGTTTGGAGTAGCACTAAATTATATTATATAGAATACGTATTAAAGATAGATCTAGCTAATAACTTAGAAGAACTTCATAACATGCATTCTTTTATGGATAACCCCAAATTACTCATAAATTGCTGTAGTTCTCACATCATTATCACATAGTGATTTTGTATTTATTATAAGATAAAATCAAGGAAATTTTGCTTACAAGCAACCATCACTTCCTTATTTGTTTAAATACCTATTTAATAGTCCATGGCTTCCTAAAGCCTTACAAACATCCCCTGATTCCCAAGACTGGTAGGTGAGGTTAAGGCCTGTAAGAAGAGTGGAAGCCAGATTGGGGTCAGTATTTTTAAAAGAACAGAGGCCAAATCCTGTAAATGACACTGAGAAAGATATGCAAAACTGGAACCTTGACCTCTTCCTCATCACCATGTTGTGTTTATAGTCAGAGTGCAGCAGGATTTAAGGAAGAAAATGTTTTCAAGACAGGTAGATTAAAATAGTTTCATTAAAACAGTGCAGCACACTGTTTTGACTTCTTTTTTCTAGGAGTAGAAAGCCAGAGTTTGATATCATTCTCACATTTCAGTGTGCATTTTTTGAATCAGCCTAAGCAAGAATTCATTCAAGTTTCATTATAAGTGGAGTATACAGCAGTTTTCAGCTGCTTTGGAAAGTTTGCCCTCTGCTTCTTATAAAGCCAAAATCTCCAAACAGGAGAATGAGAACATTTTTATTTTCCAGCAATAAGGACTTATATTCAGTGCCCCTACAAGGGTGACTCTGGGCTGCACAACTGTATTTTTTAATAAATGCAGATATTTATATTATTATTATAATAGCAAGAGGCTTGTTGTAGGAGATAGAACATTTCTGAAAATTTGAGTGAACAGAAATGGAAATGAATGTTCCTAAGCTGGCAGTCCCTTTTGGCAGTTTTTATAGTTATGCTAATATTAAAATAGACTGCCTGACTTCACTTGAATTAAGACTGATACCTGTAAGAAATTCGAGAATAAAAAAATTAAACACTACAATGCAATGTAATGTACCCTTATATACTGCACACAATGGAATATGGGTAATTTATTTAGGAGCTTAATATCTTCAATAGAACGACTGATTTGCAGGAGTCAATAAATATCCTTAGTCTGATATTTAAGATGGCAATGTCTTCAACACCTAATAAGAGTTTTATCAAAGAAAAGTATATTAAATTTATGTATTAAATGAATGTCTCAAGGAGACAAGCAGTTCAGATTTGATCACACGTATTTTATTAGGTAGAGCCCCAGCTTTGTACATCTGCATATTCAGCAGCAGGATTAAGCTGATGCTGTGAATGGAAACCGAATGAACCCTTTGCTTTGTTTCTGAGCAAATCTTTTATATTGATATTCTATTTCTGAGACAATGAGCAGCAGTTTTTAGTGATGAAACCCCATCTCCTCTGGCTGAACTGGGTGTGCAGGAAGGGGAGGCAGGCAATGGGAAGTTGTGCAGCCTCTAGAAAGACATATTTAATCCACAGCAGACACTCCCCAGGTACTACCAAGGATCTCATGTCTAAAGTGAGACCTATGTGAGTGAATGCAAACTGGGAACCAAGCAGTGACACACTGATTAATGCCTAGAAAAAAAAAGAAATATCAAATGTAGATTTCCTTCTGAAAGCCTGACTGTTGCAAGTGAAACATTTGTGAAAACTCTGGACACGAAGTTCATCAACTAGTCTCAGCTCCACAGACAATAGAAGTTCAGAAACCAGTCTCAATTCAAACAAAAGCAATGGGATTTTGCCTATCTGTAGCCATGCTCTCTTTTTTCCCTGTGGTAAGCATATGGTTGCATTCAAACTCGGGACATTTTTGTCCCAGCTATGTCACAGATTTCAGGAATGGCTTTGCATAAGTCACTTGGCCTTTGTTCAGTTTGCAGGCTGTAGAAAAAGCCAGCCTACTGCATTTTTCTCTTTTTGCAGCAGGGAAACACAATACTCAGATGAGCATAATAATTTATGTAGCAAGCAGATGTGCAAAAGACAAGATCACAACCTTTACATCCAAATCCTGTTCCACTAATAGTACTAACATCCCATCTAACATACTTGCTTCAGTACAGTGATACATTTGTTTGCAATGATCGTTACATTGCTTTTGATTAATAATTAAAGAAAGATGCCTAACCCAGGAGGAAATCTTAGGGAATGACAGAAACATCCATTTATGATGGCAAGGAGGTAAAGTAGTACAGCAGCCCCAAGAGACCAGAACAGCTCAGATGTTACCTCCAATACATGCTGATGCCATCCTGCACTGTCAAATAAAACTGAACAGCACAATAGAGATATGTGACCAAAACTGTCAGCACCAATAGGTACTGCAGAAATTGCGTTAGGAAAATGGATGTACTAAGATTCAATTTTTGGATTGTATAAAGGTTTAATTTGGTGACCTTGTAGGTCTTGTAAAACAAGGGAGAGACCCCACAGTCTTTAAAGGAAAAGAAAAGAATAATCCATTTTTTGGCAATGCATATTTATCTCTTTATTTTCAATCCAGCTGACTGAAGATAAAAACTAGCCTGTATAACATGATGCCTTTGTTCCAGTCATCCCTCCTCCTTGCTTATAATGACCAGGATCGCTGCTTGGGATTCCTCTGCATACAGTCTGGGGGGGGGGGGGGGGCAGAAAGGGAAACTCACATTTAGAATTTTATGATAATGACAATGCCAATAAATCTGTGGGCACCAACACATTTCCCTGCACAAAGACATGAAAAAATCTGGACAACTAAGTCCATGGGTGAAATGGATGTAAAATTTCTATGTGATATTAGTCTCGGACTTAAGGCATACTTGTGTTTCATTTGAGTCACTTCTGCAGGGTCTGAAGATGTTCCTACTGAGGCCACAGGTACAGCTTAATCTGCATAAAGAGTAAGGCTACCCCTGTCCACTTCTCATGAAAAATGGACATCCTCCATTTGCTCATCGCCACCTTCCTGCCTTTTCCCACCAGCACAGGTGGCCACCCCCAGAGTCCACCAACAGAAAAGTTTGCAATGACAAGTTATCTAATTCCTGTTGGTCTTTTGGATTAACACAGATTTAGCCTTTGGTGCATCATGGGATTCAGCCTCTCAAGAGGGAGCAGGGCAGGAGGGAGGGGGCATTTGGAAGGAAGAGAGGCTTGTATTCTCAATCCTGGATCAGTCAGCCCACAGCCTTCAAGGGCACTGATGTTACAGCAAGCAAAACTTTAAACCTTTCTAAGCACATTCATCACACAGGTAAGCTGTGTTTTCCAATTTGGTGTGATATACGACCTAGGATTAATCAGCATGCATTGGAAAAAAAAAAAAATCAACACATCAAAATTATTTCAACCACCTGCACAATATCTCTTGATTGTCAAAATACATCTCCAGGCTGACAAATGGTAACAAGATTTCACATTAGAAAAAACGTGCTGTCGATGGACTTAAATCGTGCCGTCAGTTACGTACTGCTGTCGCCTTTTTTCACAAGGCCACTTAAGCAACAAAGTGATAATACAGTGCAGAAGAACCAAATTTATCACACTTCACCACAGCCCTCCACACTAATGCAGAACATAACAATCCAGCAGGCTCGAGTGCAGCTTCCTCCCGAGTGATCTTTTCATGCTTGCACTGCTCCACTTCTCGTGCAGGTTTTGCCAATGACTTTTAGAGGGAAAAAGATGCTCCCTCTTCCCCTCCCGCTCCACGGACACTGCACAAGCACATGTGGCAGCACAGGAAATGCACTGGGGAATTAAAAGTCAGCACAGGGCGCTCTGCTGGTTCATACATTGTTCTCAACAAGACTGCAGAGGTGAAACTGAAGGTAGCTTTTGGCTCCGGAATCAGAATTTAGGTTATTTATTTATTTGCAATGATAGTGATGGAAGACCCAGAGGGCAGCTGCTCATTCCCCTTTCCTACGCTCCGTTAGCTCCAAACAGCAAACAGGCAGCACACAGGCTTTGCCCTCTGCAGCAAGCCTGGGTAACACTGCTGTGTACAGACCTTTGGAGAAAGGACAGATAGTTTGGAAGCAACCTTTGAAATACATATCACATGGAATGTGTGCCCCACCTGACAGGACACTGAGTCCTTGTTGACTTAAAGAGTTATTACAATTTACAGCTATGCACTGCCATATATTCACCCCCCTCGGAGACCACCAAATGCATTATAACTGGATAAACTTATGATGGAGTAGGTTCGAATCACAGAGTATTTGTGAAGAGTTGTTATTGCTATAGCCTTAATGACAATCACCATGGCTGGCTTTAATTATCTGTGCACACCAAGGAGAAAGGTGGCAGTGAGGAACTAGGAGACACGACAAATAAAGCTCACAACAGCAGTAAATATCCCATCCTGGTGTTACACAGAACGGCCAAACAAAAGGCTGGTCAGCATTTGGTCATGTTTCACTTATTTGCTTTTAAAAATACTATAAAATTATTTTTTAAATTGCTACAACTGAAAGGACAAAACTTCATACGTGACTTCTAGCCTAGGAATATAGCTTTGCAAGATGTCATTAACACAAACTCCTGCAATGGAACTGTCCTGGAATCCTTTCTGTTTAGTGATGTCGGCTATGTTATGTTTCTGAGCGAAAAAACACCAGCCCTTTTGGAACAATGTGTTTTAGAAGGAGGTGGAATAGAGATCAATTTTAAACAAAAAAGAATAAAAAAGCATTAAGAATGCAAGTCTGTATTTAGAAGCTCCAAACAGTGCAGCTTGCAATTCTGTCCATTTCCTTGATTTTTAATATCTTTATAATCAAAAAATTATTTAAACTGGCTACTGTGTAAAGCATGTCCTCCTAATATATTTATACAAAATCTGCACTTATTTATATGAGCAGCGTTGAGTCCATATGACAGAACCTGCTTGGCACTTCATAATTCTTTATTGGCTCCTTGGTTATTAATATTTTCATATTCATGGCTATTTTCAACCCTTTACGAATTATGACATTAATAGAGAACTAAAGTCTATACATGTAATACTTAAGTTCTGACTTATAATGGGTAAACCCAAAGCACTTCAAAGTCATTCTTACGTGTCTCAATTTTCCTAGCCAACTGCAGCCTATTTATTTAAGTTTATGCAACCTCCCAGGGCCCTGACAATGACTAAGCACAATAGGGACAGTTAAGAAGGGCGTAGGGAGAAAATTAACTCTGATTTTGCTTATTTTTGTTGGTTGAAGGCAGAACTGTCACCTTATTTTAATGCATTCTTATTCCCTACCTCACAATACAGATAGAATGAAGATATAATAACGTGATAATCGAGTGCCTTCACAGAGCCCACCAGTGCATTACAACTCCAACATGCAGAATGCAAACATCTGCTGGCATCATTAAACCATTTCTATACTCTACATACCCAGACTTGACCCTGTGACCATTTCTACCATTAGATTTGAATGACCTCAGCAGAAGAGCTGAAAGGCCAGAGTATTAATTCACAGAACCACAAGCTCAATTTAAGATTTAATTTGAGATAACTAAGAGCAGCTGAAGGTGTATTCAAACTTATAAGTGTGGAATAAAAGATCTTACCCTGTTTTTCAAGTTAAATATAAATTCAATTATTTTTAACAGATTTATTCACAACTTTACAAACAAGGCCACGGTTCTTTTAGCATACCTCCAGATTAAAATCTGGCAATATGATGCTTCTGTTTAGCAATTTTTTTTTTCTAATTTATGAATGTCTTTCCTACAGGGATTTTTCTGCATTCTGATTATATCCCTAAGGGGAAAAATGCCTCATTTATGAGCTATTCCCAACATACAGCTTTGAAACGCCCACTTTTATTCCAACTTAAATTAGCTAAAAGCCTTTTTGCTCAATCAAGATGTTTTTACATCTAAAAATTTTAACGTGACAATTAAAGTATCTGAAAAGTCTTCGATACAGTGCCTAACAAATGATACAGTGTTGAAGATCTGTCCCCATCTGGCTCTTTGGTAGGTTCTACAGGGCAGGCTGCACAGACCTGCTATGCCGGTACAAATACACACACTTTATGCACATTACATTTCCACAAAACTTTACAAATGAGAGAGGCACAGGGAGTGCAGAGCTGTGTGCCAGGACCTGTCGGTGTAGCTTCACGTCACCCGCTCCCTGACCCTGACGCACCTCCTGGAGATTCATCCTGATATCCTAATCCTAAATCTGTTCCATTCATCTGCTTTTTTTCAGGTTTAAATCACCCTGCTTACTCTGTCAGCTCTCCCTCGTGCTGGGAGATCATGGTGCAGGGATCACAGAGGAATCAGCTCCCTGGTCCGGCCGTGGGATGAGCACATCAGTCACGACTGCTGGAGCCATGGGGACACCACAGTGCCCCTTCCCATCAGGACAGGGCCCTGTTCTGGGGAAAAGGCAGGGGGTCAGGCACCCTCCCCAGCTGAGGGATTGCCCCCACAATCATTGCACAGACACAACTCCCAGCAGCAAACCTGGGTCATCTGAGGAGCTCTGGCAGGATTTTGCCTCAGCACAACAGTGCAAGATGAAGATTTCATCTTCCACTGCTTTGCCACCGGCCTGTCATCCCTGAGTTCACAATGGAAAAATGCTTTATAAACTCTTGGATCATATCTTTACTTATTTTGTAACTAGAAATAGCTACAGAAATTATATAGATATGTCTACACTGTCCTCAAAGTTAATTTTACATCATATCTTAAAATCACTGTTGTTAAGCCAAGCATTTTGCAGATGAGCAACTGCAAAGCCTGATAAGCTTTACTTACACCTGACTTTAGGACACAGAACAGAGTGCAATATACATTAGAAGATTTGAAATCATCTATGGAAAATCAGGCATTAAGCTGGAGTGAGAGGGAATCTTCATAAAAATTACAGTGACTTCTTAGTTCTGTGTGAAAATGTTTTCTACATGATTAGGACACAATACACACGGAGCAAAAATACAGCCCAAATCCCAGTTCACCAAGGTGAGTGTAACACAGACCTGTCCAACACAGAAATACTGCTCAGATTTTTCAAAGACCATCCCCTTGTCTGAACCCCGTAACCAAGATGCAAGGGGTCAGGCTCTCTACTCGCTTAACTGAGGGGAAAAGAAAAACAGGTATGCAGATCCATTTAGCACAGCATCACATGCGGCATATCCTACTTTTTCTTTTCCCATGCCTTCTCCCTTACACCCCTCCCTGCTTTTGAAGAAAAACATTTATCACTTTGCTCCTAGGTGCAAAAAGTGACTATGGCTAGGTAGGGCAGGTTAAAATTTTCTTTGACTCCTCAGCACATTTGTCATGCAGGCTGTCTGCCTGCCGAGGAAACCTTTTCACCTCGGGCTTATTGTGAAGACGTACCCCATGAGAAAGGAATAAGGTGAAAAATGATGATGTCACTAGGTTGTTGCAAGGTTAGCACACCCTTAAATGGAGTAATGGTAAATGAAGCAGCTGCTCAGCTCCCTACATATATATGACATTCATCCTCCTATCCTATAAAAGTGCAGGACTCTGTGAGGACTGAGCACAAACTACTTGTTGACATAATTAGTGCTGGCTCAAGGGATCTTTCTAATAGCCAAGTTGGCTGTATTTTGCAAGCTTTCATTGGCAAAATTCAAGTAAACTTCAGCCAAGTTCTGTATCTATTTTGTTTTGTGTCTTATGTGTTTCCCAACTTGGAAAAAGGAGCCAAAATATTCTGGTAGCTTTTCAGTTCTGTGGTAGTTGGTATTTTAAGATGATACTGGCTCTTAAAACACACAAATGTTTGGGCAAAGTATAACTCTCTAGGAGGAGATAGAGACTATAAACTCACAAGAAAAAATATAGGAATAAGATTAATTAATGAGTCTTGGCTTGCTACTATCTTAACTGCAGACTTTCTGCATAAGCACTGCAGAAGGCTTTGAATCTGTTGTCTCCCGAGTTTTCCTCTATCCAGAGAGAAACAAAATTTTCCCAAATAAAAGTAAGGAATCCAAAGAAACCATTTTTATATAATTTCTTTTCTTCGTTACATTCATTAAATGTTGAAAAAAATTATAACCAATTTGACTTCTGCAGTTTCATATAATTGTGTTTGGATCTTGGGACAATGAATGCTTACTTGCCTTCTGTGCAAAGTTTGTTCTAGTTTGCCAGAATTCTTCAGTCCAGAACTTTGAGTTGCTCACAGAAAATAATTTATGCAAGAAGGACTTTTTTTTATTTTCTCTATTGTTTCACATTACTTTGAGTCTGCTCTACTTTGAAAACAGTTCCTAAATGTCTTGGTAAGCAAAATTAGATAATGTAGCTTCATAGTGCAATTTTAATTTAAAGGGACGGAAATCAGTTATCTGTGCAATTACTCTAACTGTAATGCACATTCTGTTACATTGCTTGGTGACAATAATCCACCCGTGGGTCATATTCAATTGTTTCCCTTTTATCAGTGACATAATGGGGGATTCTATTCCTCACAGTAGTTCATAATGGTTTTACTAAAACACTCTTACAACTGTTGCAAATATTAACACATTCCACACAGCACAGAAAAGGCCAGTTTGTAATCAAAGATAAATTTTTTCTTTTCTATTTTTAACTAGATAAACATTTTCACACTGCATATAAGACACAAACCAAACCCAGAAACACCTTCAAGGTGAAAATCTTTCTAAATATCCCAGTATTACTCCCACTTTTCTGCTGTTATTTTGAAAATGGCAACGCTAATGACTTTCTTTGTAAGATCTCATTTTCCACTTTCTTATCCCTGCCACAGATCTGCCCCCAAATGCTGCTGAAAAGACACCTGACATAAACCCTGACTCAAGCCCAGGAGGTACAGAAACACGGCACAGTTAAAGCAAACCAGCAGGAAAAAACATGTAATGTAGGCAACAAGAATCTTTGTATACTTCCAGGTACAACATACACCTTAAATACATATTTGTATATATATTAAATTTATTTCCCTATGTAAAATATTGTGTAAATGTATATAATCATGTACATATTTTCTGGATTTGTGTGAGAAAAGACCAGATTTCAATGTTATGTCAACATTAGGCTCTTCTATAAAATGTGTGCTTCAGCATCTGCCTTGTGATTAGTAACAGGTAAATACATTTTAAATGTTTCCCTGTTCGACGACCAGAACTATTTTGAAAATAGTCCTTTTGATATTACGTTCAACTGCACTGTCTCATGACTTCTGTGTTGGGTTTGTCTCGTGCATTGTAACTGTGCAAATTAAGCAGATGCAGAGCTCACCCTGCTGTTGTGAAACCCTGGAAAACCATGGCATGTTTTGTGTTCCAGGTCCCATTGGCAACCCCAAAACACAGACTTCTACATTAGAAATAATACATTCTTTTCATATGGGTCTATAGATTTTCCTCCCCCACCAAGAATATTATGCACTGACCAAACACAACATGCATTCATACCTTCCGATAAGAGAATCACCCAATAAAAATTAAGTGATAACATTAATGCAGTCATTAACAGCAGACCTTTCCTCTACTGAAACAACAGAACTAAGCATGTGGCATATCTCAGGGAGAACAGCAAATAGTCACATTCTTGAGATAGCATGCAATTTTCTGGCTTGTTTAATAAACTCTGAACTACATTTCAGGCAGGACAAGACAAATGCCCAAGAGAAGAATGCGTGGATTCACTTTCACAGAAATTTCTTTCTAAGCAACAAGGAAAACAAATAAAATAAATAAAATACTGTAAGATAAAATATAACTAAGAGGATGTTGAATTGAATCAACAGATTGCCTGAGAAGAACTCCATCCATCCCAGCAAGCAGTCCCAGGAAGTATTATTTAAAGTAAGGGATGCACGTGTCACAGAGACCAAACAGATTCCAGCAGGAGGTAAATCCTACAGGGTGTTTACTTATGCCCCACACTCCTATATGTGGTGTTGCATTTCGTAGGATATGAAAAAAAGAAAGTAGGATATGAAAAAAATCCTCCTGAGGGCTGAAAGATGCTTTTGTTTTCCTAAGATTTAGAAACTCTTGCAGCAGTCTTTTGGGATTCTCACAGCTTTGTGTACACTAACTGCTATGACGTAAACACAAATTGTATTTTTCATGTTTGCTGTTTCTTATATGATTCCATACAACAGTAAAACTCTGTTCCTCTCCTGCACCTAACAAGCCCATCATCCTCACTGGTACCTGTGCCTTCAAACGTCTGCAGAAAGAACAGAAATGGCTTTAAGACAATCACCAGGACCTTCCAGAGGGTCTGGCAATATAAGGAGGGCCTGAGAGAGTAACAAACGTGGGGTGGGTTACTGTAAATTCACATAAAAGTCTATTTCTATTTAAGTTTTTGAGGACCAACATGGTAAATCTCAATCTCAAGAAGCTCGCCCATCTGCCTCTTCAACAGCAGCATTGCTCAGAATACAGAGGCACAGATTAAAGCTGCACTTTATGCAAAGTAGACTGTAACAAATGAATACTTTTCAGACTTTTTACAGAAATTCAACTGAAGAACTTTTACATTAATTGTTCACTAATTTTGTCTCATCTCTGCTGTGTTAAGTACTGCTGCATCCTTCAGATTATTACTTTTAAAAATAAACCACAGAATAATTTTGCAGGAGCAAAATGTTATGAATGCTGATAAATGGATGAGAGTAATATGATTTGTGTCATTATTAGAGGATGTATGCTCACTATCAGAAGTGCTTTCATGACAAGGAAGGTTTTGATATTCAAAAATGTTTAATAAAATGTAAACCTTATAATATTCCAGGTATTTATCCTGCTGCTAATTACTTCCAAGGGGCCTGGCACACATGTAAAAGAGCAATGGATATCAGCAGGGAGCACTTGCTAACTCAAAAAGTTAGAAAGACCACTTTCCCTAGAGATAAATAGCTGTTAAATCTGTCAACTTAAGCCTTAATGCATAACATCTAAAATAATCTCTATTCTCTTTACAGACAGCCTGTATGAGAATTAATGCAGTAATAATCTGGTAGACAGCAACTAGCAGGAATTTAAGATATACAAGACTCCAACCAACTCAGCCTGACCAATAGTTTTGTGAGGTTGATGCCAAAATTGACTGTTCCACAAATGAATCATTTTCTCAGAATATTAGAACACTTTTTGCTGAAGTCTCAAGTGATGGAGTTTTGTCTCACTATAAATTTGCAGGGAAATGGTTTGTGTGGATATATTCCTGCATGAAAGTGTGCATCCAGAGCGCTGCACACACCTGCAGACTCTCCCAAAGGAGCTCACTGCTTTCAACACATCGCTCAGATTAGTGGCAGCTCCCAGCGTTGCAGTCTTCAAGGTTATTAGTGCAAATGTGTATTCTTAAAATATTCTATTCAATTTCTTCCCAAAAGAAGGATTTTTGCCTTGACCAAACAATATCAAGCAGTCCTTTAAAATGAGAGCACTAAGCCCAAAGCTTCTTGTATCAGCAGTGACTGAAGCAGGTCCAGCAGCAGGTGAGCCCGGAGCTGACCCAGGCTTTGGGATTAGGGACGGGACGGGGATGTGCACTTTGGGATGCACACAACCCTGACACAGATGGAACAAGCAGTGCTTACAGGGTCCTAGGAAGTGCTGTTCCCCAAAGGCTGCACTCCAGACCTCTGCAGTAACTAATCCAGACAAATGACCCAGTCAGAAACAGCAACTGTAAACAGGCAGTACTTGCTGACATTGCACAACTGCAGGGAGAGTCAAACGTGGAGGAGGCAAGAAAAAAAGAGAAGAAACGACCAAACCTACCCAAACCCAACACTAGGGTTTGGGCCTCCTCCCTGACTTTGTTCACACAACACATGGAATTAATGTTAACACATGTAAACTACTACACATTGGCCAGAAGTAAACAAATACCAGATAAATCTGATGGATTTAGAGCAGAAGGAATTCAAAAAGGACCTTGGGATAATGGTGAACTCATCACTTAAAAACAAAAGGTGAAGTGACAGGGAAAAATAGTGAAAGCCAACATGTCTTCCATTTCACATACTTATACCCACAGCTGCTTAGAATGGGAATGCATGTTCAGTGAAGTTAGAATAGGATTATTTAATTCTCCAGCAAAGCCCAGCCAGAATATTGTGTCACCACCTTATAAAATGATATTAATATAGCACTTGAAAAGGCATTAGGAAAAGCAAAGAAGCTGATTCACGGACTAAAAAGTGTGAGCTTATGGGACCTAAGTTCACATAGCTTAGAAAGAAGACATTTAAACAGGAATTTGAAGATCATATATATATATGCGTATATATACACATATATAACAGAAACCTTTAAAGTAAAAGAAGCCAGTTGCACTTGCTTTTTTAAGAAAATACATTAAGGACAATAATAAAAGCTAAAGAAGATACACATTTCACATAAATTGAGACACTCTGACATAAAGAATATTGAAGAACAAAATACCCTTCCTTAGTCAAATGAAGTCTCACTTTAACACTTATCAAGGACATAGAGAAAGGTAATTTCCAGTGACTGAATCTAGGTCATATGCTCTTTCATGCAAAAGGCAGAACTAAAAAATTAGATGGAATAGTAATTAAGCAAAAGCCCAGAAGTGTCCAGTTGTGCTGGGAGGAGCTCAGAGAGCTCCAGCACTTCAGGGAGGTTGCAGCTCTCTGTGCTTTCCACTGCTGAATAAAGCTGGGGAGGAGAGAGGCCCGACATCTTTCTCCCTCTCATTCTTTGTACTGTCTCCTTCTAGGACAAAAAGTTCTGACAGGATTTCCCTGGGCACCACCTTGCCTTCACCTGAGCTATGGGACACAGTTCAGAAGGGTACCAAGACTGGCCCAGAAACTCTTCTCTCCCTTTGCCTCCTTCATGTCAGCACCAGGTACAGCTATAATCTAACCCAAAGTGAGTCCCTATCTGCTAAAATAAAAGAGTGCAACCTTCAAGTGCTCGTTCATTTCTTTTAACCACCACTTTTCAACATTAAGGATTATTAACTTTAATGCCATTGGTGAGAAACTTTATTATGTTTTCAAGAAATTGCTTTAAATCAAAACTGCAGATAAGGCATTTTTCTCCCCTCAGAATTACATGGTTGTGTTGGCAACCAGCAGGAATCCATTTGAGCAATAGAATTACCACCTCCTGGAGGTGAAAAATGGGACAAAAGCAGGAGGAGTGTCTCTTCTTAAAAGTCAAGGGAAAAAGGGCAAATCAGGAAGGAATGGAAGCCCTGGGAATGGGAAAAACGAAACAATCTGCTGTTGATTTAAGCCTTACTGGAAGTTACACTAACACAACATAGCAGCAGTCCTGTACAGAGATTTTACAGCAAAGCTGCAGAAATCAGAGACAGAAAAATTAACTCCCTCCCCACCCCCCACCTTCCAATCCCAGTCCAAGTTCAGTATCACTGTGAGATTGTGAGGTCTTGGTGAATTGAGCAGGGCTGAGCCATTTGACACCAATAAATCGACCCTGTGTTTCAATGGCAGAGGCTGTAGCAGCTGTCATGACCATGAAGGCTCACCTGGCTACAAAGTGAAGGAGTGTCCTACAACTCTTTAGGAAAACATGAAAAATGAATAGAGAAATCCCTGTCTGAAATTATGATATTTGCAAGAACTTTTTAGTGTCTGGAGTACAACATATAGCTGGCTTCCAAGTAAATATCATGAGCATGTGGAAAGTTAAAAATGCGTCATGCAGTCAAGGTTTATGAAGAAAAACAACTTTTGGATTCTGGATTCGTTTTCCTCCCACAATTAACAAAAAGTTTCTGTAGGTATGCAAGAGTCAGTAACACATACATGCTAAAATTTGTGTAAATGTTTTATCCCAGTAACAAAAAATACTTAGTTTTTAAGTTGAAATTTCATTTCAAAGCTTTTGCAAAATAAATCTCTGCTGGGCTGATCTGCTATCCTGTTAAAGCTTACAAAGACTTTTTATCAGAGTTATAAAGCCACTGAAATTAAACACACTTTAATGGACACCACATTAACTATGGTATTCTGAACAAGGTGCAGCAGTATAGACCACTAATATTTCTTCTTGGTGTAAATGTACAGCACGGTGTAGGCAGAACGCACGGATAGTCACAAATCCCCAGCATTATGCCAAGATGACAGAGTACTTGTCTTTTTTTGTTCTTGTGCTGTAATTTATCTTAAAAAAAATGGACCCAGGTTTTCCTGCATACTACAAAAAGTGTCCAAGAGAATGTCATCGTGGCATTACTCCTGCTAGAAAAGCTAATCTACTTTACACTGTCCTCCTTTATGAGGTACTGTCACTTCCCAGAAACAAAGGTATCCGCATAACACTTGCTGAAAATAAGCTGTAAAGCACTGTCAGTTGCTCTGCAGAAAAATGCCAATTATATCCCATGCTTTTCTTTCTTTAGCTTACAATATATGTAATGTTTGATGAAAACTGTGCCATGGCCTCATTTAGGCCCACATGATACAGATGTTATGCCATTCTCAATGGTGGAAAGAGACCATATACACCGTAATAAGGATCCAGCAGAGTGCCCCTCTTGCAGCAGCCAGGTGCTTGCACAGAATGACATCCCCAGTCAAAGCAAAACCATCATTTTGCAAAGTGTATTACTGCCTCTTTGGTCATGTACAACACTGGCTGTCATTTTAAGACTAGAAGTATTTCAGTCTTTCATATCATGACTTACCCAACCTGTCTGATTTTATTCTTAACTTTGTCTTAAATTCATTTTAGGTGATGTCTTTATTTTTTTTATATTTCCCAAGCAAAATTTAGGGCATCTCAATCATCCTTTATACTGACTACATTGAAAAAATAAACTCCAATGATTAAAAAAAGATTCCAAATCTCAGATGGAAATTTCATAAAGTTCATCATATTAAGACCCGCTCATACACACACACCCCAGTATAATTTGTATTTGTTTCCAACTATTTCTATTTGTCTCCAAGCTTCTTTTCTCAACAGAATCTTTAATTTCCAGGTTTGTGGCATCCCAGTGGCATAGACGACTTGACACTCCCACATGATCTTGTTTTTCTCATTCCCATTTCCTCAAACAGAATATCTTAATACAAACAAGTCTGTAGAGGCTAAAGGTGACTAAGTAATTTAGTTGTAGGAAATACATTTTCACAGAACACACAGGAATATAAGGACTATATAGAAATTAGTGTCTGGAATTCAATCATACAACACCAGAGGACAGTAATGTCAGAGAAACTTGCTTACTGAAAAAATTTATTGTTTGTCATCTTTGAAACCAAGCTGTTCTATGAGAAGGGTTTTTGCACATGCCTAAATATAGAAGCCAAAGGACATCAGCCGATAAGAGGAATTTAGCAATACCTCTGGTAACTGGTGTTGTTAACTGACATGGTAAACAGTTTGTTTATTTATTACAGTTTATTTGGGGCCCTAAAAAGAGGACTAAAAAACCAAAAAAAATGGTGGGTTTTTTTCATTTTAGAATACAGCTATAAGCTACCAAAACATTCTATTGGCATAAAAGTTTCTCTTATGCCTCCCAGCCAGCTAAGAGGTTCCTAAATTGAATACCAAGAAGAGTAAGCAGTAAGGCAAAAAAATACTGGGGGAAAGGACATTGCAGACCACAGCCTGGGTATGAATGAGGAGGAGACAAATAGTCATCACTGAGGACAGCATGTTTCTTCAGTATCCCTCAAGATTTACATACTATTTGAAAAGCATCCACAAACCCAAATCTGCTCAAAATTCCTCAGAGGTAGAGTGGCCTTATCTAGTCTAAGCCTTACATAAAATCTTCCTGTGCCCAAATGCAGGATTATATTCCACAGTCTTTTTATATGGGCTGCTTGCATTTGTCCTCTGTTTGAGAGAAAGTAGAATGACCTTGTTGGGGGCCTCAGATCAGTGGCCTCTCCTAACACAGCCTATTGCAGCCACAGGAATCTACATCACAATGTAGTTACACTGAAATATCAGATGCCCCAGCCTGCTGAGATTAGATGGCTTTTTTCTTCTTTTTTTTTCTTTTATTTTCTTTTTTTAATGGTTTCTCCAGACCTTTAAGTTGAACTGGGAGCTACTCAGTGCCAAGTATTAGTTCTGTTCCTGTGAATTTAACACTGTTTAGTTTAGAGCTTTCAAATTATTAATTTTAAAATATTTTCTGGTTAAGACTACATATCTGCCCCTGTGAACATCTGTTTAGGAGCAGAACACTGATAGAGAGAATTACTCTGGCACACAGAAAATATCTCCCCTTTCAATGTATCACATAAGCTGGTACTTTTAAAAATAACGATGACTAGATGAGCCTAAAACTTTATCAACATTGTTCTGTTGATTCTGACCACGGGTCAGAGACAAGCCAGTGGATTCCAGTAATGTATATCCTGATGTTGTAACATGCCCCTTTGCTAAAGTTTTATCAAAAGCATTCCCATCAGTTTGCATTCAAGAACACATTTGCCATGTTCTGTAAAATTGGTCAGTTCAATTTCGTTTTCCATGTATTATTTTGCACAATGCTTTCCTAGCTGTCTTCTTCCAGGGACTTGCATTTTAGGGATCAGCTTGAAAGGAAAACCCTGGAAGCAATCTTGAGCATGAACATATCACAAACACACGCACACTTCTATTATTGCTCTGTCATTAGGCTCCTAAGCCATATTCCTTCTACACAGACCCCCAAATAAATCCATAAATAGAAGGAGTAAAAGACACTAAAGCCCAGTATCTGATTTTCTCTCTGTTAGAGTAAGCTCTTCCCTGGGAAGAGTTGGCACTGTTCAATTCAGGCTGCACACTGCTGCCGTAAATGATAAAATGTCCTAGGAAGGAATGTAAATCCACATCCCTGGTATTTGATACATTTAAATCAGGTCATATAGTCACTGTTATTAATTAGAAACAGTGTCGAAGTAAAAACATTTTAAATAAACCCAGGGACTGAATGTTAAAGCTGTCACTTTTTACACGGCCTCATGATTCAAGGATTAATGGACCTTAAAACAACCATAAACCACCGAGGCCCCTGTTCAGGTTTGGAAGAATAAGAATAGTTTTATTTCTGCTTCAGTCTGCCAGTCTTAAATTCATTGTGTGTCAGTGGGCACTGTAAACACTTTTAAGTATTGTGAAATTGTGGTACAAGATGCTGCTAATCTGTTTCCTGCCTGACCTTCACCAGTTCCACACCTTGCGATTCACGGAAAAAAGAAAACAAAGTAAAGAAAAAGATGTATAAAATACAGACCCTGTATCTGTATGTATAAATACTGACTGTTAAAATCATAATAATACTTGAAATATTTAAGCTTTACTTTACAATACCTCTTTCACAGAAGCCTTTTCTGTATCTCTTTTTACTGTCTGCACTAATGGATGTAAAGTGTAACGCAAAGGGTTGTGAGGTAAGGACTTCTCAGAACAAAAATGCTGCAGTTTGGAAGCAAGATCAAGTATGCAGAGTACATTTCTGGAAGGCCAGCAAAATGAAGTAATCACTACTATTTAAAAAAACAAAACAAAAAGCAAAGGGGGAAAAAACCCAAAATAACAAAATCCAGCAGTGCCATCATAATGGGCGCCAGGAGTTGTGATTACACTGGAATTAAAGTATGTGCAGCTATCACTGGATACAGCAATGGGATACCAAACTAAATGAAATAATGACAGATGAACAGAAAAGAAACCCAACATTATTTTATTTTTAACCTTATCTGATCTGAAGGTCAAATTTTCTGTGGTTTAAAGATCAGAATAACACGACTGGAAGCTTCGAAGGTTTCAAATTCCAACCTCATTCTTAGAACTGACTTTCTGACCACCCTAAAAAGGTGCTTGGTCAGGTTTTACTTTAGTTGCACAACCTGGAAAACTGGGAGCAGAAAGCAACTGTATTTAAAGCAAATGTAGCATGTGAGTGAAGCTTAACGTGGTACATAAAGTACCCATTAATTTTCACTATTTTCTAGTATATATAATGCCTTTCTCTCAACTGCTCATCAGCTTGGAACCATAGTGCACCGGCTAAAAGGAACTTTGTCTCCTGAATTGTTTGACTCACTTCTTTCCTAAAGTTTTTGCTGCATCTATTTCAAATGTTACTTGGTTGCCAACATAATTCTCACAAAAGAACATAAGAACATTAAAAAAAAAGAAGAACAAAGGAGGAAACATAACTCTATTAGAACAACATGCCATAAATGTCGAGTAATTAATGAGATCAGGACCTAAAATTCATCACCAGAGTCTATACTATACAAAATAATTCTCTGTCACTTGCTTAGAAATAAGAAATAAGTGGATTGACATTATAAGGCAGATAATAAATACTTCTGTCCTCCTTATTCTAAAAGAATTTAATTTTCATCATCAGAAAAGAATCAAATGGTTTCTTTTGAGGCTAAATTAATAACTTGCTTTTAAAAGCAATTTTATTATTGACTTTTTACTGATAGATACATAGATATACACAGACCTTTTTTCCTGAATATTCTACCTATCAAGGTAACTTTTGCTATAAACAGCGTTTTTAAATTATCACATAAAAAACTATCAAGCACTAAATTAGAAACAAAAAAAGAATTTTGAAAGTGATAGTTAAATTTATGAAGCAATTCTGCTGCACTCAGAGGCTTGCTGCTTGGCATGCAAGCAAATTCCACAGTGCCTGTGTGCCATGCAGGTGAAGCTCTTTGCACAGTATTAAAAGGTGGGAGAAAGGATGAAAGCACCAAAGGCTGCACAATTACAGCCATGTGCAGAACACATGTACTTTGGACTTAAGCTTGTTTGCATGACTAATAGAGATAATATTGAATGTCTTCTCTCATCTTTTTTTTTTTTTTTGGCTCAGTGCCTCTTTTGCTACCTCCAAGAGCTGTTAATTTTGTTCACTGCTGAGCAAAAGTCAAAGTCAGAGTCTAAACAGCTTGTAATGAGTTTTCAATGGCCCATCTCACTGAAATTGAGGGCAAAGGAGCAGCAGACTTAGACACTGTCAGCCCTCGAAATTTATTATTGAGGGAGCAACACGTTCAGTAGAAAATACATAGAGGGGCTGAGAATTCTGGCAGTTTTGCATTAAGCCTTTAGCATAGTCTGTATTACTTATGTAAATACCTTGACAACACAGATAAATGCTCAAAAATCAATGCAATGCAGCTCAATTAACTGTGCAACGAGATTGGTAGTAGAGTACGCAGCAATAACTTTATTTGGCAGCTACTTAGTGCTCAAGTTTTAAGTCCTGCTCCAGAAAAGTGATTAATACTTTGCTAAATACCTTAAAGTCAGGAGGAAACTGGGGGTTAAGGGTGCTTAGCACTGATAAGGAGTCGCTGATAATTTTGTGAGTCCTTAGTGGCCGTTTTATGGGCTGCACAAGAGGGGTTCTTCGCTTCGGTGGCACAATGCTGATGTTTGTGAGACTGTCACACTTCACCCGCTGCTACAGGGCTTGGGAAGAAATTTTCACAGTTCTGTCTCTTTGAGTGTACCCTTGGATATATTTCACTAACCTCTCCTATGTACTTCTTCATTTTTCTGCTTCACATTTTAAATCATTGGCGTTTTTGTTCCCTACTAACGCTCTTACAGATCGTGAATCCTATTGCTCCATCATCACTGGATCTCTGATTGAAAATTACAGCTGTAAACTGATTTAACTGCTCTTATTCTTTCAGAAACAAGCAATAAAGTTATTACTATGGTTTCCAAACCCGGAAAAGAGTTCTCAACAGGCAAATTGTGTATTTATAACTACAATTCTCTCTTTCCTGGAAGCCTGCAATTGAGTTCTTTTTAAGAAGTCAGGCTTCATGGTTAGGCTGGTGAGGAAAAACAATCCAAGATTTTTTAAAAACTGAAGGAGTAGCCCCAGAAAAGAATGCATGCAAGAAGAAGCAAAGAACAGTGGATGAGATCAAAAGTATCAGTGATTTATTAATTCTTATTCTCGATGAACTAAACAGGCATTTAGGGTTTTACACATTGCAATGTCTGTTACCTCAACCTTTCCCCAATTTTGATTTTACCACAAATACTCCACATTTTATCTACACACACTTCACACAGCTTCCTTTTGTTCTTATGTTTGTTACATACCCATAAAGAACTCTGCTTCTATCATATTTTAATGCTACTTTTTCATACATCACTACTTACACAGGGAATGGGGGAAAGTTAGCAATTAAAAATGCAAGGCTTTGTTTGGCTTGATGTTATTTGGTTTAATGCCTAAAAAGAAACACCTCCAAATCACATAAAATTCTGATCTAACATCAACATTACTATGTTCCACTCTTCTAACATTACATAAAACATGTTCACTACCTTTACTGGAAAGTTTTTACCTATCACAAAATTTGTAGGTTTTATCTATTATAGAAATTATAGTCATGTATGTTTTGAAAAAATATTTACACACTCTTTTTGAGTAAAGTGCTAAGAAAAATAGGCACAGTTAAGTACCTGAACTTCCAGATAATGTATTGTCCATATTCAGAGGGAGAGACTGAAATGTCTTCTAAGAAGAAAACAATATTAAGAGGACAAGAAAACTTTCCACATGTCATTCAATGTTGCACAAAAGCACAAGGAAGAATTGTATGAAGACAGTAATAAATGGGTAGAAAATCACATGACTTAATATGACTTACTGGGAATATATTCAACTCCTCTGTATTATTGACAAGCATTATATTGAGGTAATTGAAGTTTAAACGTAAATAAATGAGAACTCTGTACCACCAGCACCAGGATTCACTAGAGAGACAGTGCTACACAAGACACAGCTCTAGTGTAGAATATGCAGCAGCAAATAGAGAAGTGTTGGCAAAAGGTACTCAAAAGGACAGTAACAAGGGAAATGAAAACTTAACTGAAGGAAAAATATTTTATGATGTTGCTAAATCTTTCCAAATATCTCAATCTATATGTTCCCAATAAATCTCTTAGATTCTGAAAACAAGCATCTTTTAAGAAACCACATGCTTAGCACACTTTGAACTTTAAATTCAAATTCTTTTACTGGCAAAAATAATGCTTAACATGTATTTGGTGGTACCAGATAAAAGGGTTTGTACAGTTTGAGAGGAATGTCACATCCATCCTCTTTTGCGTATGCATCACATAATAGCCTGTTTTATATAGGACATAAGACCTTTTCAAAAAGGGCCTTGAATGAATAATGTACTACAGCGTTGTGTGTGTCATCACGAATAATAGAAGAGTCTCTTGTACCATGTATTAGTGAGGGTAGATCTCCTCTGCAATTCTATCACCACATAAAACACCTCCCAAAATTGTCATAGTCAGGTCAGACTAAGCATTTCAATTTTTCACAGCCCTGTTCCCAGTTTCCCTTCCTCTCACTCTGAGTGTTGTCAATAGGCTCCGGATACTCGTGCACGCCATTTGGCAGAGAGAGCACAGAGCAGCAAATCATTCCAGCAGTGTCTGTCCACTGCTGCACCTTCCCAAGGACACTAATTTGGATGGTGCACTCCTCAGTAACATTTATTTCCCACCTACACTAACCTAAGGAACAAACAAAGTGCAACATATTACTCCAGATGACTTCCAGCCTCTCAAACAGGGAAAAGGGGGATATATCCTCATATCATTACACACCAAAGGGGGAGTATGAGCTTTTCTTCTTCTGCTCAAAGCCTTGATATTTCCAGCTTTCCAAGCAGAAATTATAACACCATTTCCATGCTGAAAACCCACATAATTCTAGGAGCAAAAAATTTGGCCCTGCACTTCACATTTCACTGTTGTGCCTATGCTGAAAAGCTCCATTTTTTCCCATGGAACAGTGAACATTTATACAATCATTAAAAGCTCATCTTGCACCATATTTTTATCCTTCTCAGTTTTAATACATTTTTATAATTGCATTGAGGATATTCTAACTCTGTTTTTAGTGTAACAATAAAATTTACGAACCATGACAAACGTATCATATCAAAGATCACCCGAAGAATAACAATGTGCACGTCAATAGAAGAAACCTCAGTTTCTGCTTCATAGGAACTTAGGATTGGGGAGGTGATAAATACTTAAAATAGTATTCCCTTGTTAACTGTGAAATGGCAACGATATCAATTTTTTTTCCTAAGCAAAAGGAAACATGGTGTTGTAAAAGACAATTTTTTTGCAAACATGCTGTATTGACAACTTTAGTTTTAATGAAATTTAGAATTTTTAAAAATCTACTTCATGTGCAGATTTTACTGATTTCACCCTTGTGCTTTTTATATAATAAATGTGATATCTCATTACCTTACAGCTCTTGCTGCACAAGACCTATTTCCAAACCTGTTTCAAATATTCTTATTTTTACCTGTGCAAATTTCTACACACCCCCCACGCCTTCACCACAGCTGCTGACAGCCTCCTGCATTAGCCTGTTAGAGATAATATTCTCAGAAAGTAAATGGTTTTCAATTAGAAAGCCCTTACAACCAAATCTTGTTCTCACATCATATTATTGATTGTAAACTCATTTAAACATGCAATAACTAAAACACATACATGAAAACTTACAATTTACTAAATCCTAGTGGAGCTTAAACCAAATATTTCCTAATTAAACACACTGTGTGTTTGAGGTTGCGTGTATATTTTCAGAGTTTCCTTGGTGTTTCACAATCCAACATCATATTTTTAAATTAATCATGAAAATGAAGAGGCAGGGAAAATCCATTGCAAAACTTAAAGTTCCCAGGCTATTCTGTCTTCCTAACATATCAATTTGTTTTCTCTGGATAAGAAAAAAAGAAACAAAGGGAAAAAATATCCTGGTAAGGTTCATGCAAAAGCACAGATAATCTACCCATTTTTTTAAAGAGTTATTGTGACAAAACGGATTGAAAAGGTATTGTAGATACAAGAATACATAAATGAAATGCATCCCACTGGAAAAGCTTTTTTTGCACACATTGTCATTTACAGCTTCTGAATTAATAGACCAAGAAAGGCACCACAGGCACCAACAAAATGCAGTAAAACCATTGGCAGCCAGTAGTGTCTCAAAGTTTAATTCCCCTGGGGAGAAAAGGACACTGCCTAATCTGTATTCAGTCCTGACATTGTCCACATCTGATATGGAACATTAGCTACTAACTCTCTCAATAGACTAGTGTCCTTCAGTTTATATTACTTTATGTTAATAGTAGAAAAATTACACACAACATCATTTATCATTGTTATACTGTACTATACAAGCCATAGCTTATTTTAATATATTTATTTATCCTTAAGAGGAACAGAAATTTAAATATATATCTCTCAATCTATATAAATTTAAAGATAAGCTTATGGTGCCAGATTCAGTGCAGAGCTGCAGAAGGGATATCCCCCTTAAAAATGTGTTTTAATTGTACAAATAATCTCACGAGTGATCACGCTGCTGTAATATGAGGAAAGCACTTTATTTGTGCCGTAAATCTTACAAAATCTGTACACAACATTCCATCTCAATCATAATTTATTTTTCAATTGTTTGGGGTTTTTTTCAGTTCCATCACAAGCAGCAGCTCTGTGGCTCTGTTTTCACATCCTCCTTCTCCCTCAGCTAACTGCCCTTACATTATTTACCTACAGTTCAGGTAGGCAAGCACAGTCCCCTTTAAAGGGAAAAAAAAATGCAGTTCATGAATCAACAAAGAACTAGGATTTGATTTTTTTATGGATTGCAATCTACATCTCAGTACATCTAAATTTCAATTAGTCTGTTTAAAAACACTCCTGCAGTCAGTGATGTGTGCTGTTTGCCTGGGCTATCCAGAAAAGAAAAAAAGACAGCAATGATGAAGAAGAGAGAGAGACAGAAATCTATACTCTATTAAATGTATATTACTTTACCTTTAGATTTTAAAATCTAAGAAGTCAAATTAATGATGGATCTGTTTTTCAGAAAAGGTAGCTACCTACAATCATCCATACACACTGAATTTCAGACAATAATTCCTACATAAAATTCAGGATTTTTTACTTGTTAATGGGGACTTTTTTATTTCATTTCATACAGAAATGTTAATCTTAATTTAAAGTTTCAAGCAATGAAAAATGTAACACATAGCCACAAATACATTTTTTTCCAAGAGGTAAAATACTCCTATTCTAAAAATCCATCCTATTTTCAAATTGAATTTGTGCAACTTTGGATCTTCTTCTCCCCAGGTTCCTCCATCATGCTTCAGTGCTGTATAATAACTCATCAAAGTCTGAGTGGCTTTAGAACTATTCCAGATTAAAAGGAAATTAAGTAGAATGACAGACAACAGCAGAATATCATTGGATGGTGGGCACCCTCTGATTTTACTACTTACCAATAATTTTTTAGCTAAACTGCACCAAAAACAAAGTGAAAAATAACCAAACCCCTCACACGCAATTCTTCAGAATACCATAGCCTATCTCTGCAAATATTCACCGAGACATTTTCTCAGGTCAGGTTTTACAGACAGCTTTACTGAGCGAGAATACTCCAACATTTCCCAGGTACAAACTAAGTTCACACTCTGACATCCTGTTGAATATTGCAGCATTTGTCAAGAAATCACGACCACGGCTTCCTTGTGGCAAGGAGAGCAGGTTACGAATGAACCTCTCATGCCATAAAGCACAAGGAGGATCAGATCCTCAAACAGTCAGAATTTCCATTTCACAGCACTTTTTCCCAAGCAAGAAAAGAGTGATAAATTCAATATTTGACCTTAGAATTTGTAGGGCACCAACAAAAGGATATAATCCATCCAACAATATCTTAGATCTATTTTAAAATGAAGTGTTCACGCTTAAGATTGTTTCGAATTTTTTTTTCTGTTACAAAACAACTGAAGTTGCAACTTAAGTGACCAAGTGTGATTGTACAATGTCTGCTCACCAAAAAAAAAAAAATAATAATTTAAACATGACAATTAAAGATGAGAGTTTGAACACAAATGTTATCACTAACTTATAGTCAGAAACACAATCAACTTTCCATTAGTGGTGTTCATTTATTATTTGTATTAAAGCATTAAAATAGGGGGCAGAAAAAAGCAAATTATTAAGATAAAAGACATTAAAAACTAGATGAAAGAGGGTGAGGAAGAATTGGTCCGTTTATCCAGGCAGACAGACAGACTGGTAGATGGAGGTTCCTGCTGGCTCGTTCATTAAGGTCATCTCCTGACCCCTGTGCCACTGAGGAAAAGGCAACAGCTGTTTCCAGTATCAGTGGGAAGAATGATGGAAGTGAATTAATCCACAGATGGAGACCAGCACCTGAAGGGACCAGTCTGGTGAGCAACAACAGCCTTTGCCTGAGCAACACACTTAAATGTTACCAGATGGACCACTAACAGGAGACAGAGGAGAATGAAAAGCTCTGCGCATCGGGTTGTTGCCACGAAAGCTTAAGTATCGTTTTATTGATAAGGATAACAAAAAGACTGTCTGCCTTGGCATTCCTGAGTTACAATTCATAAGCTATCAAACTGGTTAAGATGCCTTAATTAAGAGAAACTAGGTGATTAAATTCCTGAACTGAAAGACTCCACCCAAATAAAAGTGTAAAATAAGATTGCAAGAGAACAGAATTCAGAGATGCAAAAGCCCCATTAAAATCTGAATCAATCCCTCCTGATGACATGTTTTTCTGACTGAAGATGCATCAGCTGTTAAGCCAATATGACACTTCATGTTAGTCAAAAGGCTGAAAAGCTGCAATCATGTTTTATTAAAATAACTACACACGCTGGGCTGGGCTGAGGGAGAGTACCAGGATGCCAGAAAACAAGAACAATTAATTTAATATCTCTGAACTCTTACACATAGCATTTCAAACACCAGAATGTAACTGTCCATCTTTATTTGGATGTATTTTCTACACATGGCCTCTGGGTCTTGGGTGAATAACAGACTGCAAGAAACAGAGCTGCACTATCAGAAATGCTGAAAAAATAAAGCTCAAATATATTGACAGAGTTGGAGAACTGGACAGTAAATATTTGGAGGTCACTGGCCAGTTTCATGTCTCCCTTATGAAGCATAAAACCCACTAAAATAAGGAAAACAAATGCTTGTTGTTAGCGAGCCTGTGTCCTGCAGCCCCTAGGGCTGTGTGCAGCTGGTATTGCACCAGGGCAGAGCAGAAACCACCTTTGCCACCCAAAATTGCCACCCAACCAGGCAGAATTTGACAGACAATTTTCACTCTCCCAGTTGACGGCAGATTTCCTCTCTCTGGACATTTTGCCACAGCCAGAAATTCAGGATTAGATCAAATGAGCAGATATGACCACCCTCTTCTGAGAACAGGTATTTGTACAAGTGCCACACTACTCCTTCCTCACCCTCTTCCATCCAGTTTTATTCAGCATAAGCAATTCCAATCCTGTAACAAGCGCGTTCACGTTGCAGAACATATCAGAGGTTTTCCTGGATTTTTGCTCCCTGAAGTGTGCCCCCAAGGTGTCAGCTCTGGGATCATCAGATTAAGAAGTGTGTGTACGCTGCTAAGGGTTTTTTTAGTGTTTACATTAAAACCCACATTTTAAAGTAGTTTTAGAACTAAGATGTCAATAGATCTCTAAACTGAGACTCAGAGAAGATTTCAGCCCATTCAAGCAGCCTTCAGTAAGGAGGAAGGTTTACCTACTTTACACATACTTTTGCATTTCAATAGGTTAAAAAAGCTTCACTGCAAAATGAAATTTTGCAGGTCATTTACTGATTATGATTAAATCACCTTCATTTATTACCATACGGAAAATAAGCCACTGTACTCAACATGGGAGGTAATCTTAACTGCTTAGCAATTTATTCAAATACTCAGAAGTGAAAATCATTTCTGGGCTGTTCTTTCATTAATAAGGGCAGATGGATGGCAGTTTGAGATATTATTTAAATATCTTTGAAATATAATTCCTAGTTTATAAAGGTCAAAGAGGTTTCCCTGTTTACATATTCAAACCTGTGCAATATAGAGGAAGATATATTTCAAGATGTGATTCTGTGAGGACATTCAACTTCTGGGCTAAAATACACATATGCACAGAATCAAATTACAACACAGAGATACAAGGAATTTTTCCTGCCCTATATCCTTTATATTGCAGGTTCCATTAACAGTGAACTTACAAAGTCAAGGCAGCAGAGCGCAGCTGTTCTACAATGCCGAGTACATATCAGGAATATGACACTGTCTTTTTCAAGAAGCACCTTTTATAATTATTTCCAAGAGTTTTCTAAGAGTTCACCAGTCTCAACTGGGAAACAAAGCCTTTCCCACCCTTTCCATGTGGATTCCACAACAGGTGCTTGAGTAAGGGGATTTGGGTGCTGCAAAGTATTTTTACGAAGTATTTTGCCCTTGTAGAAGGTGCCAATTTGTGTAACAGTGTGTTGTAATGAAAAAGAAAATGCTTTCATAATTTCAGAACATTTTCTCTATTGGATGGGAGCAGGGAGGCAATGTTTAAGTACATCAACTATGTCTCTTTAATTAGGTCATTAATCAGCATCTACGAAAGCTGTTGAGATGCATTTTTTCAAGCCCATATGCTTAAACTTTAGACGAAAATATCTCCTCAGCTCTGAAACCAGTAAAATTCTTTTACCATTCCTACCAGAAAAATAATCTGCATATCTACCTATCACTGAAATTCTTCCGTGCATAATCTTTCTTCAGTGCAGTAGCTGTTCACCTCCAACCTTGGCCTGCTGGAGTCCAAGAATAACCCACAGAGCTCCTTCCCCATACCCCAAGGGGAAGCTCTGCTCTCATCTATAGTGATGTAAATCCCAAGAAATTTATTTACATCAGTGGAGTCACCCAGGGGTCACAGCAAACTATTTAGCTTCCTTTGCTTCATCCTTTTGCTTTATCCATTACTTACATCTTTAAAAAAGCCACATCAGGCACTGTAAACTCAAGTTTTTAGAGCAGAACTCAGGTTCCAAAATTATTTGCAGTTTGAAATGTGGCTTTAGAATAATTCTGCACAAAACCTGTGCTGCAAAAAACCTGTATTGCCTCACAGAAAATAAAATGCCTTCTCACCAGATTATGAGACTGAAAGGGAGCATTCAATTTTCTAAACATAAGCTGTACAACACAGATCACTGAATTTTACCCAGTTTGTTCTGTATCCGGGGCAATCACTCACACATGACTAAGGCATATTTTCCAGAAACAGCTAGTCTTGAAAGATTTGTAATTATCCCTTCTTACAATACTATTGCTGCTGTATATTACTCTAATGTCAACAGAGAACTGGAAACTAAATTCAGCTGCAAATGCCACAAAACTTCACACAGTTCAGAACTCCAAGAACTTGCTTCTTGCTCTGTAAGAAGGATAGTGTGTGTGAACACCACAGACAAAGTGTGCAGCAGACAAAGAAACCCCCCCTTTGATGACATCAAGCTCTTGGGTGTTTACTTCGAAGGCCTGGAAATGATTTTTAGACATTTTTGGGACTTTTCTGGGTCGTGTCCCCTTAAAGTGCATCTGGAAAACCAGATTCTGGATTGGGGGGATTTGAATGAGGAGCTACTGGCTAAACTGAGGGAGCCTTTCCTTTCTATTCTTCTACATAATGCAGAGGCTGTAACTCCTCCTAGCACAGGAAGGGACTGCACATCCCTTCCCCAGCAGGCTGATACATGGGAACCCCAGCTCTCAGCACTACAATCCAAGAAACAGGGAAGATCATAAAATATTACTTAGGTAGAAATTGAATGAGTAATTGGGCATCTCAGCATTCCTGGGACTCCTTGTAGGAGGTGGCAGGGTTATTGAAAAGCAAAAGGAAACATGGCTTAAGAAAGGAAAGCACAGTGAAACTGAAGTGCTTGACAAATAATTATATTGGCAAAAATTGAATAAAATAACAGCATTAAAACAGTCCTATTTTAGCCTGAACTATCACCCCACCAGAATACAAATATTTTCCTGGCACCGATATTATCAATAATTATTTTTCCTGGTGAATTATGACTATGCACCTATGCACTTAACAAAGGATTTCTGGAAAGGGGGAAAAAAAAATCAGCTTTCTTAAGACAGAGGAGGAAAGAAAACTAAGTTAATAAATCATTCTGCCTCAGATCTCTGGAAGATGTGTTAGTGATGATGTTTTACACTTTTGGTAATTTTATAGCTACTGCCTTAACTTATCTACTGTCTGGCACCAAATTTCAATTAGCATTTGAAATTATTCAACCTGTCTACTTAACTGTGGATGTTTGTCCCTTTTTCTTTCAAAGCAGAGCTTTCCTTCTGGAGACATGTATTGAACAGTTCTTGCCTGACCTATGGATTAATCAGAATTTAAATACTGTATTATTTCAATAGGCACTTCTAATATCTGTGTTTCCTGCCACGAAATGTAATCAGGGAAAATTAATTTATCAGGGGACCTCTGAAGTTTTACCTTCTCCCCCATTGCTATTTGCACTGGGCGACATTCCGATGTAATTCCTTCTGTTCCAAGTGTATCAGGGCTATCCTCCCCCAGACTGCCTCAGAGCAGAAAATGTCACCCACTATTTGGAAGGTACACAAATGTGACATTTTCCCAGTAAAACTGAACTGTGGCAGTCAGCTCAATAGGTTTATCATTGTTAATGAAAACAATTGGAAATACACTGAACATCTTGTTTCATGACTTAAATCAGTCTGTAACTATATTAGAGATGCAAGCCAGTGCTCCAGGACAGATTATCTCCCTGTGAGTCTCTGATGGAGCTCTGCTGTTTGTAAATGCAGCTGGTGCTCGGTGTTGTCAGGTAGGATAATAAACGAGGTACACCTCAGTTCACATCCCTTGCATCGGTTTTCATGTTAATGTTCCTAACCTGTATCATCCTTTCTTTTTCAACATTGATTTTGATCTGGAGGGCACACAAAAAATATTCAGCAGCAGTGCAATGTTTTTATATGCAACTTCAAAAAGTGGTTTTATGCAGCCTGCATTCAGAATGGGCTGCAGGCCACCCTTTGGAAACTCATTATTCAGGTTATCTGGAGACAGAAACAAGGAACACATCGAATCATCTGCGTGGTGAAAGCAGCCCATCTTTTACAATTGGGTTTTGAGTATTTTCCCTGTGAAACAAAGGCCAGACCACAGGGATGAGTTAGAGAAGTGTGTTCTATTTAACTTAACAGTGTCAGGCATATAACGTGCCCTTTATATCTATAGTTTATTTTAACACATATCAAGGAGACAGAAAATTAGTGATCAATGTAGAAGGGAGCATGAGGTTTCATTATAAATTAATGTATGAAGACTCAGATTTCAATGATGAAATGAACATGAATCTTAAAAATTGTCTGTCTTTATGAAACAGATGAAAATTATTACAGTATATAACTTTTTGGTGACATTTTACTGCAAAGGGCATACTGTTACAAAATTTAGCAATGATGTAGCTAACAGAAATACTGCAGGGATAGATAAGATTATTTATGTAACATTATAAAACACAAAACATGGATGTATTTGACTCATTGGGTTGCAGAATGGGAAAAATACTTTGCCCTGCTCAGAAGTGAACCCTCCTGTTAAATCAAGGAGCAGAACAGATGGGATTTACTGGGAGCCAAGATTGCACAGCAATAGTCAAATCCAGTCCATCCAGTTGTGTTCTGGAGAACAAAACGTTAACGGAAACAAAAAAGGAAAAAGAAGGAGAATATACAAGAAAGGAGTTTTAGAGAACCTCACTTGGGTATCCCTCTTCAGTGGTGGAGTTTTTTCCCAAAACCAAACTGTCCCTGCAGTGCCATGAAGATGCACTGATACCTGGAATAAAAAATCACGTACTAAAAATGGAACTGAGTAAAAAACATCAGTAAGTAGAGAAACTGCAACACAGAACTGGTGGAAGGTTGCTGCGAAGTACTTCTGCTCCCCAAGCTGGAGCTGGAGAAACTCAGTCCCAGAAGGGGCCCTGGCTTAACATTACTGGAGGCCTGGAATTAAATTCAGATTCTGGAAAATTTCTAAGATGGAAAGAACACATACACTGATTGATTGATTACATATAGACTTGATTGACTCATAGGAACTAATCTCTAGAATACAGAAAGCTCAGAGTTAACAGAAACAAAAATTTGTCATAAAAATACAATCTGTATCAGCTCAATGAATCTCAGCTATACAATCTTTAAAAAAAAATAATAAATCCCACACATCAAGATCAGAATGACTTATATGCATAAAATTTGGGCAAACACAACTGGACACATTTTTCTAATGCAAATGTGATGGACAAAATAGATTTTCACACAAAACTAAGGTCAAAATTAGGTTTATCTTGGAACTAAAACTTCAGTCTTACCTAAGAAAATATTTTCCCATATGTAAGTTTTCAACACTATTCTCACTAGAATCGCATAACTGAGTTCAGATTAAAATTACTTGCTATCCTTAATTAATTGAACCTGTATTCCATCTTCATCTTGTTTCTCTTCCCTTGTCCTTCCTTCCTACCTTGCCAGGATAAACCATTCTGTTACATTTGCAAGCTCCAACTCGACTCATACCACTGTGATTTCCTTTAAACAAACAAAAAGACAGTAAAGGAAAGAAAAACAGTGAGAAACACCTGCAAACTATTATAAATTCTGAACCCACCCACACAGCCTGTAAGTTATAAGTAAATGAAAGTAAGAAGATTCAAAGAGAGAAACCAAGTGGGTTTGGGGTTCTTTTTTTTCCTCTAGAAATACTGGCAAACAGATGATACTAAAATATCTAAGAAAATATTTTTATACTTTTTGGTTGTGCACAAACAACAATTTCTATTTCCTTCTTGGACTGGGGATGGTTCAGTGCCATCTCTGTTATCTGAGATGTTCATAATGGGCTAAATCTTGACTGGATGATGGTACATAACCTCAGGACTGTGCCAACCACATTCCCCAGCAAAGAGCCTTGGGATTTATGATTTTCCTGGATGGCCAGTTTTACCACACTGATATTTGTTTTGTTTATCAGACCAAAGAGTTTCTCACTTCCTTTATACAACTGAGAAAACTGGTCAAACAGTGCAGGCAATTCCATTTTGCTTAAACTTGAGACACCTTTGTTTTGTAGTAAATTATTATTCATGATAATATGTGAAAAATTTATTTTGGAGAAAACAGAAAACAAAAGTTATAAGCTCTCTTCTATACAAATACCTCACAAAGATCTTCTGTACTGAAGCAGTTCTACAAGCTTCCATCAAAACTAATTTTCTTAGGAGCAGAAATTAACATTGCTCAGCTACAAACTACATTCTAATGGTTAACCAGAAGTTAAAAACACCAGAGGTGGTATCATGGCTCTCTTTCATCCAAAAGAATTTTGCTCTGGACATGGTAAGCCAGGTTTTCACCCAGTAAATACATAAAGCATTGAAAGTAATCTCAATTATTTTTCCCTGGAAATAGACATAAAGTATAATAAATTCAGTTTAGTACATTAAGATTTACTATTTCATTTTTACGACTGATCTATCAGCATTCTGTAAAGCTGAGCATCTCACTGAGATGTCAGTGTAAAAAAAATGTACTTGAGTATTAAAACACTTATCACTGTAACTGAACACAACCCAAGTAAATTAATTAACTCCATTGCCACAAAACATACTGGAAGAAGTTCAAAATTAGAAAACACAGGATAATTTTAAAGGCACATATTTGCCTTACTGTTTAGCTGGAAAAAATTTAACATAGCTGTGCTTTCACTTACTATATGTAATAATAAAGGCACAGTAGAAATACTGTAAAGGTAAGGGGATGGTGCAGCATTCGCCTTAATGTAAAATAAACAAAGGAGGCGCTTATGTAATTTGAATGCCAAGAATTACAGTCTGAGCCTGGCCACAGAGAAAAAGTGTATTGAACAATATACTGAAAGTATACAAAAGTACCTGAAATATCCATTTTAAAAGAAATCTAAAGAGTGTCATGAACAAAGGAGCCATCCTTTAAGTTTTTTGCTCTGAGCTTTCATCAGATTAATAGATAGATAGATAGATAGATAGATAAATGTTACTTTGCATATAAAATTGTCAGCCTAAGAGCATTCTGAATTAGGACCATGCAATGTAACTTAGAGCAATAAGTAAGCCAGAATCACATGGCCTAATATATATTACAACCAATACTACTGAGTATTTACTACCATTATTTAACTTTATTACTGTCTTCTCTTTGTGCTTTTGTTTTCTACTAAAGGATTTACTTATTTATTAATTCTTTTATTTATTTATTTACTCAGGAGTGCTATCTAGGAAGTCAGTCCTCTTTGCACTTAGACGGGAAGAACCTGTGAAGCCACAGGTTTATATTAAAGCATCAAAGTTCATTGTATGAGTTCACCACCTGCCTCTTGCATTTTAAATTAACTACTGACTCAGACATAAATCACTACAAGTTTCTAAAGTTTCCAAATTATTGTCTAAAAAATGAATTAAAAATCCAAACTGTAAGCAAAGCAGCAGCTCAGCCACAGGAACAGCTGTGACTTTTGCGCTTTATTTTGCTGCAGAAGTGATGCAATGAAGATTTTTTGCCTTTTCTTTTATACCCCTGTTACACCTTTTTTACAACTTCTGTGTTCCTAGTGCTTTTTGCCTACATTCTTAGACTTTTTTGTCAAGCTAAGAGACTAAACATTTTAGAAGCTTCGTAGCTAGGGATCAGTGTGCCCCAGACCCCAAGGTCCTCTCCAGAACACATTCTGTAAACTAAGGTAGAACCACCCAGGGGAAGGCTCCTTGGGGAGGGGGGCTCACTCGAGCCTCTCATTGGGGAATTTTTGATAGATATGCTAATTAGTAACACCTCTAATGTTACACCAGATCTTTTGTGGGTGTGCATTGCAGTGTGCATTTCGGTGCATTTGAGCAGGATGTGTGCACCTAAGGATCCTTAAAACAAATACCAAGGTAAAATCCCTTTTCCCCTTCTAACCGTGTTTGACTCTTGATTTTAAGACCAGGAAAAGGCATCAGGAGATCCCTCTTTGGGACCTTGGCTTTCCCAAAGTGTATTGGCTGTTAAAACCCACCACACACAAACAGAGCAGCAAATTTTATTACGTCAAAAAGTGTTCACCACCACAAACCACGAAGATAGGATCTTGGTGCTAGTAGCAGAGCAAAAAAAGACTTTTCACATAGACCACAAGTTTGACCAAGACAGAACAAGCTCTGGCAGGGAGGGACGCACTGGCTGTCCGCAAGTTCAAAGGTGCTGCTCAAGTGAACACAACAAATACTCCAACAAAACTCCACTAAACTACTCGAGAAGAGGAAGCAAGGAAGCTCAAGCAGATTACTAAAAAACAGCTGATCAGAGCTACTGGAGGTTGCAGTGCTTTTCTTTAAAGCATTCTTAATATTTGCTGACCTAAAGTACTAATGGTGTACTAAAATCTGCTTAGGAGAAATAAAAACACTGTAACGTTATGATGACCAAAAAAAAAGTACTAATAGCAAGTCCAGATAACAACTTGCATGCAATTTCCATTGTGTACATGCATTTATGAGGTGGTTATACACACTGTGTGCACACCAGTAATAACGAAGCCTGTGCTTCAAATGCTCTGTAGCAGCACACTTTGTGTAATAGCACAAGTAAAATAACATTTTCACTTATTCTTTGAACCACTTATATTTTCTACCTGCAGCCAGTCATCTACTGTACTAATACAGCACTGCTTGCTTAAAATAAATACGTGCACATCATATGTGCATGTGTTGGATATACATGTTTAGGTGTACAGACAGCATATAGGCATGGACAGAGACATATATGTATAAAAATAAATTTTAGAAGAAAGTGAATAAAAAATAAGGTTTTCTACAACTTTGTTAAGAGACTATTTTTAGCCTCCATGACTTACTGAATGTAGGGAAACTCAATTCCGTGGTTGAAGGATTTTCTACCATCCTACTCTCCTGTCTGTATCCCCTCCCCTCACTGAAAACATTTTCTGCCAGGCTGATGCCTGCGTTTACATGTACAAATTTTATATGTATGTATCCACGTGTATCCACAGCCATAAAAAACAGTACCTGAAAGAAATTCCTTGAAAGCTGCAAGGTTTCCATTTTCATTTTTTTGCTTTGTTTGAAGCCTGTATTTCTTTGGACAGTTTACTTACTTAATGCATTTCAGGAAATACTTGTCCAGGCTATTAACCCCAGAGCCATCCCAGGCAGGACAAATTGTGTGTGCTTCATGACTCTTTATTTGTGAAATATCATCCACTTTTAATGTAACAGATCCCACAAGAGATGTTACCAGGGCCTGAGCCCTCTTGCAGAGAGCAATCTGACTGGGATGTTTGACCCAGGACTTCTACAAGGCTTGTGCCACCTCCCTGACCTGTGCTGCTGCCGGGGGCCTGAGCAGTTCTGCCTGTGCCTCCATGGAATAAATCTGCAATGGTGATTATTCCATGCTTGAGCCACCTGTCCTAATGAATAACGCTTCCTGTGTAGCTGTTCCCAGATATTAGAGTTGGCTACTCAAGCTTGAAAGACAAGTGGAGAAATTAATAACTGGCGCACGAGCTCCTTAAGTGGCACGGGGGCAAAAGAGGGAAAGAGGAATTCGCTGCTGTGGTTTTCCTACAGCCCTGGAAAGGGATTTGTGAGTGTCAGAAGCCCTGCATCAGCATGAACCTGTGCAGACACACAGGAGAGCAGTACAACTGCATTTTGGCTTAAATTATGAGTCATTGAACACTGATTATAATTTTACTTCAAATTTCTGAAACAGAGAGAGGCAGAGACTTAAAAACTGATGAGAGCAAAGTTACATGAGTTATTTAGTACTTGAAGAAAACAACTGTCCCTCCATCCTGATCCAATACAACACCAGCATCACATTTCCTCAGTTATTATTTTTAAAACCATAAATTTTCCAGTACATGTGTTTGTGTATTTCTTAGCTTTTTGAGTTAGCACTATTTATAAAGGAACACTGGTGAATACACACTAAATGCCTTTGCCAGTCATTTCCATCAACAGATCCTTCTGAGCCAAACAAACTGATAGTTTGGGAGCTTTTGCTACTTTTTTGCCAAACAGCACTGGATTGATTTGTTGAATTCTGTAACACAAACATGCTTAATAGCAAACAATGTCAAAGAAACACACATTTCAACGGCCTCTGGAAACTTCAAAATGTGCTTTTCCTGTGTTTGAAGTTGAAACAAGCAAGCAATACTGTTGTCTTCTTAATTTGTTGATTTTGGTTTTCATCCAGACTTGCAAAGACCAATCCAGTGACATGCATAAAAACAGAATTCATTTGTTCAGCAACTTCTCCAGCCAACTCTGTGTTACACACAAAGATAAATCTGTTAATGCTATTGTATATTGAAGATGCTTCTCTATTGTACTTATCTGCTGTGTCACTAAAAGTTATCTGCATGGAGACTTAATAACACCCTTAAATGAAATTCAAATGGATGTTAAGCATACATATAATGTATTCTTATATCCACTATCTGTGTGTTTCGAGTTTTTAATTCAAAGTGACTGATTGCTGATGAAACTGAGTTAGCTAGTAGGTTTGTAGGAGTACTATCAGTCACTCTGCAAATTATTGCATCAAAGAAAAAGCCAGAAGTACAGACACTTCATTTACACTGGGCTCTCCTCACCACCAGAGCTGGCTTGCACATCTCATCTCTCCTGCTCAAATACTTGGAAAACAAAAAGCATCTGCTCTCTAGTTTTAGTTGGATAGTTGAACACATAGGGCAGGATAAAACTGTATGTTTGCTTTTCAACCCTGCTTACAATGATAGACCCTCTCTTTAAGTGCTTCCATTCTCAGCATTTATTACAACCAGAGACCAGTACCTGCAATCTTCTGAGCACCTCCAGCAACTTCTTTTTTATAAAAATGTGATACCATTGATATAATACAAAAACTACTGATCCATTCTACTTCAGGAAACACTGCTGCACCCATGGCCCCACCTCCCAGCTCTGTTCTTCCACCACTTACAATGACAGCTCAAAATTATATCAAATGTCACTTGATTTCCCTGAGCAGCTCTCTGCCAAATTTAAATTCCTGCAGGTATTGCTACAGAAAAAAATTTTAAAATTACTCACTGCATACAACTGTTTTTCTGTTCCAATGTCCTGCAGATCCACTCAAACCAGTGAAGCTTCTCCAATTTACATGGCTGGGAATTAAGCACACTCCTTTCAGGAGCCAACACTCCCTGTCAGAGCAGGGCAGCTGGGCAGCCACAGCTTTTGAACCTTATACAGCTGTGTTCTGTACTGCCACAGAACCCCAAACATTACCACTGTTACACAATTTCTATTTATTTCTTTGTTATTGTTGTCCTGGGCTGTGGAAGGAGCTTTTCTAAAGGCCCTGTTGTGATGGACACATCACACCAAGAGCAACAATTCTGATGCTGTAGTCTATGAGCAGATTAACTTGCTTTACTTCTTCCTTTCTCATTCCTTTTTCATGTTTTTGATTTACTGAAAAACTGTTTCAGGGAGAAAAAACAAGGATCTCCCCCAAAATCCCAACTGTGGGAATGTTTGCTTTTTTTGGCAGCACTAATATTTATCCCATACTTACTAGGAATTCTCCCCTGTGCTAAGAATGTCGGTCTTACAGCTCAAAGATCTAAACATGAAGCATTTTATCAGTATTCTGTTTATTTCCCCTCTCTATGCAACTTCAGAGCAGTTAGGAAAAAGAAAACATTAAAACAAAAATCACTGCCTTTGAGTGTCTGTGAAAATTTATGTACTAAAAAGCAGCTGTAAAATTTTTAATGTTTAAATTAATGTTTTATGTTTACAATAAAAACTCTCCAGCCATGAAGGGCTTTTAAAAGCTACATGCTAAATACAAGCAAAACCAAAGCAAACAATAACACTCCCATGAAGCCCAGCTTCAACACACAAAATGGCAAATAAGACTTTTGTGCAGACTTTCTAAGTTTTCCTGTCTTTTTCTGAAAAAAAAAAAAAAACCCTTAGCAATGTCAAAGCCACAAAAAAGAGCTGGTTATAATGTGAAGGCAAAAACCTTATAATTCCTTAATAATAGATTTTTCTGCAATTCTGAATGTATTTGTGATGGTCTGGTTTACTTTTTTTACTTGAATTGTGTTATAAATAAAACAGCTTCTCTCCTCCCCCTCTTCTGCCAGCTGTAAGCACTCTGTCCTCCAATAAAGGTTGAAACAAATGAATAGGTTTAAAAGAGACCATTATGCACTTGCTAGTGCAGAGTGAGGAGATGAAATGTTGCCAAATCATTCTCCTTTTAAAATCAAAAGGAATTGTTGTTATTGGATTCAATGGGAGTATAATTAGGTTCTAAACTCACACACTTTCTTGACAATGTGGGTTTCTTTGCCTCTTTCATTCCTGTTTCCCTCTCAGATATGGAGAAGTCTCGCTGTTCCAAAGCGCTCTCAGTCTGAGCAGCATTTTAGCCATTTCTCCCCTGAAATGCTTGTGACACAGCCCAGAGAAGGCAAAGTGAGCACAAACAACCACAGTTACCTATCCTGAAATTCATCTGTAAGTTACCAGGAGAAACAGCACAGCCCATCACCCAGCAGACATCTAAAGCCTTGATCTCCTATGTTCCCTGTCCACCCTCACACCTCCCCAGTGACCCAGTCAGAGCAACCCCACACGCTGAGCCACCTTTTCCATTTGCAGCCCAGTTTGGTTTTGCAGGTCCCACTGCAGGGAAGCTGACTAAGCCCAAATATATTTAGGTTGAATCAGATATAAATCTGTCCCACAACTCGAAATTATTTTCAAAACCCCTGTCAAAGTAATTCCAAAAGGACGATATAAATAACTTCCCTTTGTAAGGTTCACATAAGGAGGACCCAGCATTTACCATATCTGAATGTTGGACTCCAAACCAGTCACTGTGAAATCTTGAGTCCACTCCCAGCAATCTCTCAATGAAAGTTATATATGACTTTATATACTTGCCTTTATAAACAGTGCACTGAACAACAATAAAAACTTACAAAGCCACATCATCCCCCAAAGTCTGAGAATTCAGTCATGTTTTTCAATCTTTTCTACCATGCACAGATCCTATGCAAATAGTTTTGAGCCTTATCCACAGTGCTACCTTCATAAATTCATTTGTCAGCCTTTACTTTGTTCCAAAAGATGGGATGCAAGAGCAGTCTTTTAACTGTTTCTTGGTTAGAGGCAGTTAAAAAAATTACTTCACAGCATTTAAAACACTGAATATCCTTTTTGCTATTTTCTAGAAACAGGGAGAAAAAAAAACCAAACACCAAAAGCAATTCTTCATTTTCTCTCTTTTTGGTTTGCAATAGAAAATTTTTCTCATGTCAACTATATTTTTTAAGTACACATAACTCAAAAAAATTAGAGACAGAGAGTATAAACAATAACATACAAGCTTCAGCGTTCATTTGGGTAAGTGAATTAAAATTTACTGTAGGTGATAACAGTGATTTCACCTTCCTATAGTTTAAAGGCAGTTGTTCCACTCAACACAACCAAGGTGACCTTAGAAAAGGCCAATCCTGCCTGGTAAGTATCTTGCAGGAACAATGGGCAGAGTTGTTTGCAGAAGGCATGGACACAGCTTCCAGCTTCGAGTATTTCCAATACTTGTCAATGCTGTTAAACTTAGGAGTTGAATGATTTGAAGGCATCACTTTCCATTCTGATAAAACAGTTACCAGAACTTAAAGCACTGAGACCTGAAGTTCTTAAGGTTCCTCTCTTCAAGGACATGGGAAAGATTTAAAAATGTGTGTGCTTATAAAATGTATAAATGCACATACAGACAGGGAAACATTTCAACAAGTTTCTGCAGAGAACTTATCAAATTCTTACTATGAAGATCTTGAAAGAGGGTTTCTGAGAACTCTTTATAGAGAACTATACAGAAATTCTGCCCAAATCCATCCCAGTGGAGATGGGTCTGGATAATATCCAGGTCCTAAATATAGTTTTTCTGGAAGACATCTCATACCTGTTTAGAAAGTGAGGCAGCACTACTGCAGTGACAGTGATTTTGTACATTTATTTAAATTATTTCCAAGATGCTCTTCACATATTTAGCACAATCATCTCAAGATTTGCATGACTAGATTTTTTGAGACTCTCTGTGCTCAGCTCTTCCTTCAGCCTTTGTATATCCACAATTAATTTGTCCATAATAACAGTTAATCATTTTTTAAACATGCCAAATATAAACTGCTCTTCATTAGATGAGATATTCCTACTGCTGAATATTTGCTGAAAACAGATGAGGAGTTCAGACATTTTATTAGTTCACATTAGGGCTGTGATAAGCAAGCCAATTACATTACATTACATTACATTACATGTCAGAGAAAAGAAGATAACTTAGTTTTAAAGCAAACCAAGGGGGAAAATTTTTTACATTTTCATTTAGTTTTCCCCAAATTTGGAACCCTTCATGCAAGTTTCTTCTACAATTTGTAGAAGCTTCCACTTGTGCTGAATACAGTTTGACAGAAACAGGATCTACGGACTGAGAGCAGCAGGAATAGAATCACAGAGAGCATTCCCAAACACCCCATTACTGGAGATGAAGGAGCAGCAGCCCTTTTGTACCCAGCGAGGGTACAAAGCTAAGGGTAGTAAAAAGATACAAGAAGCAGTGACATTTTAAAAGAAACTATTCTTCTATGGCCTTGTCCATAGCCATAACTCTAGAAAAGAGCTCCTTGTCTAACGCGCCCTCCAGGATTAAGAAGGCACAGATATCATGCTATATATTAAAATTAGTATTTCTTGGCCTTGAATAGGTTCAGATCGGGCTCCTCATGTCCTGGACATGATTCAAATAAGCAACTTCTCCACTGGGTAATTTAACCTGCTCATGTGTCTGGTAGCTAAGATTTACTACCTCATCATTTCAGTGAAAATTTACAAAATTAGGTTTGGACAGAGGAGGGAACACCAGCAGCAGATGCAGCACCATGATATTATAATGGGGATGTGAAACAAATTTGAATACAGTAATTCCTAACTACTATTTATCTGTAGATTAAAAACAAAATAGGCACAATTAAACCCCAGGGACAGCAGTAAGACTACCTGCACTTTCTGAAACCTCCCGACAGCAATGACTTCAGAGTACAAATGGGATATTTTTACTTTTTTAAAGAAGGAATTTGACAAGAATGCTACATGAAAAGCCTGAAAACAGTTAAAAATTTCTTTAACTATCTTTAGAATTATCATTAATAACAGTGTCTGAATTACACATGGAGCTTTTATCAAACAGTGCGTTCAAAAAGAGTTCAATATTGCTGTCTCCCACTACAAACTAAAAAAAAAAAGATAGATGTGGAGATGAATTGATTGTACAAGATATCTGGCAGCAAATCTGGGGAAAAATTACAATTATCCTGTTCTTTAGCATTAATAAGGAAGCACTGAGTAGTCCAGCTTTAGGACTGTTTGCCTCCCAATATCCCCAGTAATGTCCTGTACTCGTCCTAAGAGTTCCCAAAAGTAAAGAAGACCTAAATGGCATTTCATTTTCCTCCTTCCATTTTATATTCCCAAGATGTACCAAAAAGGAGCTGCCATGGTCAGTGGTGACTCAGAGCATTTTGATACAGTTTGGATTGCCTCCTGGAAACAAAAGTGTGGCCTTAGTTTGAACAGTATATAGGAAACGTGAAAGAAAATTCTGTAGAATCAGTCAAATTTTCAGTCTACAAGCACATTTTAAATTACCGTTTTTACACAAGCCACCTAGATACAATCCAGACTCCACTGCTGGAGAAAGTTTGCACTACTTTACTCTCAACATACAAGGATTTTCTGGAGTTTCTCTCTCTCTCTCTGCCTCTATCTAAGGTATTTGAGTTAGCCCTAGGAGGGGGACATTTTGCCCTTATGCTGTTGACTGCTTTAATCAGCTATCCTCGAGAATGGGAGGGCACCAGATCACTGTGCCAGTTACCCTCCCAAATCTCTAATTAATGTTGACAGTAAAATATTGGCCACAGCATTAACCACCCGATAAGAGACAGCACTCCTGAGGCTTGCACATCCAATCAAGTGGGTTTCACTAAAAAGTGTCTCATTACCAACAATACCAGACAATTGCAACATTTTCTTAAATTAGCACTAAAATAGAGATGACTCACTTTGTACTGTTATAGATGGTGATTTGTCTCTCTTCCCTCCATTTCATTCCCTCCCACCGTCCCTCAATCAGATGTAAAACTTCCTTTTTCTGCAATGGGAGGAGAGAGAGACAAAAAACCAACACCAAAATCTCAACAACTCTGTATTTAGGGTAAGCCACTCTGCAGCATCACAGCTTATGAGCTCCAAATATAGACGCACTCATCAACTCCTCCAAGCAGTTGCATGGCCTACAGTTCCTTCAGCCCTGAGGCACACCAAAATTTGTACCTGTGAGAGAGAAACCCTGTGGCCAAAAATGCAGTTAAAGTTTGGTTCTTCCCATAGCTTCCAAAGAATTGGGTTTATTTCAGTTCCCTGCAGTGCCGTGCACAGTGTCAGTCTATTTACAGCGCTATTTACATTAATGCCTGATCCAGCAATCATCCTGCAAATATATCAGAACTGTTTCAGGGATAAAAAGGAAGAACATAGTTTTGCAGCAACACAGTGTTAAAAAGCAAAGTGAATCCTTGCTCTGAGAATGTCTTTGCAATAAAATTCATGGGTTTAGATTGCAATATTCTGATAGGACACATACATCACAATAAAAAGTCCCCACAGTCCCCACAAACACACAAGCTTCCCAAGTCCAAAGTAGCCCAAGTCCCAGACACCTCATCAGGGCAAACCTCAAGTTTACTTAGAGAAGGAAATTGTTTCCCAGGACACTCTACTCCTACCAAAACTTCCAAGTGGTCCCTCTTTCCTCCATAACTTGCCAGTCTCCTCACCCACTGTATGTCTCTGCTGGCATTACAGATACAATTGTATTTAAATAAAGCAAGCACAGCATCTTCATCTAAATGTTAAGGAAATATTTATCAGCACAAAGGTAGTCTCAACCCATACAGTGTTTACAATGGTTTTTATCGTCAGGCTACATTAGGATTTGCTGTGAAATGGTATTTGCAATGACTTGTGAATCACTGCCAAATGTGGTTGCACCAACCATATTGCAAAGCTTTGCACAGCAGTAATCACGGAGTATGTCTGACACTGGGAGCAATTGGTACAGAAGAGCAGTAAAAAAAGATGGTCTGTTCTTTTCTCACTTAATCCCTTCTGTTGAGGCACTCCTAAAATTCAGAATAAAATATGAACTAAGATAACAGATGCCCTTAATGAGGTCCTCTGTTACTCTACTCAAGCATCTCTGAAAAAATAAAATATATAGATGCTGTTTCAGCAACTAAGACACAGAATTAGTAGGGAGCAGAAAGTTTGTGATTCTTTGGGGCAGAGGGTTATCTCACACAAAAAGGAATAGTTGGTGAGCTTGGAGGCACTGATACAAAAGTTGCAGAATGCTAAGATATCATCTGCCTTCATTTCGCAGCACACTTCTCAGGATATCAAACCCCACTCCCTTCCTTAAAACTGGAGGTAAATAAATAACTGTAACTAAATAGATTAAAAACATGCAAAGGCAATTTCTGCCTTATGAGAAAACCTACATGTAAAGAGATTTTAATGCAGAAAATCGCTGCTCCTTGCTTAAGGGAAACATTCTCACTCAATCTGATAATTACACCTAGCTCATCCTCAAATGCATAAACACAGAATACTGGATCTGATAAAAAAGTGTAAAATCGATCTCATACACTTTTAATTGTACAAACCAAAACAAACAAATAAATCACTCTAAAGACCCTAAAAGATCTCTCCAACATCTATTAAAGTCCTCTAAGACTCAAAAATCTTCATATTTAACAGCATTTTGGCAGCTATGTATGATCCACAGAACATTTATGGCGATGTCCACTTGTGATGCACAGCTACAAAGTGGCATTTCTAATTAGCCCAGTATAAAAGGCATTTGAACATGCTGAATACTACCTGAGCCCTAGTAACCTGCATCTCAGTTTTTTCACAAGATTATGCAGTGGTGATAAACCCAGCTTTGCAAAGCACAAAATCTTTCATCTGACAGCAAACATTATTTGGCATTTGCTTATTGCTCTAGGAAAAAAGATTCATCAATGATTAATTTTAAGAAATAAAGATTTATACTCAGTGCATTTCCTGAGAATAAAATATAAATCTAAAGTTGCTTTATGGGTCTTCTTTATAGTAGATGTTTATTGTTTTCAAAAGAAATTAATTACTGTATTGAATAGAAAAATATTACAAACTAACTAGCTTGTAACACAGCTGGAGAAACTTCATACACTAATTCCTGAATAATTAAAATGCACTGATTTCTGGTATAGCATCACCTTTTAATATCACTAAGCTACTCTCTGTACTTTTATATGGTCAGATCTCATTTTGATCCAAGGTCCAATCTGAACTACCCTCAGTTGTCTCTCTTTACAGCATCTTATTCATAAATATTGCATATGTTCCTATATTCCTCTAAAACAAGAGATGATAGACTAGTGAGAGACTCAGAACTGGTTGCTGGGGATTTACAGATAAGAATAAAATGCAAAGAATCATTTTAAAATTCAGTGTGGAGGGCAATGATTTTAAGTTCAAAATTGCCATCAACAATTACCACTTATTTAAGTAAAACAAGAGATGTATCAAACAATGTCTCAAAAGAATTGTGTGTGTGTATCACTCCTACCTTGACAAAAAACCCATTTTTAATCTTCTTACATCACATATCATAGGAGGTCTCTATTCACTTCAGTACAGTAGGAGAGAAAAGGGGGAAGTTACACATTTTCAGGCACTAACAATTTAAAATTAAGACAAGAACAAATATTGTTAGTAAAAGCAAAAAACAGTGAGGAAAGCACCTCAGCTTGTGGAATAACAATATTGTTAAATAGAAATGGTTTTTTTCTGAACACAGTCATTTTATAAAATGTACAGTAAAGCTTTTATATGTAAATTACTCTAACTCAGAAACCTTTCACTTCAAATTGAATTGAGAATCGCTTGAAGAAGAACACTTTAGTGAAAACATGCTTAAAATGAACAAAATCAAGAACAACTAAGGTGCACATGCAGTATTTCACTGAAAAAAAAAAAACCTGTAAATAAATATTTGATTGATGCACTGCTAACAAAAAAGGACAAAAAAATTTGGCTTCAAATATATTTAGATAGCCTCTTAATACATGCACCTGCTTTTTCTTTGAAACTGATTGTATTTGTTAAACTATGTGTATTGCCACTACATACATAACTGTGTTACATGAATGATTAAAGCCACTACAATAGAACTACATTATACAAATGATCACATTACCACATTTAAAAGCTCCCTTCACTAACATAATACAATAATGCAATTTTCCCTCAACTTTTGAACTAAAAGTCATATGATACCATCACTAAATTTAACTTGCCAACATCCCTTACAATAATCCAATCATATCTGATGGTCAAACTTGAACAACTGTTCTGTACCAAACCATCATACCTGGTACTCCATGAAGGTACTTTAGGCTGGGAACTGTGTTTACAAATCCCACATGGATTTTAAAAGTTATATACGAAGCAACTGCCATATCTGTTGTTTTTACCAGCTTACAAATGTATTTATCTTCATGTTTTCTAGCAAACCTGGGCATCTCTAATCATGTCCTGCCTGGAAAAGCCAATTGACACAGACCATGTTATTGGAATGCTAACCTTATATTTTTATTTTTGGTATAAATTCCTGGTAATTTAAGTACTTTGACAAAACTTACTGCAATCCTTATGTTTCTATTTGATTCTCTGTGACTGTGTTTTCACTCAACTGCTACACCCAGGCCATGTACAGATAATGTTTCATGGCACTCTCACTGCTGATAAAGGGGATGAGGTGGCACACTGAGGTGGCACACTGAGGTACCTGACCATGGATAAATAAAACAAGAGCTAATCATTGGGCAAATATGAAGGAAAAGCAAGGCTAACCTCAAGAAGAAAATATAGCCCTTACCAGCAATTATCTTACATGGAGTTTAATAAAACTCTTCTGCCACAGTAGCAAAAGAATAATCTCTTTGTAAGGCTGTGCCCTTAGTAAAATTACTTTGAATTCTGTTATTGATTGCATGCTTCCTCCTGTAAAAATATGGAAATCTGATTTTATTCCATGCTTGTAGGGTAATTCTCCCTAAGGATTTGAATATGGCTACCAGTTACTGGAAGAGCCAGGGAGACATTTGTCCTATAGCAAAACTTGGGCCTTAGTTTATGAGTCTGTGAGGACAGCAGGTAAATTTAAGCAGTGATCAATAAAAGAAACTGGTCCTGCTGGCCTTTGTAAACTAAATAGCGATCTTCCCCACATCACCTAAGTCAGGGTTGCAAAACTAATTCTAACTAAAAAGATTAAGACATCAGGCATTAAAAATAGATCTGGGGCCAATTAAACTGTAAGTGCAATGTACAATTCCCAGAGTGTGAGATCTCCTCACCTGTATTTCCCACCAAGAATGACAATAATGAAAAACCCAAACCAAAATATAACCTGGTGATATTTCCTCAGTTATCAAAGAGAAGTACTCACCTGGGGTGAGTGAATGAGGAGAATTTTGAAAGATAGTATTATTACAACTATAACCCAAAAACTAAAATGTTGTTATATCCCTTGCTAACTGATATTTCAGCTATTAATGCTGAACTCCATCTAACTTACCTGAATGCTTTTCTCCCTCTCTATTGCTAAATGTGTGTACAATACCATGAAGGAGACTTAGGTATATTGCAAAGGTTATATTTTAAGATGATATTGGATGCCTGCATTTGACTTTTTAAATCTTCCTCACTCTACTTCAGAAAAGGAATCAAAAATCCATGTGGTTTTGCCACACTACATCTTTTGGTGAAAGCAGATGGGTATTTTTAGCATGAAAAATGACTTATGAATTTTTGAACATTTATTAAAAGCAATACTGCGGAACATTTCAGGAAACACAACCCACCAGAAATCCATTCGTGTTTACATCTAAAAAAATAGTATTTTTCTCCCCTGAGTAAAATGATGTATCTAATGACAGCAGACTTAAATGCTGAAAGCACTTTCAATGCTTTCAATCATTCTTGTACTTGGTGCTATTTCACTTGTGTGTACAGTGGGTGAACATGCAGTTCAAGTTGCTAATGAAACAACTCTGAGTTAACAATTAGTTTGATTTTTTTGAAGATAATATTGTCAAAATCTTCCTACCAACATTATTACAAATGACTCTTCCCAAGTCATGTACATCTGGGCTGTGGCTGGGTGTCTTTTCTTAGAGAAGGACAAGAAAGGAAAGCGTTTCATTTCTATAGGAAAAAGTATCATTTGCTCAATATAGTCACACATTGCAGGCATTTACAAATAGGAATGAGACTTCAGTGTTGGTCTTTTCCAGTGACAAAGACAAAACCTTTTAGACAAAAGTCTGTCTGAGAAAGGAAGATTTTTTTAGTTCACAGGTGCCCAGTTCCCTTAAGGCAGTTCAATCCAGGAGCTGCCTTTCCCTTTAGTGATGGTTGACACCACAGAAGAAGAAACAGACCTGGATTCTTCAGTTCCTTCTGATAAAATGCTGTATTTTTTAACTTTATTACCTAAAAGAAATAGTGTTCTGTTTTACATTCTTTATACATGACTTTCTCAGGCTTGCTTCAGGAAAAAATCTTTTGGAATTGTGTAAACGGTCAGAATACAGATATTCCACATAATTTGCTATGACATGTAGGAGATATAAGGCCAAGTTAAGCCAGGATACTAACAACAAAATTAGGAAGCAGAAACAATTATAACTAATAAGTTAAAGAATTGTACCCAGGAATAGAGTGACATAAATGAAGGAACACTGACCAACATCACTTTTCTTCCCTTTCCCACACTAACTTACCACATCTTACCTATAGTTTTTGCTCCAGATCTTACTATAGTTACTACTATTACTGAAGAATTTAGGAGGTTAAGTCATGAATCAGGACCCCATTGTGCTATCAGCTCAACAGACACTGACAACAAATGGTAAGTGCTCCAGGACATCCTTAAATGCATTGTTCCCAGTGTATTTTCTATTCTTCCTATTATTTGAATATACAAATATTTAAAACACAGAGGTATTTATAAGAATTATAGTATTCCTGTAACTTTCTGCATCAGAAGCAGATTAGATAATAATACAAACGCTGTAAGAAATGTGATAATTCAGTCTCTGTTTACCAGTGATAATTCTGATAACACAAGAAAACAAATTTAGGATACTAAGGCAAAACAAGCCGGTTTTTTTTCCTGAAAATAACCTAAAGAGAAAACTTCATAAAAATTTGAGCAAATCACTGAGCAGCAGCACAGCAGTCCTGGCACTACACAGATTAAAAGACCCCCAAAAGGGGCAGTGCCACCTTTCACCTGTGACACAGCCACAGGGGCTCAACGCCCACCAGTCCCCACAGAGCAGTGGTGAGTAAGTTGTAATGAAGAGCAGAGGTATACAGCCTTTATCAGATGAGAGGGGATTTGTCAGAGATTAATAGAATTCCATTGTAATATCCATATCTCACAAAGGCATACTCTGACAGGGTCCAATTACTTTCAACAAGCTGGGCCTGCTACATGGACCCTCTGAACCGGAATGGCCCTCCAATCTGTATGCTTTCGTTCAGACAGATAACACCAACGTGTTTCTCTCTGTGATCACTGCCTAACTTAAATGAGTTAATCTCGTTTTCCAGATGAATTGTTATTTTGTCTCCCGCAGGCTGTGATTACCGGATAAAAGTATTGTGTTAACAGGAGGGCCAGGGTCTTTTCAGCAGCGGATTCCACGTTCAGATAACCAGCCAGAGAGGCTTTTGCTTGCTTGCCTTTTTTTTTTTTTTTGCCTTTTTTTTTTTTTCTAATGTGAAGTAAGAGAGTGGCACTAACAGGAGAAAACTATGAAATGACACAGAGATAAACCTTCCCAAATAATTACATAACTTCATCAGAGGTCAGAGGAGCAGTTTATCTTCATATTTCAAAAGAGTGTCCCGGTGTACCAATCTCATTTACAGCCTACCTCTACATATTTTAAGATGTTATTTGCCTTTCAGTTCATGCCTGCCCTTTCTTTCTCTAATGGCCTTTGTTTCTGAAGCCATTATAATGTGCTTGAGAAGCTCACAAGGGAGCCTATCAGAATATAAATATTTGGAAGCACTGAAAACTATCTGGGCAGTATCAGAAAACAGGAAGAAAAAAACAAGCCCATGATTTCACAAACAGTTCTCTTCAACTGATGAAGCAAGAGCCATATGGTGAGGGTTATAGTCTACAGCACATTTTTCTGAGACAATGTATTTTCTCAATGACAGCAGTGAGATTCTTCATTTCCTTTTCTCGACAAGATGTGAAAAAGTCCCACTCTAATATTAATTCTTAAAAAGTACACGGTGGGTGGGGGAAGGCCTAACATAAGAGAAGCACCTGACTAGTGTAGGAAACACCAGACTATGCAGTTGTGTCTTGACCACCAGGACAACCCCTTCATGGCCAAGAACAACTCACATTGACCCCATTCAGGCAAATCCCATCCCAGCAACAGCAGCAGAACTACAGGAATTACATCAAGTCCGTGTGGCTTGTGCATTTTCATCCACATAGAAAAAAACCCATGTGTTATTTCGGTATCTAATGCCAAAAGGTAAATAAAATTTGACCTCTGAACGCAGTAGATTTCTCCAGTGGCTCTCCCAGTATGTAGATCTGAGTTGTTCCTGAGGTGGGTTATGTCAACAATTTGGAACGAGATGCAACATCCGATTGCTGGCAATGTATCAAACACTGCCCACGAAATGTAGTCAATAAGCTTAGGAAAGCTTCCTGACAGAAAGCCACAACCTTTGACTGCAAAAAGCCAATGTCTTCAACAAAGTATGAATGAATGTTGGTGCAGGATGTGCATCCAAAGCACAGGGTGGGTGTATCCCCCACTGTGGCACAGGTCTAGGGCTGAGCAGGCCCTTCAAGTCCTGGGCACCCACTTCTGCAGGGCTGGGGCCTGGAAAAAACATCACAGCTTCCTTTATGCTCCTGTGCCCACATTTCCTTCCACAGGAAAGGAGGAGGCTGAGGCAGAAGCAAAAAGCGAATCTGAGGAACATAAGTCTCTATGCAGATATTTGGGCTCCATCTTTCTTATACAAGAACTGCCATCAGCAGGTATGAAAATCATTCATAGGTGGCCAGGTAAATTAATGAAAAGATGACACATTTTGGAGCTTCTATATGGCAGAGTTTGAATATTTGTTTCTCATAATGAAGTGAAAAGTCTGTGCATCTGGAACTGCAGCCATCATATCACTGACTTCCATTTTGATCAAGTTGGCAATATTCTCATTTCTGGCCCTATTTTCTTACTAGAGACAACAAGTTCAACCTCTATAGTGGGAGTAAGCTCATAATCCATCATTTAAAGGTCCCTGGTATTTTTCAAAATGGATAGGTGATAACCCAATGGTTCACATACCCTCATGAAAACAAGCTTTATGCATTACGTACAATAGAACGCAAAATGTCCATACAGCTTAAGCAAACAGTCAATCACCTACTTAGGGTGTAAAAACAAAGTTACAGTAAAAACATGTCTTCTGTCAAGAAGGTGAGCATAAAAGATGGTTTTTATACAGTAGGAGTTTTCCTCAGGTGTATAAGGAATCACATGGCTTGCTGGGCTACAAAAAGCATATTCCAGTCTTCTTGTCCATCCAGCACTGTGTTTTATTCTGCTTAGCAGGAGACCAGTGGTGCTGCTAGGAGAGTGTGAAGGGCTCCTATGCATCATCATAAACAAGATAAGCAGAATTATTTCCTAAATTACCAACAACTACAGCTATAACAAATCACTGAGGGGAGCAGGGGACGCTGTGGGCACAGTGTGGGCACAAAGACGTGAGCTTTTAGCAGCTTTTGTCAATGCTGCTGCTGCTGTAGGAGCAGGAGGCTGGTGTGACTTTGCCTTGTCTTTGTCAGAAGAAAGAACAGTATTTTTCTGTCCTTTTTTCACAAGTGTTTTGATTGCATTACTTCTCTCAACTTAGTCTAGGAAAGGGTAGGCCTCAGTAGAGATCTCAGAGGCCATAGGTTCCCTGAGGAATATCCTCAGTAGGAGAAATTTTTTCCCCCTTTTTCTTGCTTAATTAACAGATCAGGTGTGGAAAAAAAATATGAATAATCATCAGGCAGTGTCATTTAGAGACTGGTCACTTAGACTAACCCGTGATGAGCCTATACACAGGCACACAAGGGATTAAGCTCCCAGCACAGCTGTAACCAGGACTGCTCACATCCTGGCTCTGGGTTTTGTGCAGGACACAGCCCTGACATTCAGCTCGTTATACAGAAATTCCAAGTTACTGGTGAATAGTCCCATTTCAGATCTCAGTGGAAGAAAGCACCGGTCACAATAACACAAGAAAACATTCCTCACAATAACAGTCTTTTTCCAGACAAAGCCAACACTAGTGTAGCAGAAATGATGCTAGTAAGAAGTGATGTGAATTTAACAAAGAAGCTTGATCAGCATGATGGAGACAGACAGTCAGAGACACAAATTAAATCTCAGACACAAATTAATTTCTCATTCATTTTTCTGTACACCGGTGCTATAAAACACTTTGCAAAAGTTGCACTGAAGGTAGCAGCTGGAAATTATATTGTTTCAAAAGCTGAAAATATTCTCTATGGAAAAATTTTAAACCCATAAACTTTTTCTTCTCTTAGTTTGTTTTTTATTTTTAATGCTGCATCAAAGTGCATGCAGAGCAAATCCATGAATTGCTACATCACTTTATTTTTTTTAAATTGCCAGCCTGTTTTATTCAGTGGTCTTATAAACATAAAATTGATAAAATGGACAGCTTTCTTTCTAAGCTAGCTTACAGCTCTCCTTTTTTGAAAGCTTCCTAAACATGCAAGCACTCCATAAAAAAGTAACTGGTGCATGCAGAAGCAATGCAGCTCACAAATGAAGCAGTATAATGTCAATGGTTTGAAATTGTTCAGTCTCAGTTGTTTTCCAAGTCAATGCACTGGCAGTCTTGCCTGAATGCAACTAGTCAATAGAGAGAAAATAAATAGAGCATTTCCAGAATTCACCCATCAGCACTGAAAAGTGTCTGCTTACTATTACACAGTTTTAACATGTCATAATCGTTTTTCACAGTATAGAAACCCTCCTTATACCTTGGACAAAGAATGAATGACTATTTTAGCACCCTATACATATCTTCTAATAGAAATTCTAAGCAAACTGTATTGACTATAGTATTTTAAGTGGTGTTATTAAAGTAGAATCTGAATTATTTAGCCTATTTTTAATGCTACGTTATGAACAAAAATTTATAATTCAGATATCTAAAAGTAGAGACTTCTGTATTTGGATTTCTGAACATATTCATTTCTGTAAATACCTATACATTGAACAAGCTCCCTGTAATTTCAGGTAGAGTTGAACACCACATTCTATGCACAGTGTTATTCCCATAAAGAATCCTATTGACTATTAAGTTGGACAGGTTTTGCTCACACAGGTAAAAGCTTTAGTGGCACAGCTCTATGACTTTAAACACCCAGACATTAAGCAGCAGAGAGATACACGTGTCTCTTATCTTTCTATCTTTTATTTCCCCCATGCTGTATGACAAGTGCCATGTCAAATAACACCACTGGGCTGAATGCTACACAAAGAGAGGAAGGAAGCAGACAGGACAGACACATTGCTACACTTTTGGACAAAAAAAGGGGTTCTGCCTGCTTCTTCAGGCAGCTATATGCTAAATTGCATCTAAGGTGCTATGCTTACTTAGATAAGGTCCTTGCAATGCCACATAATTACAGAAAGGATCTGCCATGGTCTGAAAAATGAGAACTATGTCTTTTCCAATCCCCTGCCTTGTTATCTGTCACCTGGATGAAAATCATGTGGAAAAAAAAAATAAAGAGGGGGGAAAAATTCCCCTTCAGACCCAAGAACACACTAATGCCCACGGATATAAATGTTACAATAAAAGAGCAGGACGACTACTAGCAGAGCTTTTATAGCTTAACAGTATTTTGACAACAAATGTTCATATTTCATTTGAAATTTATGAAACCTTTGTGCCTGTAATCCCATGAGCAGCTACATGGTAAATGAAAGTAGCAGGCAGTCTAGATTAATAATATTTTGCTTCATACTGGAAGAACATTGTAAGGAAAAGGAATCTTGCTTTATCTGCTCTCTCTTTTTTTTTTTTTTTACAGTGTCTGTATTGGAGCAGATTCAGAGCTCTAAAACCTGCCTGCAAATATTCACAGCTGCCTTATTAATTTATGAGAAACTGAAGGACCCATCACAAGGCATAAGCAAGCAATTTAGTAATAACAAGTAGAGGGGTATGATACATGGCAAAATACCACAGCTCCTAGTGTTAGAGAGCTACCAGTGGTTTAAATCAAGTTCAAGGGGAGTACCTGGAGCAAGCTCCTGTACTGCATATGCTAATAAAAAATTGGTATGGAAAAAAACCATTGCCCTATGAATCATAACCCTTGCTTTCACATTTTCACAGTTTACACATACATGTATGCTAAAAGCCCAAGTGTGGCTTCTTGCACTTAAATGTCTAAGTGTCTTTTCCAACAGCTCTATTTATCTTCAAGCACATCCAACAAAAACTGTCCATGTTTTCTACATTTTTAAAGTAGTCTCTCAGTGCAAGCTAACATGGCAAATATGATGTGGGCCTAGAAAGTAGATATTTATTTTTGTTTAAATGTATACATTTTTTTGAGCTCTCATGTGGACTTACCTCAAATACACAGGGTATATTAGGGTGGTAAGATCACCCTGATGTTTGCCTTTCAAAGAACATATTTTAGAAAAGATGATTTAGTGGCAACATGGAAGAAAAGAAAAACACCCAGCAAACCTACAATCCTGGGTTTTTCACTACCATACTGCAATTAATATCTGCCACCAAAACCAGAATGTGAGAGTTACATTGTTTGCATTCTTTGCTCATAAATGCACTACAGATTGTCAAATATATTAGCAACCAAAGGAAGCCTTCCATCAGCATCTGTGCTGAGTGGATTCAATAACAGTCTAACCAATTTACTATAAAACTTTTATAGAAGCATTATATACTTGCATCAGGTTCACAGTTTTATTAATTTACACAGATTTTATGGTTTCTTGAAGTTCTTACATCTGAAAGAATGAACTGATACTTGAGGAAAGCTGAGTCTAGTGAGAAAATGATCTGCTTAAATACCATTCTGTCTCATAAAAGAGTAACTATAGAGTAGTTATACCACCATCTACATCTCCATATTTATAAAAACTGATACAGGTATAATTGGTTAATAACGTCTGCTTCTTCTAATGCAGAATAAAATAAGTTTTATTGATCAGTTTTGTGGTTTAACTGCTGATTTGGAGGAGAAGGGGAGGTCTTGAAGGACAGCAGGGTAAAAGGAGGTTTAGAAGATTTTTTTGCTTTCTAGAAAAAGGTCCAGGAAATAATTGTTCCTCTGAGTTCCCTTTAAGGATGTTCCAGAGCAATAAATTAATGACAAGAGCTTTCTTCCTTTCCAGACCAAGACTAAGTCATTTACATATTTTAACATCAATATATTTTATGAAGTGGGACTCAGTCAGAAAGCAGCTTTGTATCTGTATCCTGCACTGGCACCAGCTAAGTCCAAGAACCAACTTTAAACTTCTAGACAAAGGTTTGGTCTGAAATTCAGATATTGCCTAATGAAGTATACACTGTACCACACTGTATTGCTTATGACACCAGAAACTGCACAATTACTGAGCAGCTCTCCAGAGCCTAAAACCCAACTCCATTATTTGCACTGACAGAACAATCCCATGACAGAACATCTGTAGCTATTACCCCACAAACAAGCGTGGCCTATGTAACAGCCTAACAGAAAAAAACATGAGCAGAGTGAGGAGTAAAAACTTGCAGTGGAGTGGATTGCTGCCTACAGGCAAAGCAAATGTGTTCCCTAAGAGGAAACACCTCGCCCTCCAGGAGCTGAGGAGTATCAGGAACATTAGAGTATGAGCAATGTGACAAAATGAACACAGAATCACATCCTGCACATGGATGAGCCCTGTCAAACACACTACTCATAGAATGTGTGTGTGTGTGTATATACATACAGCACATAAAAGTATATATAGAGAAGCATGTGTATATAATTCATAGAAGTACAGAAGCATTCTAGATATATACTAATATCTATTATATAGTACAGAAGTATTTTATATATATATACTAATATATATTTTTATATATATAAAAATTTAAAAATGTATCTATATATCCAGAACAGAGTGTGTGTGTGTGTGTGTGTTTGTGTGGCTGTACACTCACAGATACTTCTAGATAAAGGAATGGCAGAGAGAATTTCTCTCCGTGGAATCAGTCTGGACTGTCCCTGGGCGGAGACTGAGCCATCAGATCCTCTTAGTGACCCTCACCCAGGGGCTGCACTGCACCTCAGCATCCTGAGGAGTTTCTTACTCTGACCAAGCACATGGCAAAACACACCTTGAAGACAGATGGAATCTCCCTTATGGGTTTAGTTTCATGTTTTCTGAGACTTAGTCTTGCTAGCTGAGTTAATGGGTTGAAGCCAGGAAGTTTGATAGTTTGTATATCTTCAGTTAAAACTAAAATAAAGTTGTAATGCCAAGGAATTTAGTATGCTTAACCTGGGCCTGCTCTAAACACTTTTTTCCAGCTGCTTGACCTTTGGTATTGCCCCAAGATAAAAATTTTTAAAGTGTTCAGTGGCTCTTGCAGCAGTTCAAGAAGAGCAACTCCAAGAGAGAAGTTGTCCAGATTTTGAAGTATCTTTGTTCCAGATACCTTTTTATTGTTATCACAACATCATGTTTTTACTAATACTGAGATATTCACAGCTTCAAAAATAAAGCTACACCCAATTACAAAGTCAAGTGCAAAGAATTTTGTTAGGTTAATTTCACCGTATTTTTTCCATACCCAAATTAGTTGAGTCAAATTCAGCTAATTTATTATTAGAGCAGTACCTTCAAAGGTGTATTTCCTAAATAAGTAAATATGTCATACAAACTGTATCTGCAATCATCAAGAGCCCTGTAATGTGTGCTGGAGAAAAGGGCATGAGGAGATCTGATAAAATTCAGGATGCTTAATGTCACATATATAGAACAAAAGGAGAGTCTTCTCCAAGGTATGACACAGACAAGAGTGAACAAGAGAAGGAAGTCAATAAGTTTTACAGTAATATCAAATAGATCCCTATTTCTGTAATGCATATGATTCCACTTATGTGAATCCCCCATGTACTTTAAGACCACAGTTTTCAAAGGGTTCAGTTGGATATTTCCTCTACCCTTCACCCCTGTGCTCTGAGCCACAGCTGCCCTGGGATTGTATTACAGGACTTTCTATTTTAAAATAAAATTCTGCTCTCATTTAAGAATCATATTTATTAAAAAAACAAGGAAGAGAGCCTTAATTATCATATCATATCATATCATATAGTATGGTATATCATAAATCCAGACATAGTACTCTCATACAGTTCTAAATCACTTTCCCCTATCACCCACAAAGACCACATAAACCAGAAGTGCTGATCTACAGATAACAGTTACCCATCCAGAAGGCATTTATTGGATTGTCTCCCATCATCCAACCTCATAAAGGTCATATAAATTTATTATTAAAATGTAGAAACAAAAATACAACTACAATTAGAGAATCCCAAAACTATAAAAAGGGGCCTGCCCCTGAATATTTGTTCATTTAATTCCAGCTAAGTTAGTTGTTTATAATACCTCAACTGAATGAGTGTTTTAATGTTAAAAGAGTTGAAGATTACAGTAGCTCAGATTTCCAATCTTATTTCTCTTCTGAAATTTTGAGTACAGCAACAAAACAGAAACCCAGAGGAAATGCAGGACCTTCCCTTTTTTCTTTAAAAAAATCGACTAAACTTTATAAATACATACATTGCACCTGCTCAGAATAAAGACCATTTGCATTCCATCAGCCAAGCACTGATAATACTGAACAGAAATACAGTTTTTATTAAAATATCATAAATGTGGTAGCTACACATGCATCTCGAGTAACACCTTCTAATTGTCTTTATGGCATTAGTCCAGTTCCACAACACAAGAAAAAAAAAAAAAGGAATGGAGTCTCATATTTTTGTATTTTCCACTGGGAAGACAAAGATAGGTCTGGTTTTGGAGAGTAGTTTAGTACTAGTGGTAGTTTGGCCTTTTCCCATGTGTGTCTTTCCAACCATACTGAAAGAAGTAAAAAGAAAGCTGTGCTGAATTTTTCTCAGAAGTGAAGGAGAGGATCATAAATTGTTCTGAAATCTCCCTTGACTTTAAAATTATATCAGAGTTTGCCCTTTTACATCTGAGAACTGCCTTCTCTGCTAATTGGCAATATGTCCCAATGTTTGATGTTTACTCAGCTACAATCCTCTGCTACTCAGGCTCTTCCCAAAAAATTAAGAACCTTAGTTAGTTTCAGGTAGTTTTTGATGGAGGGCTCCTTTATTGTCCACATGTTTTGAAGTTGGAAATTTCAATTGCTTCCTTCAAGAAGTTAAATAAGAAATCAAAGGCCAACAAGGAAAATAAAACCAGTCAGTTTAAATGACGTATCGACCAGGGAACCATAAGGCAAATTGAGATATATACACTTAGGTTACAAGTAACTCATGGCAGTCACAACTTCTCTTTTCTTGTATTGAATCAATACATGGTTGTGCTTCTTCAAGAGAAGCCAAAGTAAAGCACATCCTTTTGGAAAAGAGATCATCTTCCACACAATATAAACAACTGAAGAACAAAGTAGATACTAATAAAATATATATAATAGTTATTTTCACCTTCAGTTAAATTGTGCCCTATTTTATATTGCTGAAATAGAAAAATCTTAAAATAACAACAAATCCCCAGGCATCTACTAACGAGGGTTCTATAGAGATTTAGAGGCCTCTAGTGATTTCTAGAGAGCTAGTTTGTGTACCAGCATCAGACTGATGCTTCTGCATTGAAAACCTGCAGCCAATCACTGTCATATTATTTCGGGTTTGTTATGTGTGGTGGCAGAGTATTGTTTTCTGTTGCACAGGCACTCCAAGAGCTCAGTCATGTTCAGGTTTCATTGTTCAGCACAACAAAAGCACATGCAGAGAGCAGTGCTCCAGCTCCTGCAAGCAGAGACTCTGACTGCTCATGGTCACTATTTCCGAGTGCCAGCCCCAGTGTAACACCCAGGACTGTGGTACCTGGCAGGTGCCAACACAGATTAGCACAAGCTCTGTGCAGGCACAGAGTCCTCCCAGAGTCCTTCTTGCATTTACCTGGGTGCTGAACACAAATAATGAGTTTTAACAGCAGCTTTAGAGGTGGCTTTTTGCTTATTTTTAGTTCAAGACCATTATGCATTGGTTAGAACAAATGAAACCTTTGGGGGCTGAATCATTTCAGAATTTTCCTGTTCAGATCCTCTTGCCTCACCTTTTCAAGACAAAAAGTGTTTTCAAGTATTGTCACAGAGAAAAGACACATGAAAAAATTCAACTGCTGTCTTCATGCCAGCAGGCTTGACAAACCTTCCCTGCGCACCCTGGAAACACAGCAACAACTCACCAAAACGTATATGTAAAGGCATGAACCCTGACCAAATGCACCATTTAACAACTACAACTCAGATAGGCAGGGCTTCTCAAGAGATACCATTTTTTTGTAGCCAAAATTCCTCCCCTCCTACACCCTTCCCTGTAGAGTTCTCAGCAGCAAAGCAATTTACTCTCATTACTCAGCCTACAATGCTAAGAGCATTTTTTCTCCTCAAAGTCATCTGGAGGGATGGGTAAATCAGACTAGGTTAAAAACAACAACAGCAGAAAAGAAGAATTACAGTGCTCAGTTTTCACAGAGAGAGAACTAAACCTTTTAGCAGGACGGATTCGTTCATCGTCCCTCTGAGCCCCATGTTTCTCAGGGAAGCTGCACGCCTGGGACTGTGACCGGGAAGAGCACGACTGGCACAGAGATGCCACCTACCCTCAGTGCACAAAAATTCCTCAAACAACCCCAGAGCTCATAAAGGAAGCAACAAAGAAGGCCAAACAGCAAAGGCCAGAAGATTTAAGACGTATGACTTACTCGGGATACTTGATCCCAAACATTCCTGCTATTCCTGAAACGTCCCCAAGGAAGGAAGATTACAGAAACTTGCCTGGTGGTTGGGAGAAGAAATCAAAACCCCTAGCCTTCCTTATAAAACAACCTGCTTCCCCAAGTAATTTTCAATGATATTTGTAGCAATTAAAACCAGGTATTTTTCCCATCCCAAAAATAAGAACAAATTTATTTCAAAGATACTAATTTAAACACATTTTTATGAGTTTACACCTTGTTATTTTTCATCTTTCTTTACTGTTTGGAATTTTTGAAAACATGAGGCAGTGTTTTCCTTATATAACTCATCCTCAAACAGATGATTTACAGTTCATGTTTCAATACTATGAAAACATCTCAGTGTGGACTGATCACTAAAAAGAGCTCAACTCTCTCTTTTCCCACATTATACATCCTGCCTCAGGCTGAAGATCTGGGGGGAAAAAAAAATCAAGCACTGAAGCCTCTTACAGTGTTGGACAGTTTCCTTATGGTGGTAGTAAATGCCCCAGAGCATGAGACATTTGTAACTTCTCCAGGAACAAACAAACAAAAGATATATAACAATATACTCCAGAAGTTATCCTAACCTCACAAGGGGCAGTTAGGCAAAATGCTCTACATGATATTTCCACCTCTGATGGCTATGACAACCAGAAGAAAATAGGAAATATGACCATTCACCACGCATTTTCCATCTGAACCATCCCCAAAAGCGAGAGCAGCAGATGGCAGGCAAACTGGGATGAGAATTTTCTTGCCATGTTTTTTTTACAGCGATTGAGTCAATAATGGTTGTCCAGTTCCCCTTCCTCTCAGCCACAAAAAAGATAAATCTCCTCTTGCAAACAGACACATATTTACTGGTTAAAGATGCACACAGGGAGGCAGAGGCAAAAATCAGCTGGTCTGGTAATATCCATCCTGTACTAGAAGTTCCCTGCGAAGCACTGTGAAGATGCTGGCACAAAAACCTGCACTGCATATTGCTGCAGCATAATTAATTAAGCCTGACAACACCCCTGTGAAATACAATAGGTCTAACCACCAAACCAAATCATCCTTATAAACATCCAAATGTCAGCAAGTGAATTTATGTCAGATTTACTATTCAATCACAGGGAAAAAAAAAATCACATATAGCTTCAAAAAAAAAAGCTCTTTACATTAAGTAAAGCTCTCTCTTATATTTTTGAATTGTAATAAAGAAATCAAAGGTATGACAGCCTTTTACAGGGATAACACCTCAGAACATTAGTAGATAAATCTTGGAAGAAGTAAGAAGTATTATCAGGATTTCCAATTGCAGAATCAGACAGTGCACTTGAGAATACTCTGACACTATACATAAAATATTATGCCTATTAATTCATAATGAAAATCTAAATAATTAAAATAAACCAAAATATCATTAATATCAAGACCATGATAGTTGGATGCTGGTTAGGTGGTGAGGAAAATATACTTTTAAAGATTATTATGCCTTTAGGATCAGGTATCCCTTACAAAACACACCAAGACAAACACAGACATATGTTCTAAAAGTAATTCCAGCTTGATTCTTTACGACTTTAGCTTGAAGGATTTTATTTGCTGTATAATCTTTAAAGTGGAAGTGCATTCACTAGCCACTGGCTGCACTGTTTATCATGAAGTCAGCTCACTTAGTGCTGTCCAATTAAAATAAACTACAGCTGCAATGGATCACTATTTTTCTAAGTATCTGAAAATATTCCTGCAAAGCCCAACCTCCAAAAATAAAACATAAATGAAAAGCAACAGTTCACTTGGCAACCATCTAGGAGAGGATGTTTTGACATTATTTTCATGTTATTAAATGCAGATTTTTTACTTAAAAACAAGAAGCTCCTGTCACAAATGATTTATATATTGAAATACTTTGTATGACATAGGAAAGGCATGTAATGGCTTGCTGCTGTAACCTTTTAAAATAAAATATAAGAATACACACAGTATATTTTTTCTTTGATATTTTAACCATTTTGCTGTCTATTGTGACAGACAACGCTTCAGTGCTAGCCAATGTAATACAGTAGCATTAAATAAAATGTCCAAACTCCATCTGACTTCAAAATACACTCACATAATTTTCAATTATTTTTCTTCTACTGCTCTCTTCTAGTTCATGGCTGGAAAAATGACAGACTATAAAACTCATCTTTTAACCAACTACGGTTTCAAAATTATTTATTTACGTAAATTTGGGAAAACCAGGGTCTCATGACATGTTTGTATGCTTCATTTCAAGCATGATGAAAGAACAGAAAATAAAATACAAACTTTTTTTCTTTGGTACTGACTTTGTTCTAGTTCTTCCAGACATCGACTTCTAAACTCAGGCTGCCACCAACAGACAGCTCACAGACAAGAGAAGATGATGCTCATCTGCAATGCACAATGTGAGGCAGCAGAAAGGCCCCTTCACTAAACAGCAACTAATGAATGTATATAGAATAAAAACAATGTAAGTTTTCTCTGCTATGTAAAGTTGTTGTTTAGATTTCCAGGTGGGGAGTACTACAAAAATTACACAAACATCTTGAAATGCCTATAGAGAGTCTATAACAAAAAGGAGATTTTGCATGGTTGGAGATGCACAAATTTTCTTACAGACAATTTCTAAAAGTTAGGCTGTATTTATCTAAAGAACAATACTGCACCTTTAAGAAAATGTTATTTTTCCTGGGGCCCTATCAAGGTAAATTTCATCAGTATTCAAAGAATGAGCAAAGCACTTCAACAATTTATTTCAATAAAAGAAGACTTAGCTGAAAGGAGTATAAATGATGAGAACTTGCTTTAAACTGATTTATTCCCTGCAGCAATAAAAGGAATGTTTCTTCACTCAGCTGTTTAATATGCAAATATGCAGAGCATCCAGCTTCTGACAGCACATCATTAATAAAACCTTGCACTAAGCAGAGCTCCCGATATTTCATCCTGATGAAAATACATGATGATGATTTTAGACTGTATAATTTCAGAGTTGGAACAATGTACTTCCCAGTGATGGAAACTCAGCAATCCACAGTTCTAGTGTGGATTTTTTAATAAGTTAACCTATTTCTGCACAAGGGAGACATTCTGTTTACAAGAATTGTGAATACAGAGAATCTTGTCACCAAACCCCCTCAACTGGACCAGCCAAAATTTGGTTTGGAAAGCAGTACCAAAGGAGACATGTTATTTATAGAACACCACAACAGTTGATTTCTTTTTAATCAATTAATTCCTCTCCTATTCGTCAAGCTTAATGTACTTCACCTGTACTTTTTTCAGTCACTGTACTATCTGACAGATTAGCAGCAAACGTGGAAAATAAAACCATCCCTTAAAATAAAATAAAGAAAAAGAAATCTGCAATTTTTCTTCTTTACCTCATTAAAATCTACAAAAAACTCCTAGATCTGACCATGCTGTAGCATTCTACTTGTGTTTATAGCCAAAGTATGTACACGCTTTCTTTTTCATTTCTTGTGCTAAAACTCTTACACGGTTTCCAAAGAAGTTTTTAAAAAGGTTAAAAACTGTCAAATATCTGAAATAAGGAAAGCAATATTTGTCAATGCTTTGCTCTGGAGTCTTTCCAGTCCAAAGATGGAAACTTGAGGCTGTACAGAAATGTTAATTTTTTAAGAATTGATCCTCAGGGGTGACACAGAATGTCCATTTCTCCACTGGAATTGACACTCACACAGAAGATGTTGATCACTTTACAAAAGGGGTATCTGAGGACCACTCATTTGCTTCAATAGTAGGTAACAATAAACAACTTGCTAAAGTCTTGAGGGCTTTGTTTTGGCTGAAATCCACTGTTTTTTCCACTGAAAGTGATAGGTCAAATATAAAGAGACCCCTTCTACATTGCAAGGACAAAAAAAAAAAAGACTTTGCGTTTTAATTCAAAAATATTTTTACTATGAATCAATCATTTAGCGTATTTCAAAGAAGTTTGAAGGATTTTCCTTTGAATCATTTCCCACTGGGTGCCTAGGAAACAAAACATCTTCAGGGCTAAATTTCAGGGGAAGTCTTGCAGGTTTTAGTAAACTTCTCCAAGCCAGTACTTTACATGTTTCTGTTTTCTGTGCGTGGCGATACTCCCTCATAACTCAAATGGGATTAACCAATTAAACATTTCCCAGTAGTCTCTAAAATAGCTGCTCTTGGCATGTTTTTTGCATGGAACAAACCTCAGCGGGAGGATATGATAGAAATCTTGCACTATTTAAATATAGAATTGGGACATCAAAGAAAGGGTTGTATTGAAATAACATGGATAATTAAGGAAGTGGAGAACAGTAATAACTGATTTACATAAAATGCTAATAAGCCTCTTGACTTGTTCGGCAATTTCTGCTTTAGGCATGGCAACTGCGGGTTCAAATTTGTATACTAATTTTATTTTAGTATTTTCTTTCCCTTCCTCTTTCTCCCCATATTTTTTAAGCTCTCTACAGCCAGGCCAGTCTGTACCTGCATCCAAACCTTCTTCAAAACAAAACTCCATCAGAATATAAACTCCTGTGAAAGTTTTGTGCACATTCCCATCCACTCAGACACACAAAGCACAAAGTGTAAAGACCCTTAATTACTTGTCTGCATGTGTATGGTTTCAGATTGCATCCCTTCTAGTTTAGCTCACTTTCATGTCATGCTGAATAATGTGTTACAAACGATCAATGACATATTAAAAATGTTAAACGCTTTTCACAATTAGCAGGACTGACAAAGTTTGAAAGCAAGTGGAGTGTACTGGCAAGGATGCATTTCCATGGTGTTATGCTCCTTGCTGCTGGGATGGGATGATGAGGGCACTGCACCACCACTACAGGTTACAGCTCTTTAACACTGCACCCTTGTGCCATTTGCCTCTGTGCAGAAATTATATGCTCTGAAATTCTTGTTTTATTTTACTCTCCTCCTGATCTCTCCTCGCGGTGCTACAGCAGCAGTGGCTTTGAGATGTGAATGTGAATGAGTGTCTGAGCTGTTCCTTCAGGACATGTCTGCGTATTGACCTTCAGCTTACCCTGTTTCCCTGTGAGCCCTCTAAGCATGATCCATCGCTTTCTCAGGCCATTCTCCCTTCACCCCATTGATGGGTTTCAGAGCTACTTAAATTTCAAAGTCCTGATGCGTTGCAGCAGTGGCCAGGGCTCAGCTTTGCTCACTTATAGATTGTACAAGGTCACAATAAGGGAAGGGGAAAAAAAAGCCAGAGCATTTATCAGGATGTATTGCTTTACTTTTTCTATCCATCACAAAGGCGATGATTCTATTTTAGTGAAAATCCATTGAACTCAGATCAAGTCAGATGGCTGTTATCATTGGAAACTCAAGAGCTGTCACACCATAATCGGTACAAATGAACACTGAAACGTGGGGCTTGAGGCCGCTTAATGGTCTTTAGTGAATTTTTTTCTGTTGCTTTTTAAACACCACAAAATCATTTTACTTAAGTGATTTCGAATTGAGAACACTAGGATTTTGTTACACTGGCAGAGTTGATTCAATTATAGATGATCTGACAGCTATTGTGCAATTAAATGTTTTTGCCAGCATGCCCTCTCCCCCACACCAGTACACACACGTGTGGACCACCCAGACAAGCACAATTATTTCCCTCAAAGTTATTCTGATTCTGGTCCTCTTCTGTGATACACTTCCAACTTGTAATAGGCCACACCACCATGCACTTTTAACAGGATTGTATTTTGTGAATGAGCTTTGGTAAAGCTCCTGTGTTCTAGAGCTACCCCTGTGAGAAGGAGCTGTGTGCACACAGGGAAAGGAGAAAGCAAGTCAAACTTCATTTCTCTTTCTTCTTCACAAACCACAAATACCTTAGTATTATATTTTAATAAAAAAATGGGGATTCTGACCATATTTAAAGACCCAAAAACCTACACAGATATGAAACTAATGGACATTATTCAGTATAATTACAAGTGTGTTTGAATTGCATCAGAAACAGAGCACAGGGGAGTGCAAAGAAACAGGGTACAGCCTTCATACCTGACACAGAGTTTGTTCTTCCCTACAGTCCAAACATGCTAATTATTCTCATATTTGGGCTTCATTCCACTTCCTATCAGTTGTGACAGACGCACCTTCCACTTGCTTGTTTCGATTTCATCACATAAGAAAGACCAGCTATCCCAGGTTCTAGGGGACGTTGACAGATAATTCAAAATGCCTCTCTAATTAAGAGAAAAATAGCAACAGATGACAACTTTGCTCCACAAACAAGCCATTCCACAAAATTGCTATTTTCCTACTGAAATCCCATAATAAAATAATTGCCATCCAATTTTTGAAAGTGAAAAAAACCCTGACCCATCCCACTTCACTTCCCACACAAACTCATTGCCCAGACAGATGGTTTACAGAACTTATTCGAAGTAAATATATTCCTCTTTACAAGTACCGGCAAATCCTTACCATGAGCACCCCTCCTTCACCACTCCTACAGGAAAGAGGAAAGACATGATTGTTATGTAGGAATGTCCTAAGCTACCTGGAGCTTTTTATTATTTTAACTATGTTGAGATCTTAGGTTCTGACCTCCTCCCATGGAGCTGGGACAACACATTTTAAGATTTAAGTCACCTGCCACTGCCACATTCCTGAGGCCCCTCCAGTCACAGCAGCTTCAAGGCTGCTTTGTACAGTTCAGCCTCTAGTGAAGTGCAAAAATGAAACAAATATTTCATATTTTGCCTGAACAAAGTTTCCAAGCAAAGCCACAGGGAAGGAATACAGGCCTGTAGTTCCTCTCTGTTTTCACCCACCCAGAGATCTGGAACTGGGCATGGTGAAGGCTGTGCACAAACTCATGAGGAGCCCCTTTAAAACTCCCACAGAGTGGCATTAATAAGCCTCAGTGTAATGGAGAATCAACCCCTGTGCTCTGTGCTTCAAGAAGCAGAAAATCTTAAATAGGCTGGCTTTATATCTTCAAATCTCTTTTTATAAACATTAAGACAAATACAATTTTGGCAAGCTCTAAGTTTAAAATAATATATTTTTCTTTAATGAAAAAACTACATCTTAACCTCCAATCTAATAAAAAAAAATTATGATAATTTTTGTAGATATTTTAAATGTAGCAAGTAACAATTCACAGGCTTTTAGCTGTATTCACCTGTATATAGACTGCACTCTCAGGGGAGGTCATACAACACAATAAAAGCTGTGATATGATGCATTTTCAGCAGTGAAATATCCTGGACATATAACTGATTTCATCCTACTGGATACCCAAAAAGAAGTAAGAGCTTAAAAAATATGCTTAAAATGGATAGACTGAAGAACTTTTGTATTGCTCCCTGATTTGCAGGATAAATCAAGACATCAGTCTCCTTGCTCCTTGTTCCCACATTTGGGGCTGGGCCAAGGACTGAGCGAGAGACTCTTTGAAGGATCACAGTTACAGGGAGTGGTTTCCTCTTTATTACCTTCAGGTGAATCTGGTATCACACAGGGGACATCTGAAGAGTTGGGGGTGTGTTGCTCAACTATCCCAGCAAGGACTAATTTGTCCTCAACAAAATTTCTGATGTCACCTGTTTTGGCAAACGAGCCTTTTAGCTCTCCGTCTCCTTTTGTCAACTCTCCCAGTACTTGGGTGTTTGCAAAAGAGGTGTTGTACAAATCAGGCACTTGGATTTTTATTCCTTAAATCTCTTGCTCCTAACCCTATCCCAAATTTCTAATGCAGCTTATCGTCCTACATAAGGGAAATATCTTCATCATTTCCAGCAGCCCTGGTGCCTCCTGCTGCTGTCTGGGGAGAGCAAGTGGCAGCGGGAGGCACCATTTCACACAGGCCCCTAATTCCTTTGAACATTCCCATCTCCTGCTGCACTGAGACAAGAAATGGATACACTCAGTTCCAGGTATGTGCTCCAGAGGTCCCACTGCAGCACAGCAAGGCCTGACTTCTCAAAGTTTTAAAGTTTCACAGCTTCCCAATGTACCATTTGTTTTGGTCCCACAATGTCAAACTTAAAGAGACATATTCTTGAAAAGTCTGAATCTTTCTGGCAAATAGCATATGGACCCAAATCCTGACAAGCCAGTTTGAGTACAATTGAAATCTCTCTAATTAGGTATGAAGAAAAGAAAAGAAAAGAAAAGAAAAGAAAAGAAAAGAAAAGAAAAGAAAAGAAAAGAAAAGAAAAGAAAAGAAAAGAAAAGAAAAGAAAAGAAAAGAAAAGAAAAGAAAAGAAAAGAAGCAAAAAAGAAACTAAAAGCAAGCAAAACTAACTGAAAGTCTTTAGTTTCTATTTTATATCAACAAAGACACATCTTCATCATACTGGTCTTATTGGCTGACCAGTTGGCTGATGTGCTCTGAAAATCCTGATATTTCCTCTTAAAATCATGATATATAAAAAAATCCTGACATGGTACTGCAGTTACCATAGAACTGTGGAACACTTGTCACTGAGGTACTAATTCCAGCCCACAGAGAAGCACGAATAAAAGAAAAGCAAGAACACAGATGCTGGAATCAAAATACACACAGCATTTTCAACAAGCTCAAAGAAACTGAAAAAATAAAAAAGTAATTTAGTAATTCTTTAGTAATTTTTGCTGGATGCAAAATTCACTGCAACTTCAGCACCTCTTAGGTGCTTTTCCTTTGCTATGCCTTATGTGTTTGTCAGGTAGCAGTGGTGGTGGCTGTGGCAGGTGAGGTAAAAGAGCTGACACCTCTGCTTGGGCAGGGAGCGGGGTGGACTGACTGCACCCCGTGCTCAAAGCAGGTCTGACATTACATGTCCCCATCCCAAATAACAGCTTTATATTCAATTCTATCCACTGGAGATGTCAGCAAGGGAAACGAGGTTATGTGGCAGCAGCTACCATATTTTACCTATCTATATAAATACATTTAAACACGTGGGAAATAAGGTTAGGGGAACGACCTTGAGGCATGGACTTTTAGGCTAGTAACCCTCAAATAACTTCAGCTTGAACACTGCAAGTGAGAGGAAAAACAGTGCATGATACCAACACATCTTCTCTAAACATCAGCAGGAAAGAATTAAAGCTGTTACGTGCTTTAACACAGCCCCTGTCTGTAACTGGGAATGCTTTTGTAGTGAGCTGCCTCAGAGCAGACTAGCTTCTTAATAACTGGATGTTGGGAGAATTGAAGCAAAACTTTCATCTTTACTATTAAATCTCCCTTTTCAGTCGCTAAGCTCCCTATGAAACAGCATAACAATGCTCCTATTAGGTAAGCAAGGGACAGAGTGGATGCAAATCCCCACTGAATTAACGTGCCTGCTCCTGAGTCAGCGATGGGCCTTCCAGCCTCGACCTTGCCAATCAGCATGTCTGCTTTTTCCCTATTTCCCGATGGCACAGGGCTCATCTTCCCTCTGAAGAAATCAACCCCAGTGTATGGCACCTCTCCAAATCAGCACCACACACCAAGGTGGGTTTTAGTGTCTAATTAGCACTGCTAGTGAGTGCCCGTTTTTCCATAACTACCAGGGTATTGAAACAAAGCAAATTAAAGAAGGTGGCCTTATAAAGTATAGGGTTAGTTTGTGTCATCAGCTAGTGAGATGAAGGCACTTACCACTGGCTCCTTGCCAGTGTTGGTTAGCAGAATCAGGGAATGAACTTGGGATCCCACAGTGAATAGATGCTAATGCACCGGTGAAAGGTCATCAAAGCAGTCGGACTTCCACATCCTGCAGAGGTACTGGAGTCTCTCATTCCACTGCTATCTTTTGTCCCCATCCGGTTTACCTAATAGATGATCCTAACAATTCACATTGTCAGTCCTTTGTAGTGTAATGAACACTGTGTGGTCTGATGAATGCAACCACTGCACAGAAAACGTCAGTTCTTTCATTAAGAAAACCTTCCCAAGTTCATTGTATTGAACCAGCGCTCCAGCTATTAGGCTGATACATGACACAGTCAATTCCAGTTACACTTTAAGTGACTATTCATGTTCAGTGAATTCAATTTTTAAAGCTAATTTATATATGTTTAGATATTTACATGAACACACATTTCTTCTAACTTATACGGCTTTTTCTGAGCTGTTAGTATAGTAATGGGGGGAGGAAGGAAATAATATTTCCCAGCAGATCCTGAAAATGCATAACTGATGGAAAAGACACTGAAAACCAAATAAGCAGCTTTCTGAGAACATACTTGAATAGAACTCTGAATTACTTGTTGGTCAAAAGAATTGCAGTGTGTATTTAACATATTAATGTTAAATAAAATATCTACATTAAGTTATTTCTAAATTACTCATATATTTTTAAATTACTCTCAGACATTCACAGCAATGTCTGAGAACCCATTTTCTGATATTAGCCAATACAGTACCTCCTTTTATATAGTACTGCAATTAGTGGCATGTAAACTTTTAAAGCAGGTAATTTAAAAAGTTAAACTATTGCTGCTACTGAACAGAAAACATCAGTTCTTTCATTAAGGAAACCTTCCAAGTTCATGGTATTGAACCAGGGCTCCAGCTATTAAGCTGTGCGATGACACAGTCAATGCCTGCTATAGTATCAATTCAATTTAAGCATTTTTTTGTTATCACTAGATGCCTTTCTGTAGTTTCTTTTAACTGACTTTGTTTATTGATACTTATTAGAGGACCATTGGTTCCAAAAGATAGACATATTTCATTACATAAATCATCTACAGTTCACAGTAGTAGCAGCTTTTCTGTACAGATCATGCTGAAGTCTCTGAAGCCTTTACAGTGTGCAGAGATCATGATACAGTTCTTCAGAAACAAAAAATAAATACCATCTCTTATTACATCATTTGGATATTAAACAACAGAAATCCAGCTTTCCATCCACATATTCAAAAAGAACAGGCTGTTTACTTCTTTTGAAATATATTTCAAAAAAATGTTTCCATTAATGTGGATTTGCTTTAAATTAAATATAAATTATCAGGTCTACTTTCCTGCATTAAAAAAAATATATATATATATTCTATCTTGACTTTACCAGGCTTAACATACTTATGTACTAAAGCTCTACTGTTTGGGAAATAAAAATACCTTTCTTAATTCTGCATTTCATAAGAGAAATTACAATTATGGGATGCAGGGACTTTGTGGCTTGATACACTTTGCAAGCGGAGAAGGGGGATGCCCTTCAAAGTTAGAGGGTAATCATTATTGACCTTGTGCATTCAAGACAGCATAGCAGGTTTCTATATAAAGAAACTTGCAGAGAGGTCATTGAAAGCACTGGTGAAGAGACATAAAAAAGGAGACAGGACAGACTACAACCTCGGTTAAGCAGGTTAAAAAATTAACTATAAACAGACTCGGGAATTGAAGACAAAAACAAAAGAACATTTTCTAAGTGTCATGCAAATTTATGGTTCTGTATTAAATGTTCATTATCAGATAAGTAGCCTTTATAAGGTAATTATTAACTTTTATAGATTCTGCAAAGTTTTTTTTTTCTCTTCTTTCCCTACACACAGCCTGAGCATTTTTTGAGTATTGAACAAAGGAACACGTGCTTAGGGTTGGCTCTCAGCAGGGAGGAATTAGGATTATGGTCTTTTTACTTTACTTTACTTTACTTTACTCATTCACGGGGTGTCTGCTAATCTGTCTGTGTTTGAATTTACCTGTCTGCAAAATAGGTACAATAAAACCAGCAGACATCTCCCCAGGGTTATATGACACTTAGTTTGGCACTTCAAAAAGCACACTTAGCAGAGCGTTTTGAAATCATTGAATGAAAAGCATTATGTAATGAAAAATAAATTACTTTTGTATGATGAGGTTGTTTGGAGAATGTTCAGGTAAAATGCTCTGTTTAGGAGTATTAAAACACCTGGGATACACAATGGATAGGTTTACTACGATTTTTTTCTTTCAATCTACATTTTAAAATAAGCTGCAACACAAAAAAGTCCTATTGTCATGCACATCCCACTCCCATTTAATTAAATTAGTCATTATTATTATTATTATAAGTATTCATATATTTTGTTTTCCTCTCCAGATAGCAAATACAGAAACTGAAAGAGAAACAGAAATAATAAGACTGAGATCTTACGTTTTTTTACTTCTATAAACAGAGAAGGCACAAACCTCCTGATCTTTCTATTACTTGTGCTATTTTTCTTCACCCTACAGCTTCGGTGGCTCTCTAAATTTGCCCTGGTTAGGCAAAACTCCCTTTTCTATTGGGAGTTTCATCTCCAGAACACCAGCCTACCATGCAGGCAGGAGGCTGCAATCTCAATGCACTGATACCCTCCACTAGAAGAGTCAATCATTCTCACTAATAGGTGCCCACAGCATCCTAGGAACAATCCACTTGCATGACTGTCCTGCCCCTTCAACTTCCCCTCCCTTGACAGCCGATAGCACACAGCTTCCCAAAATATGTTCCATTTTCAAGAGATAGATTTATTACAGCCCTGTTATCACATTCATACCCTTCCTGAAAAGATAAAAATAAGAAAGACCTTACAAGAAGATGTTGTAGCAACAGCTAAATCATAAATGTTTGATAAGGAATAGCTAAATCCAGACAAATAACTGTTCAATCCCACTTTGTATTAGGCAGATAAAGTCATACAGGAAATCAATGTGATCTATTGAAATGAAAAAAGTCCAGCTTAGGGACAATATAGTGTTATAGAATATGTGACATTATAAATGGGCTGCTTCCATAAGTGCTATACAATGAGAAGTTGCATAGTTTTTATTTATTTTTGTGCTTATGAATGTAAAAGCAGAATGTGAAAGTCACTATTTGTCAACAGGGCAAATGTGGGCAGCAGTGAAGTAGGTGAGTATTTATAACCTTTTTATTTTCCCACTCTTGAAGGGAATACATAATCCTCTCTAGGGATAAAAGGATCTTCAGTCACCCACTAGCCCAGGGCTCCTTTTTAGCACAGGCTGACAGATGTGCTAAAATTATAAGTGAAGTGTTGTGATGTTGACTCCTAAAGCAGCAATCATTAAGGTTGAAATTAGTATCCCCTCCCAGCCATTCAAATGTTGAAAAGTTCTGACACCAGGCATAATTGGACAACTTTACCTAGTGGGGATAGCATTACATTATATTCTACTGACTTCTTTCTGCCTTTTTCATCCCTGCTCCAATTTAAATGAAGCAAAACAACTTTTTACACATCTTTCACTTACACAAAACAAAACAAAAATCTGCTTATGCAGAAAGACATCTCAAAAGCAGACATACGAGTTCACAACTACATATACAAGTAGTATTGTTTAAGGCTATACTATTTCAGCTGACAACAGTATTTTAAATAAGATGCAGTTAAAAAAGAGACTGAAGGAAAATATAAACAGATGTCCTAATATGTATTAGCATCTGCTGAAAGAAATTTCATTTGAAAATGCAAAATACATTTCACTTGCTATATGTTCTACTATATGTTCTAATTAGTTACATGCAGTGTTAACATACTTTAATCTTCTGAAGTAAAAGGTTCCCCTAAACTGTATTTATGTATACCTGGATATATTTCTAGTAACTGTAACAGTTGCTAAATGGCAGTAAGTGCTAAAAGACATAAGCAATCCACACAATTAGATTTCAGGTCATTTAGATCAGTGTGAACTAGAAAAACATGTTAATGTGCTCTACCCACTGCCACTTCCTCACATACTGCTGAGTTTGACACATTAACTAATGGACCATCACCTGATAAATACTGGATGTGTGTGGATGAATAAAGTCTCAAATTGTCTCCAGTGGCTCAGACCAAGATTTTGACAATGACACAAACCCAGCAGCGATGATGCACCATTGCACTATTCTTGTGCTGTGTGCCTAAAGAAAAATGAAGCCTATGATTTTACACAGTTTATCTAATAGACCTTCCTGCTTTAGTTTATGGGAAAAACTTAAATGTAGCTCAAGGCCCACACTGAAACATAAAATATGGGAAAGCCGAGTGTGAAACCTAACGAGTGTGTTAAAATGAAATCAAATCCAATGTTTGTGAATGTGTAACACTTTGCTGTTGAGTTAGATTCAATTTCTAAAGGCTGACGAGCACATCTATTTCTGGCATGAACAAAGAACGTGTTAATACTGTGGCTCTCTCACAGCCCTGTACTGCACATTGAGTCACCAGCTCCCACAACCCCACTAAGCCCTGTCCCTCATCTTGCAGCTGAACTGTGCATTTTGGTTCATCTGCACTGGGCTCCTGCCCATCTCAGCTGATGCCCTACACCCCCAAACTTCCACCACATTACGTGGCTGCACTTCCTCTGCCAGACTTCACACACACGTCAGGCTACCAGAGACTCACTAGGCTGAGGCACAAATCTTTAATAAAGGACAGGAGAAAGGTTAAAGTGCACAGCCATGTTCTGCCTTGGCCCTGCAGCTGAGGAAGTGGGGGCTGAACGGATTGAGAGCTTTGATCATTATAGATTCATTCCCAGGGCAATCAGGGGCCCACAGCATTCTGTCCCTCAATATTCAACATTACTGACAAGAGGGTTTCCCACACTGGAACCAGCTGACCCAGCCAGGACAGCCTCTTCCAAAATGCTTTCTCTCAATGTCAAAGCCATTAAGCACTTCAAGATGGGGAGTATGAACATAGGCTGCACAGGTGCTGTGCAAAGAACCAGGAAAAGATTTCCTGCATCTTGGTTTTGAAGATATTCTTGCCTGTTCTTTCATCTTGTAATTTTCTTTGACTTCTTGCCACGTTCTCTCTAAAAATGCATTTGGTCAACTCCCCTTCAGTGTTACCCACCTTAGACTGGCCATCACTGCTACCTCACCAGAACTTACTTCTCATCCACGGTCTATTTCTAGATTTCTCTTCTTGATCTATTTCTGTCTGCTTTGTTGCCAATTTTTTAGCTGTAAGAATTTTACCCAACACACAAAGAAGGTCTAACCTACAAATACCTCACCCACTTTTCTCTCTGCCCCTACACTCATTATGCTGAGCCTCTTTGCTAGAGAACTTACTTTTTCACGACAAATCCATCCTTTCTTCCTCTAATACTGTAGTCTGTCTATAGAGAACTCTTCAATTTAATCCAGCTTATCCTGATTCACTATCAACATGTCTACGCTCACCCTAGATCGACTTCAAGATAGTCGTTTTCATTGATGACTTCCTAAATTTTCAAACAAGCATTTTCATGCTTTCTTTTATTCTGCTTACAGATCTGCCCACAAGCACTTGCAATATTATCTCATTATCTTACTTCATAATCCACATTAAAAATCTCCTTTTCTTTGGTATCTAATCTTTTCTTTGGCATCAGAAAAATATCATGCCTAAAAACAGGGCCTATCATATTGATTAATATTATCTCATTATACGCTTGTTCTTTTTATCTATCTGTATCCCTGACTTTTGATTAACACTTAAATTTTAAACAGTACGGACTTGGAACAATCTTTTTTGGTTGATTTTGCATATTTATTAATGTGGCTGGGTCCTTATCTGTGACTAACAATCTAGACACTGCACTAGCAATAATTATCATCATCTTGTTGCTCCTTCTTTGTTGATATATAAGCATGTAAACTGGATTTTGTTTTCTGGGTAAGACTGCCAGGGATGATTGTTAGGAGTTCTGCTTGAAGAAGAAACTCAGATGCTTTTAGTAACCATTTTCAGACTAAGGGTTGTACTCATTTGGAGGTTTTTAATGGAAATTAGCGATGGGAAAATTTTCAGTGTAACTGTCAGGAAAAATGGTTTGGAAAGTAATAAATAGAATTACTTTCTGTTCTGTTGTCAGACAAGCAGCATACACATGAATCTTTTTTAGCAAACATATTGTAAGAAAGTAAAAGGAAAACAAATTGCAAATTGTGCTTGTATCTCTTTCAACAAGGAAACGTGAGCATAACGCACCAAAGTGACAGTCAGACTCCGTGTAAGAGAGAGAATGTGAAATGTGAACTTCCTGAGACAGAGCTTCCAAGGATGAGAGTTCAAATGCCAAAGAACCCTACTTAAGAAGGGAAGCACCAATGTTCTTCTCCCAAATCTTCATGAATTGGGCATATTAAATTATGTAGTCTGATGCCAGCACAGGATTAAATTCTAATACATTGGCATGCCCTAATTCTATTTTCAGGGAATGAAAGGGAAACAGAACATGCAAACATTACTATGACTGTATAAACTGCATCTTTATTTGGAATGGGAATTATTTTAAGGATGTCTGAAGCTCTGTTTTTCTTGCACAAAATCTGGGGTGTGAACCTGAAGAATTAGCAAAAGGGCAGAAAACCTTGAAAACAAGCTGATTGTGACAGAACTGTCAAGCAGAAAGGGAAAATGCAAATGAAACAGACATTTTCTAAATATAGTTTAATTTATAAATAAGACTTCACATCACAGATTTGTTTATCCTCATTTGGTGATAATTGTTCACAGCAGAATATATCAGAAAATTCTATAATAGGAACTACAGCCAGGAAATGTTAAATAATTAATCACCCTCCCAGCCACTTGCATTTCTGTTGATATAAATGACCGTATAATTCCAAACCCAATTATCACTACTTAGCCATTCCATTTTGTAGTTAAAATCCCACAAAATTAAAGTGCATCAATTGTTAATGGTAATAGACCAGACAAGGGATTAAAGATTATTTTAATGTTTATTTCCTGTCAGGAGGTTTTTTTGGCAGGAAGAACTATAGACAAAAGGCTACATTAAGATGAGATTCATACAATGTATTTAAATCTACTAACTTCTAAAAGCCTTATGGTATAATTACTTGTTTAATCTACTTGTTCCCTGAAGATACCAATGGGGGTTTATCAAGCCAACTTTAGTATATCTGCTTCACTGAAACCAAAACATTCTCTTTAACTTGAACTGCAAACGGCAGTCAAGTTTACCATAAATGCAATTCTAACAACAAACTTGAAAAAAGAATGAACTATGCAAAAATATAAAGGAAACCAGATTACTATCAGGATTTTTTTTTATGTCCTATTCTGCTTGGTTTAGCTCCTGTTACTTCTGGCACTATGCATTTGCATGCAAGATTTGGTCCTCGCAACCACACTTTAAACAATCACTTTAAGACCAATAAAACTCTGTTAATTAGAGAACTTTTTTTACCTGCCACAAAATGATGACTTTTCTCCACTCCTCAGAGAAGTATTTATGCACGTTTATATGGAGACATCACTTCATTTAGAGATTTCTTTGCTTTCTTAAAATGTTTTTTATCATTAGGCATTGTCGACAAAACTGACAAAGTACTTTATTGCATTAGCACAGTGACTAGAATTCTGTAGAACTGTTTGTGAGGGCCTAAGGATTTGGGGAAGGGCCCTTATAGTTCACTGTTTCAGTGGACAGCAGGAGTGGGCTGAATTTTATGTGCTTCAAAAGGTTATCCATCTGTATAAAGCTACAGACAGGTGTCCATAACTTGGGTCTGTTGGGATGAAACCATCAGATCTGGAGCAGGCAATAACTGTGCCACTTATTTCTGACTTGCACTGACATCACCCTGCATAAAACCTCATTCATCTCATTCTATCTCTTTTCTGTAGAAACAGAAATCTACATATGGACTAAATAGGAAAACTGAGAAGGAAACTTTTGTGTTCTTCTGTTCCCTGCCCATTCAGCAATGTTATCCACACCTCCAAAATCTATGGACAAGTTATTGCACAGGAACATTACAGTCCTTTGTATTCACATCTATTCTTTTTCTCCAGCAAACCCTTGTCCTGCATTTACCAAATGACATAACACACTAAATCATGACACAAATAACACAGTACATAAACCACCTCACACTGGGGCAGTGACAGATCCGTTTCTGTGCCTGTTTTAAACATTTCCTTAGGAGTACATTCACTGTTTGGCTAAAGTTACCTCTTGTTATTCCTCCTCTCTCCTCTTTATAGGTGAGGAAGCCAGTGGGGACAGCTCTGTGGCACTAACACTCCTGTGCTGTCACAAGGAACAGCTTTACAGCCCAAGAGATTGCTCAGGAGGGCAGTGAAGAAGCTCCTTTCCAAAACCAGGATCACCCAACAATGATATCACTAACTGGTGAGCAGTGAGTTAATTACACACCCAGCGGTGTAATAACTCAAATTCCATCAGACACAGGTATTAAGAAAGAAGCTTCTAAGTGAGACCCACAAAACAGCTGTTCATCCTGGAGCCCCAGTTGTTACAGGAGATTACGTTGGTGTGGCAAGTTTGGCATAAAGGAGCACTGCAAAATTAAAATTGGCATGTCAGGAACTTTTCCCTTGTTTTCCTTGGCATGCACCCCCACAAAAAAAAAAAAAAAAAAAAAAAACCACCAAAAATAAAAAGAAAAGAAAAAACAACCCACTCACAACAAAGTTCAGAGTCTCAGAGTCCATATCTCTTCTGAGATTTGTGAGAGCAAGCAGACATGGTATGGAAACCCATTCCATAACCTTTCACCAACATAAAATTTACTGTGAATAAGGCCCTAAAACTCTATGCTCAGCTTTGATTTAAACCTGTGAACACAAGCCACCCAAGAACATTTCCATTCCCATAAATACCTCCCCATGACATGATATGCTAATCATTTGGGTCCTAGGAGGAGATTAAATACACTTAACCATAAGCAAGCTCCACCACAGTACTCACCAGGACAGGATCTGGCCCAAAGTAAATATTTTATTTAGCAGGTTTAAAGTGCTGTTTAAGGTGCTATCCCAGTTTCTCTCCCCTAGACACTACTACTGCTCTGGCAAAGAGCAAAGAAGGTTTGGCTTTTGAGATTTTAAAATTTCTCTGTAATTTTCTACGGTATTCAAGACTTTACCAATGAGAAGAATTAATCTAACTCACAAAAACGAGGCTTCCTTCAGAACTCTAATGTTCTGTATCTTTTATTTTTAAATTGCAGCATTAATAATGGTCTCAGCAGCAAGTGGAGAAAACGTGTGAAATATGTGCCCTCTTTATAGATTTCCTGTTTCTGCAATTTCACTTGAAAAATGGCAGTGCCCTGCCATCTGAAGCTTCCAGTTGGTTTAACTCCGAGCAAAAGACAATTAAACAACTTACAGTATATGGTCACGAGACTATAATTGCTCACCAGTGCTCCTTGTTGTGTCAGCTGCCACAAGGAACAGAAGGTTTTTCACTTTCTTACCCCTGCAAGACCACCAGAGGTTCCTGACCACGGCAATGGCCTTGTGCTGAGAAGACAATATTTCACAAACAAAAAAAATTTCCACAGGATTCTTGAGATACTGAGTTAGCACAGAGCAAAAGGAAGAGACTCCATGCTGGACAAGTGTCTAGAAGGGCAGAACATCCTTTAATAATTTTTTCTTAGAAGTCAGTGAATTAATATTTATCATTTTTTACTTTTCTCACAGTTTCTTAAAATTCTCCCATTTTCTTTAAGCTTTTTTTCACAATTCCTGCAAGCAAATTTATATCCTGAATCTATATATCTTAGGTTATCCTTTGCAACACAGAAGTTTTATGTAAGAAGTGATGTATCAGTATTTTAATAGAGAGTGATATACACTTGAAGAATGGAAGTTCAGGTGAATGACAAAGATAAATTGAGCTTTTCAAATCCTGCATTTGGTAGAAATCACTTGAAAACAGACTGACTAAAATGAGTTCAATTTGAGAGATGTTCAATGCACTTGTGTTTTCTTTCCCAAAGCCATTCTCAGAGCTGACCCTATTTTCACATTTGTAGACAACGGACTTGCAGATGTGACCATCACAAACCCATATCTGCTCTATCATTAATGATGCCTTCTACTAGAGGCTGAAATAAGAAAAAAATTACTTAGATAACCAATATACATCTGAAATATTGTAGTTCTCAGTCTAGCACACTCTCAGGACTATGTGTTATCCACATCAAAGAAAAAAACACATCATTAGTATCATCTGCTGTAATGGCAGTGCAAGGGAATTCATACTAGTGGTTGCTTAATGGTAATCATGGTAGAATCTTGGCATTAATATGAGGAATATTAATTTTCCAGAACATAAAAGAATAAATGACACCTACATCTCTGTGCAAAGCCAGCTCAAATCAATTGCCTAAATGCAATTTAATTCAAGATTCTTGGTATACCAACAAAGAGACAGAACTCTGTCTCCATCAGCAAGATGAACAGGAAAACAATGTCTAAGACCATGTGTCATTTTGTAGTGATTCTTCTGGTTCTTTTTGATATGCAAAAAAAAATACAAGGTCTTTAAATGAATGCAAAAATAAAACACAGAGAGTATGTAAAGGGATAAAATAATACCTGGACAATAGAACTGAAGAGCAAAAGGACAATGAAAGAAATTACTAGGGAGGGAATAAAACTTTTAACATGATCACAATATTCTAATCTTATTAACATCTGTACTGGAGTCTAAAATAAATTTTAACTTTCAGTTTAACAAAATTGGCTTTGTAGATTTCTTATAACAATACAAATAAGTTATTGTATATAATCTCATAATCATTACCACCACTATACTGTGAAATGTGACTCTAAAATGCCAGAGCACATTTCTCAGTGTATTGTGTCTCACTGACCTCGAGATCAAGTTTGCGCAGTGTCTGACTAAAAGAATGTTCTTTGGTTTTGTTTTTGCTTTTCTAAATAACTGCTAGCTCTACAAATCCATTATGGAACCAGAATAAAATCTGATCCATTCTTCCATAGCTGTGTTGGCTTAGCATCACCAAAGGAAATAAAACACATTTTAGTTACTAAGGTGACCGGTTACAGCAGTGATTCCACACAGGACTGCGATACAGTAAGATAAAAGCTCCTGGTTTTATGTGGTAATCCTTCTGCCTAGAAGTGCCTATTGAGAGGCAGCACGCAGGAAAGAGCAGGAAGTAACATAATTTATTCAGCAAGAATAGTATAGGGCACAAGTGCTGAAAAAAAAGCTTTCACACACTCCTCCAGGCTAATTTTCCATTGAAATAAAATTTACTCTTGAATATCAAATATTTATTCCATTTTTCATACTCTTGTTTTTTCCTCCCTCTCATATTTATTTACTTTATAAACACTTCAGATTTATTTTTGCCAAATAAATAAATTAAAATATGAGGAACCTTTAAACAGAAAAAAGGCTCTGGGAGTTTTGCTACTGGCAAAAGGAGAAATGCTCATGGATGTAATGAGTCAACTGCCAACGCGGAAATCTGGCAGAATTCCTGCATTTTAGGATCGTGGGATGTATGACTTCATTTTAGTGTATGGAGGTTTTTCCTACAAAGTTGATTCTGCAGGTTTTATGCAGTTGGCTTTCCCTTTTTTCTATTGCCATGCCTCAAACTATTACAAGTTCATCCGTAATAACCCACTGACAGCTTTCCCACCTCTTTTATCGGTCAGTGAAGTTACAAATACACCAGATTGTCAAGACACACACTGTAAAAACAAACAAATTCCTGGGCACCATCCTATTCAAACTATGAATTCATCTAAGTCCAACTCAGTGTATTTTACTCAAGCAGAGTAGGTAGTAAAATTTTCTTTCAACCCATAAGACTTGATTTTATAATTCCTTCATCTGAGATTCCAGGAAATGTTAAGATGTTAACTATCTGACAGAGTTCACACCAGTGACAAGTAGTTTATTACAGCACAGGTTTTATTCCCCGATTTCAGGGGACATGGACTTCAGATGAAAAGGTGGAATAATTCTTGCCTCAGTGTGTAAAATCAAGATCAATTTAGTAACCCACTCCTCTAATACTGTATGTGCAAAGAAATAATTTAGACTCCTAGTTAATTTGAGTATTGAACTGAAATTCTGCAGCTGCTTTCTGCCAGTCCTGAAAACAGAAATTAATTTCAATGACCAAGGCGAATGGAGTGCTGCTCTGTCAGGTAATTAGTCATCGTCTTTTGCTACTCAGGGTCTATCACCGTGCTAATCCATACATAAACCCCAGTATTCCCCTAGTCACTCACAATCTAAAGAGCTGTTTAACTACCTGTTTCTCCTTTTCAATCCTACCCCAGATATCAGCTGCAAAATGAGCATTCTTTCATGTTTAGCTTTCTTCCTACTATTTACTGCCAGCAGAATTAATGCAACTGATTTACATTTTCTTTTTTCTGTTTGATCAAGTCTGCTGTTGATTAAGTAGAGCTTAAGGGAAAAAATTATACTCCTGCAGCTTTCCTACTTGACTTGCCAGTTTATTAATGAAAGAAGCAAGGATATTGATGGCCCAGAAACTACAAGTGCAGCAATTAAAGGATATGTCCTTCCAAGCTTCTAATTAAAAAAGAGTTCTTTTGTATTAAAAGATATAGTTTAGTGTCATATTTATATCTAATTCTCACTTCTACTGTTTTGCTTTTTTTTTTTTTTTTTTCTGTTTATTCTTTTTAAACAGAAATCTACTGGGAAAACTTAGATCAGGCAGAATAAAGAAACTTTCCCTGACAACCATTTCTGGAAGCTTTGTTCCCAAACAACAGTCTTAGTGCTAAAACATCAAAAACAACTCCACCCCCCCCAAATCCTTACAACAGTGAAATACCCACTGACACATACCACTCAGAAGGCAACCCTTTAATATTTTTAACTTGTGTAAATTGGCAGAGTTTGCCCAACTCAGATTCAAGAAAACTGAAGATTTTTTTTATACCAGTCCTTTTGGATATATTAAGATAATTAGACTGTTCCCTCCTTCTAATATCTGTTTACTTGGTATTTAAATTCTAGATTAACTTTATTTCATGTCAGGTATTTACACGAATGATCTCACAGAGGTTCTTCATGCTTCCCATCTATTCTGATTTTTTGAATTCTTCCTTCAGAAACACCTGAAACCATAACATTGCCAGTATTTTACTACTCTGCTGAGTCAGTCCCTTGCACATTAATAGCATTCTTTCAACATCAGAACACAAATAGACAAATAAATGACTCCTGTTTCTGTCTAGCACCTTGGTTTTGTGGTCTCATCTAAACAAATTCAACGTAAGTCTGACACATTGTGCTGACCCAAACTTTGTATGCATGGATTGACCCTCCAGCACCTGTGGAATAAGTGCTAAGGACTCAGTCAGTACAAGAATCATGAAATCACAGAATAGTTTGGCTTGAAAGGGTCCTTAAAGATCATCCAGTTCCAACCTTCCACTGTCCCAGGTTGCTCCAAGTCTGGTCCAACCTGCCCTTGAACACTTCCAGGGATGGGGCAGCCACAGCTTCTCTGGGCAACCTGTGCCAGGGCCTCACCGCCCTCACAGGGAACAATTTCTTCCAGATATCTGATGTAAAGATGCCCTCTGTCAGTTTGAAGCACCCTGCCTGCCCCACATTCAAAGCATCCTGCGCACAACTCAAACACACCTCTCCATCTGCACACCAAGTACCTCTCCCAGATTTCCACACAGCAATTACTCCTCTCATTTAGCTACCAGATGTTCTGATATCCCTGAGAAATTATATTAAAAAATAAGAACAATGTAAAATCCATAATCTAGCATTCCATACAAGTAATGACAGGTTCTTAATGCTTTGAAAAAAGACTGTTCCCTGCAGTGATGTTCCAGAAAGGAAGGGAAATAAAACATCTTTCTGCTCCTGGCCTCTGTCCCTCACAGCCCAGAATGGCGAGAACTGCTGTGATCAGATTAGGCAGGTAATCTTGTGTATGATCAGATTCCCAGAAGGCAGTGATAGCTGTGTATTTAAGGACAGTAAGCTTTTTTAAAAGAGGTACTAAAGCGAATCACAAAATTTCCCAGAGCTCCCAGCTGGACAAAACAGCAGTAAACAAGAGTGATTCTTCCTTAGGGGAAACAGGGTTAGGATGCTGCTCTCTGGGCAGGTTGTGTCATCCACAATATCACTGCCCACATTTCTCCTTGAGCCATCTCAGACCTGCATCTTTCTATTTGCCTATTAACCTGGAAAAACCTTGTGGAGGAGGGGGGTGGAGTTGTTCTAAGAGACCTTTTGTACTAGAAATTTCTCAATCACTTCCAGTTTAAAGGTGACTTCATAGAAATGGTGACCCTCACAAGTACCACTTGAAAGATAGAGAAGCTTTAATCTTTTTCAGTGGAATCGGAAGCTCTTATCTCTCCTCTGACCCTTTTTCTCCTCTAGCCTTACACTCTTGGCACCATTGAAAAGTCAGAACCATTAAGTTGGTGTCAAGTGGCTGTGCTATTCATATTCTATTATAGTCAATGACAATTAACAGTGCCATTCAGAAAAGCCAGGTACTGTATTACACAATTGGAAAATTGATCTTATCTGAGGCTCAAAAATCAGCAATGTTCAGACCTCAACTCACAGGCAAAAAAAGAAAGAAAGAAAAAAAAAAAAAGAAAGGGAGGAAGTACTGCCTGACCTCAGGGCCACACAGCAAACAGCCACGTGCAAGGCTCAGAAACAACCTGAAGAAGTGCCCAAATCTTTGTGTGAATATAAACTCTGATTTTTACCATCAAGCAAAGTGATGTTAGAAACAGGAGTACAAATTCAACTGAATGCTTGATGATCACCTTCAAAGTTGTTATTGCAGGCAAAATCCAACATCTTAGCATTGCTGACACATCAGAAAACCATGGTGTGTGTGTGTCAATTCCCAGCTCTTTGCAGAGCACACCCACGGGCAAGAGCCCTGCACCTACAGTGAAATCCTCATTTCTAGCACCTGCACTGAACATCTATTTTCATGAATGTTTTTCCTAGAAATGAGCACAGATACATTTCTCTACTAATGAATTACTGGATGGCTACAAAAGGAGAGGATTAACAAATAACTCTCTACTTTGGACAGTGAGACTGTTTTCCTCTGTCAGTGAATCTCAGCATTAACTACAGCCCAGTACAACAGTTGATTACAGCTGAGCCTACCTGCTTTAAAGCACAAGGGGAACTTAAACAGAAAAACTCAATTAGTTCACTTGAGTTTAACTAAAGCACCTGAGCTAAAACTTTGCCACACAAAGGAGGCACTGTAGAGTCGGGAACAACACTTGGCACTGTTCCTCCGTGCCACGTGCCCGAGGACATTGGGTTTTAGCAGGATCCAAAACCAGAGCAAGTGCTCTTGCATCAGTATGCCATTACGTCACTTATATTCCCCAAACAAGTACTCACCCTCAAAATTATGAGGTCATTATGACATGACCTATCAAGTTCAAATCCTGGAGTAAATGGCAAAATCTGTAGAGTCACTCATTTAGTTCAAGCACGTAACTGGAATACTTCACAATTAGATAGGAAAAAACTAAAAAAAAAAACCCATAACAACTAAATATTCTTGCATTTCAAATGCTGAGTTCTAAAACCTCAAGAGTTGCACAGACTGATGGAAGGAATGTTCCATTAACATACAATTCTGCCTCAGGTTGTTGCTTTCCAGGCTGAGACCTGTGAAGCCCTTCCTGCACCTGTCCTGAGCCTCTGTGATGAATTTAGGTGTCTTTGTTTTTCCCCTCCCTTCACTCTAAATATAAGGTATCTTTAAATACTGGAGATTAAGGCCTTACACACACTACATTCAAATTCCTTCTAGTGGAAAAAGTACTAGTCCCAAAGCCACCTTTGGTGCACCTGGAAGAGAAGAGCTTGTATTCTACCAGATGTTTCACCTGATGCCAAGTTTTCCTGGGGAATCAGGAAAAGGCTGAATATAGAAATCATCTTTGTCTGTTCATCATTTTCCTTCACAGAATACAATAAGAAATTATCAGCTAGCTTCAGTTCTCTGGGAAAAAAAATCTCCAATTGTTGCCTTAATGAAAAACATAGAATGGGCTCAAAGCCACTATAGTTATACTTAAAAATCAATACTCCCTATTGGTCTTATAATTTGTGTCCCAAATACCTGCTTTAAAACGTGCACAAGCCACAAAACAAAAGCTAGGGAGTTTATGCCTCAGACTTCTGAATTTTTTGTACTGTTTCAATATTTGCAAAGCCATGTGAAATGTTCTATAGGATTCTCTGCCTGACAGTGGGAGTCTATTCTATTTTTTTATTTCTTTTATTAAGAGGTGGAATAAAATTCCCCAACTGCTCCAGTGCAATTAAAATTACTTTTATTCATACAGTTACCTCAGTGGCCACCATAAGCATTCATTCCACAGTACTAATCCTTTTAGGCCCTGATCCAGCAAAGCACTTTACTGTCTCTTATTCTTAAAATTACAAGTCTCCCCACTGATTTCAATACAGTTATATTAGGGATGAACTTGGCCTACTATAGCAAAAATAATGTTAAAAATACAGTCTAAAAAACAAGCAAGGAAATGGAAAGCCTAAGAGACTTCAATATTTCTCTGGTTTAAAGAAAGGCATTACCACTGTGCATTTGAGTACAGTCCAATAGTGAGCTATTTTTGTTCAGTTAGGCCAATGCAGGTAACGAGCCTCCCTGTATTAGAGATGCATTGATTTCAGATCTAGATGGTTTCAATAATCTCCTTACACCCAAATATTACAAGGACAGGGACATTAAAATGTCAATTACATAAATAAATCTGTAAGTATCAATAAATGCCCAAAATTAAATAAACCCCCTCACTCTAAGAGACTTTGCAGCTGATACATTGTAAAACAATAAGAAAACCATCACAATTTGCATTTTTATAGCTACATTCATCAATAGCTCAAACATTTATCACAAATTCCAACCCACCATAGGTAGGAAATGTAGGATATTGTTTTCCTGCTTTGACTGCAGAGACACCAAACCATGGCTGGACATTTGTCTATGACCGAAGCTTCTTAAACTGGTTTAAATACTCACTGTCTTTGCGTACTTCTTTCTGCCTTGTTTTTGCTGGTGCAAGAATTTATCTGAGCGTGCAATGAACTGGATCAGGAAACTAATCTGTCTGAAATATAAACCATGGAAAAGTGCTGACTTTAATGAGGAGGGACGCTCAGGGAAGCAGGAGCCTGAGACCGCTTAAGATAGCACTGCCCCAAAATAAATGTACATTGAAGTGCATATCCTGAGGCACAGAACAGCAGCCAGAAACAGAATCATGGATTTCACCAATTTATCCATGGAAGCCATGGGGGTACACTGGGATCAGAGCCACAGAATGGATGGGGGACATGTCTTGAGTGGCTTCAGAGCACAGCTGCTGATCACCATGGAGGGACAACAAAATTTGATTTGCCACAGATAGCTGAATATCCCAAGCAAGATGACTACATAAAAGCATTTTCCAGTGACTTCCAGATGGTCTCTCCAGCCTTCCCAACTGGCTTTCAACAATATTTTAAAGTGTATGCTTTACCACCATTTAAAGCAGTGCACATGAGAGAGAATGAATACATTAGGTAAATGAATTCCTGTGGACATTGTGAAGGGAATAATGCCCTCCTATTTGGGTTATCCTCTACTGCAATACATGTGGGGGGTTCTTCAGTCAAGGTGGTGCAGTAACCCAAGGGATAGCCATATTACACTTATAAAAGACAACTTTAAGAAAGATCTTAGTCCAATAAAAGTGAGGATTTTTTTTTTCCCTTGGCATCCCAGCTTGCCATAGAAATGAGTGAGTTGCTGAATTTCTGCCAAGTATAGATGGTTCAGTATGCCATTAGATTAGTCTGTTTATACAGAAACAGCCAAAAATAGGAAACACACAGAAGCTATTAAAGATATTGTCCTGTGAGGGAAATAGTTGAATGGTTTTGTTACTGCAACTGGGAAATAAGATATGAGTCAGTATTAATGTGATAAAGAAGTTAATGTGTTCTAAAGCAAACAGTTAGTTTCTTCAGCTTGTTTCTGAGTTGACAATAAAATAAATGTACAGACAATTATGTAGGGTTGGATGAGCCTGCAAGTGTATCCAGCTTAAAGCTCAGCGCTGCCACTGGGTTAGAATTGAAACTCTGTTATCAAGTAATGATATGCTAACCCCAGGTAGTCTTCATAGAAAATGGATGATTCAAAATGCCACACATCACTGAGCTGGTGGGAGAATGGTCAATAGTGTTTAAGCTATTTCAACCGGTCAAAGAGAATTTCATAGAAAAATTCCTTCCCCTTGACCATTTTACAATGGATTTCCTAAATTCTTCTCACTTTTGATATAGTCCGATAAAAAATAAGAATGCCTTGAGTATTGTACTGTATTTTGTTTTGGTTTATTTTTAATCAGGACAGCAGCAATATTTCATAGTGGATGTTACCAGCTTTTTAAAGAGCAAGCCAGCATAGAGAAATTTGTCCCCCATGTGTGACACTGAGCATTTGTTCCTAAACACAGCCACACTCAACCCTGATGCCCTGACCTCCTTCTCCCTCCTTTTTCCACATATTAAAAAACCTAATTCTTTATGTACTGCAATGCCTTAAATCTTCTAACATACATAAACAAGGGAACAGGCTATTATACTGTATTTATAATATTTATATGTGCAAATAGAAGATGTAATCTGCAAATAGAGATTTTTTTTCTCGAGTAACATGCTTCTACAAACCCAAAGACCACATATACCATTCCTTAAGGGCCAACATATTTGACTAGTGAAGAAGAACAAGTGCAAGGCTAAATGACTCTCCCACTGAGAAATGCCCCCCTGTGGTACCTTGGTTTTTCACGGTGAGAGTGACCTGGGCCAAGCCAAGCACCTACCCTGATGTTAGGTCACTTTTTAGGACATGAGAAGAAGAGCAGCACCTGAAAATGTACATGGAACCTTACACCAGTGAATGCAGCAAAACTTTTGCCAGTGCACAGAGACATTTGATTAGCAGGAGCCTCATGAATTCTACACCAGTGGCTTGTTTCCAGAGGGAGTAGAAAACTGGCCTCAAGTCATTCTGCCCGTGTTATGTATATACAAAGATCAAGCACAGTATTTAGAAGGGGAAGCAGCTGCAGAAATTCTGTCAAGGTACCACAGTTAAATGTGTTTACACTGCAGAGACTAAAAAATGCAGGTGGCATAATGATACTTACAGCAAAATTTAGGAACACTGCAATAACTTGCAGCCATATCTTGGAGCTGGGCTTTTCCCTGGAACACATCTACTCTAAACCAAGTCAAGCTGTTACATCAACAAGCCTACAGACTGTTTTGAGGCCTTAACCGAAATTTACTTCTGGGATAAGTGTATCTTTCCATTCAACTCCACAGAAACTAGGCTTGTTTATTATTTCTTGAGCCTAATTCCTTACTTCAGGCAATAGGAAAAATGAGTTATGTGTCCCCTGACACCAAACAGATAAGCACAATAGTGCTGCCTTACTGCAGAGGACCCTCAAAAACTGGGGGGATGCAAGGCAGTTTCCTTCCTCGATGGTTTCCTTTGTGAACACAAAGCCCATTTCTAGGATGGAAATCTGGAGCTGGAGAAGAAATTTGCAACATCCTTTCAGTGCCATGGCAATGAGATCCCAACCCGAAGAGTTTAGAGCACACACTGCAGTTCCATACACACATATTACTACATGTGTTTAAAGCATATATTGTTCTTGTTCAGATAGAACTCTGGACTCTCTACCAACAAACAAATTCAATTTATCACTTGTTTATGATTGTGCATGAGGCATCTGTATTTTTTCAATGGCATAAGGTAAGAGCAGAGCCACAGCAGTTGCTCTGAAATGGAACAGCCACAGGAAACTAAATGAGCCTTAGAGATGTCTGGGAGGTTCACAAATAGAGAACTTCCTTTTTCAGTAAAGGGACAAAGTAACAGAAGAACCGAGTAATATGGTTCTGCTTGGAATTGAAAGAAGAAAAAGGAGGGAGGTAAGTTTTACTGGCCACATGTCTCAAACCAAATGGATGTTTTTTAAACAAAGCTCCTCGCTTGCTTCGTTTCATTTTCAGGCTGTGCTGCCTGAGCAAGACAACGGAAAAGTTTAATCTCTAAAACATGAATGCCAAAAACAAATGCATTAGAAAGTACCAAGCCAAAGCCATACTGGTGACACAAACGTGAAAAATGGAATTGAAATAA